>NC_044055.1:9383991-9453991 GCF_902167405.1 Gadus morhua | reverse complement strand
TCTCGGAGAGACGCTGCCAAACTGCTCCCCGCGCCAGGCAACGGCTTCCCTTAAAAGGCCAGACGTGTAAAGTACAGGGAATTCATTAAGCAGAAGGCAGACAGGGGCTCTGTTAATTCTCCTCCCTGCTCCCTCCTCCGTAATAAGAATTATTAGAGCCCCCAGCAGCTTCTCCCATTGGAGTATCTCAGGGCGTAAAGTGCTGTCGGTCTGTCTCTGTCTGTTTGTGTGTCTGTGGGTCTGTGCGGTTGTGTGTGTGTGAAGGGGGTGGTTGTGTGTGTGATTGTGTGGTTTTTGGGGCTATGTGTGTTCTGGGTTTGTGGCTTTCTGTTTTGTGCGTACCTGCCTGTGCCTCTGCTTGTGTGTGTGTGTGTGTCTGTGTGTGTGGGTTTGTGTGTGTGTGTCTGTGTGTGTGGGTTTGTGTGCTTGTGGATGTGGACTTGTGGCTGTGTGGGTTTGTGGCTTCGTGTGATGTGCCTACTTGCCTGTGCCTCTACTTGTGTGTGTGTGTGTGTGTGTGTGTGTAATTGGAAACATAAATAGTTGTCCTGATGATCATCCAGAAGTAGACAGTATATTGGTTTTCAGAGTAAAAACAAATGTGTGTGTGTGTGCGCGCGGGCGTGCGTGCGTACGTGCACACTCTCCGCTTCCTTGTCTCGTGCCTGTGCGCAACAAGCAACAACAATGTGTGAATCAATACAGGAGACTGAACTAATGCGCAAATTACACCTACTCACAAAGACACACAAGACACACACACAGACACACAAACACACACACACACACGTTCACGCTCCATCAGCCTGTCAGCCGCGACGGCTGAGGAACCACACTCTCAGGTGTAATAATAAGAGGAAGCGCGGTGTGTCCTTGAGCACAGATTGGGGATTAGTCCTGTCATTCCTGACAGATCCCGGGGAACGGGAGGGAGGCTACAAAGTGTGTGACCGCTGTCTTGCATAGATATTAGCGTTTGTGTGGGGCGCCTGGGTATGTTTTAATAATAGTGGCCAGGAAAAGTGTGCTTTCCCGTCTCCAGACCAGCCACAGCCAGGCCAAGATAATGGTTATTCATTGGTCAATGAGGCTGATGTGTTCATCAGTCTCTCTCTCTCTCTCTCTCTCTCTCTCTCTCTCTCTCTCTCTCTCTCTCTCTCTCTCTCTCTCTCTCTCTCTCTCTCTCTCTCTCTCTCTCTCTCTCTCCCTCTCCCTAGGGGGCTTTCTTGGCCCATTGCCTATTCACAGTGTGTCACTTAGCCCACCTGACTGCTGTGCTTCTGCCATGTTTGCTCCCAGGCTAATGTGGCTAATGGACGACGGTACAATGAAGTCATTAGGAGAGGTTAAGGAGCGCACTCAATCCACAGTCGCTCTTCTTGAGGAACATTGTAAGAGCTTTTCGTCACCACACTTGATCACTGCTATTTTAAATTTGAAGTAAGAATTAATCATTATTTGTGTCATTTTTCTCACAGTAATACATGGAGTTACTATTTAGTCAATCACGATTTAATTGTATCCAAAGCAACTTACAGTGAATTCAGACACAAGGATAAAGTAATGTAGTTGGGCTAGGCATCTTACCTCCAGGTAGTGGGTTGTGGACATTAGGGGATCAAACCCAGTACCTATAAGACTGGGAGTCACCACACACCCTAGTCGCTAGAGTGACTTTCCCCTGAACCACATTTATCACCACTTTATGACCCTGATAATATGTAAAAAAAAAAATGCTCTAATGAGATTTGTGGGCTGTTGGTTTAATGACACGAGCCCCGATAAGGCGCGTAGCATTGATGACCAAATGCAGCCAGTGTCGGACGCCATGTGGGAAAATTAAGATTTTGTTTTGCAAACACGGCAATTTGGTTTTTAGTATATCACGGCACCAATATCAGGGCATGTGTACATTTATATGCATATTCAGATGAACATGCACACATTATTTTCTCATGAATATGAATGAAGCCAAAATGTGAGTTGCGGGTCCCAAGGCTGTCGTGTTTGCCGGGATAAAAAAGTTGTTTGGCTCAGCCATATCCAAGGCACACAACAGCAGCTCGTTGCTTACTCCCCAGTGTCTTTCTAGCCCTGCTATTCATGCTTTCACCCCTCAGAGGGCGACGACGAGGTACCACTCTCCTCCTTTGTCCTCAGCAGTGAGGAGTACAAAACCACAAGAAAATTGTTGCAGTTTTTTGCAGCCTGATCATTTTTATTTTGCGCAGATCCTAAAGTAAGAATTACAGTGTTTGCATTTTAATCACTAAGCCCTTTTAATGTATATGTTTGATGTATGACTTCCTATATAGGCGGGCATACAACATCACACACATACATTCAACGTTTTATGCAGTGTAATCATGAGTGGTGTCACTGTAAATCGCTTTGCATTAAAGCGTACTTACTTAATAGTATATAACCATGGCAGATATGAAACGACGAGCAACAACTAAAAGAACAGCAAATGTGGATGGATGATATACCAACAATCTCAACTGATAAACAACGATGTTCAAGAATATCTTTCTGTTGAAAAAGGGAGATTTGCATAACCTGGGAACTTTCCGGGAGGAAAATACACTATGTACACACTATGTAATGAAATACTGCAACTCTGGGCTCGGCTGTATATGGAAAAACACGCAGATGTCTAACCAAAATAAAAAACGCCAACAACCTTCACCATGTGGCACTTTGTGTTTATCTCCCTCAGCTTCAGCGGCAAAGTAATTCTCTCGTCCCAAGGCTGGCTTCTCTTCTTCTTTGATTTGCCTCAGAATTATCCTGTGCGTAGTACAGTCTGCAGCCGTGTGGCTCTCTAATGCTGCCGTGCTGCAGTGGCCCTTTATGAGCCCGCGGTGTAAAAAGTAACTTTTCTTTTAGTGTTCGCTTGCTCACTCCCTGCGCCTCTGTATATTATGTACAGTATCCATCATGTTTTAAGTGGCCATTGCTTAGCAACGCTCACTCTTACTTCCTGTGTTTTTTAGGCATTGTGCACGCACCGAACGCACACTGAATCCCACTCGCATGCAAGGGACACGCATGCACAGAAACACGCATGCACAGTCACACATGCACAGTCACACACATTCATCAACAAACTAGCACAGACAAACACGCACATACACACTCACACATGCACCCTCCACACGCAGACACAAAGACACATCTACACAGACATCCAATGGGCGCAGGCAGACACACACACACTGCACACACATGCACACACATAGACACACACATATGCATGCATTTCATACACACACATTTCACAAATGCACATGACTACATATGGTTGGGTGGTGTTTCTGGGTCGTGGTTAGTATAATGGCTGTAATCAATCATTGGCCAGTGCGTCTACAGCGCGTCTACCGTGTATGGTGGTTTAAAACCACACATCTCATTAGAAAGCTCCACTACTGGGAACCAGAGGAGGGCAGCGGCAGGTGTAATAGTGTCTGAGTCACGTTCTACCCACCTTTCTCGGCAGCCCCTGCCCTGTTATACCCATATTCCCTTTCACACGGAAAAAAGGGATATGAAAAACATGAAATGTCTCTGGGAGGACCAGCAGGTACATGGCTACAAAGAGACTGTTGCTCGTGGCAGAAAAAGTGTTTACCAGCACTGCTGTGACATTGCTGCTGCGTTCTTTTGGAAGAACCTGAAGAGTGACTCATCTATTGGCCTGGAGTCTTACTTGAGTGTGCGTGTGCGTGTGTGTCTTTGTGTTTGTGTTTGTGTGCTTTTGTGTGCTTGGATGTTTGTGTGTGTGTGTGTGTGTGTGTGTGCATGGAAATAAGCGAGTGTGTGTGTTTTTATGTGTTAGGGTCGATGTTTCGAGCCGGAGTGTCAACATGTTTGGTTGTGTATGACAACAATTATTTTCTTCATTTCTTTTTTTTCGGGGGACGGGGGGACGGGGGGATGGGGGGACGGGGGGGGGGGGGACTGTTTGTGTGATGGCGGGTGACCTTGAGCAGCACTAAAGGCTGATTGCGCCGAGTCCGGAGGGGGTGCTGTGTGGGCAGACGGCAGCCTGGGAGACAGCGATAGCATCTTGTAGCGTCTTGGCAGGCGGAAGGGGCTTCTTCCACCCCGCTCAGGGAGGAGAGGGCTGGGGCCGCGGGGGAGAGCGCGTGCAGATGACCCTGGGATAGACAGCTGGCCGCCCGCTATGAAAAGCATTTAATTGATGGTTGTATTTTATTAGCGGGGGGGCGGTGTAAGGGGGGCTTCATCACCTGACAGTGACTCAGCCCGTTGTCGACAGAATGCCGTGTTAGTAATAAAGATTAGGTTTTCATTTCTTTCATCGCTCACCTTGGATTTTTGCTTTCTTGTTTGAATGCGGTAATTGATATTGATCAACAATTATAGATATAATTACCCCATGGAAATTGACTCTTTTCTCCATTGATCGGAAAACAATAGATCGAAAGATGATCCTTTTGATAAAGTTTTAAATATATCCGTTCTACAGACACCTTTGCCAAAGTGACTTCCAAATGCATGAAAGTGAGGCGTTAAACGTATCAATATTCCAGTCTGCACAGGCCGCCAGACAAAGATCCAAGCGCAGGTTTAAAGACTCGCCAAGTGGGAGTTGTTGTAAATCCTTTTTTTTTTTTTTTTTACATATTTACAAGTCTCTTCCACAAAAAGGTAGACAGGAGGCATGGGTAATTGTGCGTACACTAGACAGACATAGGCTCAAACAGAACACAGCTTACTGGGGATGAGGACAGGCGACAAAAGACACACACACACACAGGGAACAAAACACAGACCCTAGCGAAAGTGTTTGAGTGGTTGAACAGATGCACGTCAAGCCAGGCACTCAATTAGAAGGAAACAAGCACTCACAAAACACAGAAGACAGGAAGGTTTGAGGAGGTAGCGACAAGCAGGCCAACAGAAGACAGATGAACAGGTGCTGGAACTGACAGAAAACAATACCGTTCTGCTAGTATTAGATCCTGGAACTAGTATGATATATTGTTATGTGTTCATCATCTCTTTATGTGTTACTCTGCTATCAATTAGGTTCCGGCTCATTAGTGTACGGCCCTGCCCTTTTCCTTCAGCCGAACATAAAAATAATTGATCCTCCTGGAAGCTGTTGCCTTGGTTTCCACATAGCTGTAGTCCAAGGACTTTTTGTTTTGCACAGTTGCCTCCACCTCTTTTAATATGGAAATGTACTCGTGTGCCTTTCTTACTAGTTAGGGATAGCGGTGGTTGGCAGTGTGTGTGTTTGCGTGTGTGTCCCTGCCCGTGTTTAACCGAGAGTGTGAATCTGCGTTCACGGTTATGTTTGATGTATCATAAACCACACACAAATCTTCTTGTAGCTTCTAAGTTCCTCTTCTTCTTCTTCTTCTTCTTCTTCTTCTTCTTCTTCTTCTTCTTCTTCTTCTTCTTCTTCTTCTTTTTCTTTTTCTTTTTCTTTTTCTTCTACTTCTTCTTCTACTTATTTTTCTTCTTCTTCTTCACAGATATAAACATGGCTGGGGAGCCCAAACCTTACAGGCCCAAGATCGGCTCCAAACGGCCGCTCTCCTCTCTCTACAGGTGAGTGGGGGGCCACACCGGCCCTGGTTAATGCTATACAGCGCATGAAACCTTCCCTTTGTGTGCGGTTTCCACTGAAGACACACTGAAATGCAGTACAACTCTCACCAAGGAAGTCAACAAATTGTTTCCACACCGTTACAAATTCACATTTTACCATTGACCGAGTTTCTGACAGTGAAACCACACGCAAACAATCGCTTTTTTACCGCACACTTGTCTGATGTTGTTTTCTCAGACGTGTCCAAGGGACTGGTCCGTTCATGCAGGGAAGACAGCGCATGACACTTTCCACTAGGTTTTAAAATCAAAATGACATCCGCTATACGGTTGTAACTCCGAAGAGGTGCTTTCAAATCTAGCCGGAATTGTCTAGATATATCATCAATAAAACAAGTCACAGATGTATCTAAGGGAGCTAGCATCGGGCATTTATCTGAATGTGAATATGTGATGCCTAAGAGACCGGGTGTATATTAAAAAAGTGAATAAATATTGAAAACTTTAAAATTGTGTTCAGTCCCGCGGCGTGTTCGGTTTGTCTGGTTAATAAATAAAATAAAACAAATAAATTGCATTTTGTGTCTCTCTCCACAGCGGCTACGAATTCGACTACGATTACTACAGAGACGATTTCTACAGCAGGTGTGTAGGAAATAAACAATCTTTCATCTCCTCCTGGAGATACTATGTCCTTCAGTTTATACATCACACCATCGCCCCCCCTCCCCCTTTGTACATCAACAGGGACGGAGCAATAAATAAAAGCAACATTTTTGTTATCTAATTCTTTCAGGGGAACGGCAGAATTTCATCTGAGGCAAAGTTAGGGCATTACGCAGGGCATAATGAATGCCATTTCAGGAGGTAATTTTTATTCATTTCCGCTGGGCTCGCTAATGATGCTTTTATCCGCATAGACGAGCCCTGGTAGCCTGATGATGGGTCCCCTGACTGGTCATTTGTGCCGTTAGGGCCTGCGATGATCCCTCCTCCTTCTGACATTTTCATCTGTTTGTTTACTTGCTCTCGATGCAGTGCCTCCCAGAAGTGTAATGATTTAGAGTCGGGGTATTATCGTCATTATGGGCGCTTTGTGAGACTCTGGGAAACAGGTTGCTCTTATTATTGGGTGAGCATGCCTTTTACTCGATACTTGTTTGTATGGATCCAGATCCCAGACAGATTTTTGTAAGCATGTCTATCGAGTGCCTTTTAAGAGCGTCTTGCGATCGCCCCGAGAATAAGAAACAGCAGCAGGCTGGATGGGAAGCATTGGCTCGTGAAAGACCAAATTACAAAGATGTGCTTCGCTCTGCTCAAAGCGCTCATCCAGCCAAGTTTACCACACCTTTCCTCCTCTGAACTCTTTATTCTGAAGATGAACTTGAGATCATAGAGTGTCACGCAACACCCAACCAAAACGATAACAGTCGACAGATCAAGGGTTAATTTGCAAATGACATTAACAACATTACGTTACATTACATAACATTAAATACCGTTGTATATTGGATCAACTATTCAATGTCTTTACTTGGTAAAGAGGCAGCTCAGGGAAATAGCTTGTGGTCATGCTTTCCAGCCTCAACAGTCATACATGACATCACTGTTTTAATCACAGCTTGAAGTTCGTTCACACTTTGTTCAAGATGTGTTTGAGCAAAGAAAGAACAGATGACAGCGTAAAGGGCCGTTAGAGAAACATGAAAAACGACGAGAAATACTTTGGCAAAAATGATGACAAACATTTTGGGAAGGAGCCAAGAATTCAGAGTCTGTCAAGAAGCTGACCCTGAAACCCCACGTCCCCCCAGGCTGTTTGAGTACCACGGCCGGGGGGGGGGGCCCACGCGGGCCGTGATGCCGGTCAAGCGCTCCCGGGTGGTGGTCCCGTCCATACGCAGGGCCAAGTCCTCCTTCCCGGTCAGGACCTCTTCCACCTCCTCCAGCTCCTCCTCCGCCTCCTCCAACGCCACCGCCAGAGCACTCCACACCGGGTCCTCGGTGACCTCTCCTAAGCGTAGGTGTCCTTTCCTCTGCCTGCTTCTGTCTCTTGTTTCCATTTTTTCCAATTAATTTAAGTGGATGATTGGTCGGTTGCAATTATGTCCCATCACCTGCCTGCTATGTAATTGATTATAATAATAATAATGATTATAATAATAATACCTGTAAGTTAATGTTGACATGCTTACCAATGTAATGGCAGCCTGGGTATAATACATTTGCGGTGTTAATTAATCCGATGAATAAATAACAAACAACACTCATTAATAATGAATCCCTTCACACCCTCCATGTTTTCACTGTCCCACAACCCTCTCAAGGGCCGACTTCAAACACAGCTCACAGGATGCACATTATATGCAGATGAATGCAATAAACAATTACCAACGTGTTATGTTCTGCAAAAGCAGTGCTTGTTTTTGCTATTACTCACTTTGAGCATCCGCGTAATGGTGGCTAAGAGACAGTTGTTGTGATTTGGTCTGAGCTACTTTTTTTTCCGTGTACACATTAATACGGGCCACTGTTTAATCACATGTGACTGTGTGTTGTCACAGTGAAAACAGACCAGCTCCTGACCATCAAGAAGGAACTGTCCCAGATCAAGACCAAAATAGACTCTCTGCTGGGGAGGCTGGAAAGATTTGAGCGACAACATCATGGGGATGCTGGTAAGATATTATTATGCATATACATATCTATATATCTATATCTATATATATATATATACAGTATAGGTTTGGTGGCTGAACCCACTAGCACGCTAAACATGTAGATAATATACCAGAATGCTACATTTCATTACCTCTCTTCCCCAACCCGCTTTCCCTGCTCTCTTCACTGTCCTTTCCATAAAAGCAATAAAAAAGCAGCCCGGAAAAAATATATTCAAAGAAAGAAAAAAGTTTGCAAACAGACGTGGGGTTGGAGAGAGGCTGTTTGATTGTGCTGAAGTGATTTCTGTCTGGCAGGGAACTCGGGAGACAAAGAGGAAGTGCTTTGTGTAGTCCTGTATCTGACAGGAAGGGCTCTATTTGTCAAAGTAAAATATCCATTGATCGTTCCATTCCATTCTGCTATATTGGAAATTGAGGTCACCTTGTTCCCGAAAGTCAAAATTGGCTGTTCCTTGCTTATTCTTCCCCTCCCTTTCTTTCTCTTTCTCTCTCCAACCCCACTCTCTCTCTCTCCCTGCTTCTCTTCTCACATGCACTACAGTTATTCTCTTCTCCTGTATCTATTCATCTCTCCATCCCTCAATCTTTCTCTGTCTCATGTACTTTTGTTCCATCGGCCATTAAACCCGGGGTCGTACCTTGCCAGGCCCTGCAGCACAGCCGCACAGTGTAGTCAGTCAGCGTAGTTCAGGCTTACATCATGCGTTTCAGATCCTTTTTTTCACTCGCATTGGATCTACTCTAAACCCTCCTGCCACGAAAGGCTGCAAGCACGACGCTGGGTTGCATTGGGACACTATTGGACTTCTTGTGAGCAGTTACAGAGCAAAGCGACCGTGTGCCTTCTTTAAAAAAGATCTAACAACCTACCTATATATGAGAGCTTTTAGCAACAGAGGACGGGTTGGGTAATTCTTATTATTTTTTAAATGTTTCTTTTAGTGTTGTGTTAAATGTTCCTGATTGTGTTGAATCTTTTAAAATGTAAAGCACATTGAGCTGCAATCTGTGTATGAAAGGTGCTATACAAATAAAGTTTATTATTATTATTATTATTATTATCATTATCTGAACCATGCCCCTGGCACCCTCTCCCTCCTCCTGCAGAGACGCAGAGGAAGCAGGGGAAGGCGTACCACGGTCTCCGCGACGACCCGCACGACCAATCCGGCGAGGAGGAAGGGGAAGGGGCGGGCGAGGTGGAGGCGGGGGAGATGACGGACGGCGGCGAGGACGAATACGAGGACGGCGCTCCCAGCGACATGGTGAATGGAGCGTGAGGGCATCTGCATGCATGCGTGTGTGTTCGTGTGCGTGTGTGTGTGTCTGAGCGGTAGTTTTAGTCAATATTTTTCTCCGTTACTTTTCACAGATATAGTGACGGCCAGGGTCAGTGACATAGGTCCACCCCATCCATCCTTCTGAACGACTGAAACATACTAGCCCACACCCTATGTGTATACAATATCTGCCCCAGACCACATTTTAACAAATGTGGTCTAGAGGGGATGGGTTGCAGGGAGGCCATCTCCCAAAGAGTTAGGAGCAGACCGAGCACAGCTGTGGTCAGTGTGTGTTTCTTATGTGTGTGTGTGTGTGTGTGTGTGTGCATGTGTGTTTCAGTTGAGCACAATGAGGGGCTGTTTATGCTCACATTAAGCACAGCAGAGCATTACTAGCACAGTTCACAGAAGTAGTTAAAATTTAGGGCTCAAGTTTGCAGTATTTGTAAATTACGTTCTTGTGGTTAATGTTCAGTGGTAACTGCTTATCAAAGAAATCTAAATGATTGGGTTTGTTCATTTAATGTGTATCAATTGGATTTTCTTTTTTATTGTTATAACTGTTTGACAGGCTTTATGTTTTCATAGCATGAGCTAAGGTAGCTCCTGTTACTCTTTTCTTTCTTTGTACTTTTTGCAGATAGAGAATCAAGTATCGGACATAGACAACTGAACCGGGTGAGAATTACATGCCATATACAAAAAGCCAAGTACAATGTGCACTCTGTATTTTTTCCTTTGTGGAAATAACAAAACATCCAAAAATTTGATTCAATTGGATCGTTCAGCTGATGCTAATCCATTCATCAAGATTTCAGCTTCGCTTAGACTTTAGATATAAATCTAAAGTCTGATTGTGAGACTAGTTTGAGAGTAACCTGATAGTATGGGAGAAAACGAATGGCCCTCGATGTAAGTGAAATATTACCACTTCATTTCCCCCAGCTTTCAAGTTAAGTCCCAATCCACCTATTACCATGATGTTCCAGGTTTATCCTCCACTCTCGTCTTGTAAATGGTCCTGTCGTTCTCCCGGTCTCTGGGCGTGAGAGACAAGAGAGAGAAGGCAGCGCTCTGGCAGTTATCTCTGATGACTGTCTGAGCCGCCACTAAGACGGGCTCTTCATCGCCCTCCCTCCATTCCCATCAAGCGACGTTTAGATGTCCCTCAATTCATCTTTGTTCTCCTTTTTCTCTCTTCAGAAAAACCAATATCAATGTGATCGACTTTGTCTGACACGACCTGACATTTATTTCCCATTTGTCCTCAAGGGCCCGATATGGGATTTTGTATTTATTTATTAATTCAGCTCTGCTGTAGGTGATGATTGATTGCAAACATGATGCAATCAATCAGTTTAACAAAACCAAATTACCTGGTTTTGTTAAACTGGATGGAGATTGAGAGGCCAACTTGTTTTGTGCTTGTTTTACACGATTACTAACCCTGTCCAACTCAATCAATTCTGCTTGATGCACCCCCTGGACCAGCTGGTTAATATTCTGGACCATGTTACATATTTTTACTGCTTTCGTTCGGCGGGGTACTGATTAACATATAGATACAAAGCAAGCCTTCACTCAGGGCTTCTCAATGTCGGTGACTTCACTTGGTCTCGCTACGTAATGTAAGCATGTACTTGTCTTGTGTTGTTTTTTGTTTGATAGAGGTCTTACCAAGCGACGGGGAGGTCGAATGTGAAATTGAGATACCAGCAAAGCCTTCTGGATGAGGAATCTGCGCTTAAAGGAAAACAAAACAAATGATGACAAAAGGAAACGCTGAGAAAGGGACCTGTGAACATGTTTGTGCTTGTTTGCCTCTTTAAAAGACTTGCTACTATTGAGATGTGCTTTATTTAAATGAAAAAAGAGGCTAATTAATATTGTATTCCAGGCTATTGCAAAATCTGTTCCAAAAAAGGAAATCGAATAAAAACACAAAAAAATCCTTAATGTTTTATTTTATTCTGACTATTCTAATTTTATTTTTAAAGAACGATAAGGATCTGCCGTGGATCTGTCACGCTGAACCTATAATGGTCTGAACTGTGCATAGAATATACAGTTCTAAGGGTAAGGAAATGAACCATTAAATGGCTTATTTTGTTTTTTACCAAATTCCATTCTTCTTTTGCTATAATGTATTGAGGTTAAAGGATAAGGAAATATGAGAAGAAATGGGAAAAATGTTAGCGATTAAGAAAGACTTTCCATCATGTGAAGTGCTGCCACAATGTGAACCGTTTCATTCATACATTTTGCTGGACTATAAATATATACATATATATAATTTATTATATTTTCCGTTGTTCAATGTGCATAAATTCTGCAAAATACATTATAATTGTGGCTCATAGTTGTCAAGAGTGTGAGGAGAAGTATTTTTATGATAAGCATGTGAAAGATGTGATTATTATGTCTCCTTTGTATGTGTTGCGTCAGTTGTACAGCTGTGGATTAAAAACCAACAAACTGTTTTTGAAATAAAACAATCTCTGATCAAAATTGTATTTGAATACAAAGCAGGAGAATGAAATGTGCAACCACCAAATTAGGTTTCTGCCTTTGGGAATATTTTTTGCATATTATGACTTACTAAATCTAACCTGTGTTATATTGAAGAACTGATCTGATTCAACCCCGAAGGCTTGAATACTGCCATCACTGTCTGAGAAATCTTTGTTCAACTCAATGGATATTACCTTACAATCAGTGCAACATTTAGATAGGATGTTTTACCCAGTCCTGGCTGGGACCTTAATCTCATTTATTGTTGCATAAAAAAATATTGTATAACCAAGTACCTGAAATTAAATTGGCATTCATAATAGTATATCTGCATAATTGATAACGTCCTTTATATGCTAGTTTGGAAAAGTGATGGCGGGACCTTTAGGCTACAGTATTACAATGACAAATAATCCATGTGCATTAGAAGGAACAAAACGAACAAATGTGGACATTTACTCATACTTATGTTTGACATTCTATAAGTCGACATTCATGTTCAGATAAACAAAATCAAGAAAAATACATTCAGGAACAGTTCAACCTACTTACGTGGTTAATTTATTATGGCTACCTCAACGGGGACCCTGGACCGTCACAACGCAATGATTGCTTTAGGCTAAAATAAGCAACAAAAAAAGAAAAGAAAAGAAAACCGAATTCAAAAGTGCTGAAAGTGCTAACTTACAACTTAGGGTGAATGATTTATATATATATATATATATATATATGTATATATATATATATATATATATATATATATATATATATATATATATATATATATATATATATATATATATATATATGAATCCAATGCTCTAATGGAAATCATGAATATGTATTGATCCTGTTCTGGCATGCATTGCCCTTGAAAGGTTCCAGGACAGGGGGGTAGGGTGGGGGTGGTAAGTGGTGGCGAGGCGGCAACAGATGGTGTCTCTAATTCATTAGCAACATATCATCATTCCCCTAGGTTAGAGAGGCTCGGCTGTCTTTCCCGCAGGTATAAATTGAACCCCATCAGCCCTGGCCGGCCACCAGCTCTGCGGTGATCAGTCATGCAGCTCTACGCTAATTTGAACAATGTGTCCGCCGCTTGATGAAGTGAATCAATCTTCAACAATCTCGGTGGCGGCTGCCGCTGCGGCTGCAGAAATTATGAGCAAAATGGGGGTTCGGAGCAACACAACGCACCTGGGAGGTGCATTACATGTCATCTATACACAGACACAATCTAGCGTGTGTTATGGCTTTAATGATAGAGAATGATAGCATAATGAGGGATGCGCTAATATACTTCTGATGAATAACACTTTTCCCCCCCCTCTGGATGCAATTATAAAGATGGAAGTGTCATGGTTAAAAAAGGAGCAGGAACCGTTTCAGTAGGCTAAATATATAATCATTGCAGGCAGCAAACTCTTTACATTTTTGGGTATTATTAAACATTATCCCAACTTTCAATTATGTACATTTTTAATATTAATGTGTGTAAGTTAATAATATATCCCATTCCCGCCCTGGACATGAATCAAGTCATAGGGTTATATTGGCATATATAAGCCTTTGGTTCTTTTGCTGAGACCAAGTGGAAAATAGATGTAAGGTTTATAGAAAAAGGTTATGTAGGTAGAGTATGATGTTTCGGTGCCTTCATTTAGTCTCAGAAAGATTATTTAAATCATAAATAATTCACTGTGTCACTATGATCTATGGTTTGTTTGATTTGAACATAAGTGATGCTGTGAATTGATTAGGCTATTCGTCTAGATTTACATATGTGACATGATGTAAATTAATTTATGCTATGCTTTATTAGACCACATGATATCCAAGCTAACGACGGTGTGCAGGTCAGGTTTTTTCGAAGTTTTGCGTCACAGTTGCGAAAATTAGACGTTATTTTACCAACATTTAACAAACTGAGGCAGATAGGGGCTGACTGTGACCCAAAACTTCCAAAAAAACACAGCCCCAGCGCCGGCACTATAGCTGGATGCAATTGGGCCTATTACCAACATAAACTGATTTTATAGCTGTATTTGGGAGATGCTTCATGAACCACCTCCTGCAAGCTCCTTTACCTTGTGCTTCTTAATAAACCACGTGTTGAATACTTTCCGAGTGGTATCTCTGATACCACAATGGATTACAATTACGTTTCATCACATACCAAAAAAGTACCCATACTTTTTAGTTTCGTTTATTTTTCTCCTTATAATGTTATTTATGGGGTTCGTCTCTTCCTAGCCTCTGCCCATAGTGGGCGGTACTCTGATTGGATGACGAGCAGGAACGTAGTTCGCATACGTCACCAAATAGGAAGTCCGTGACTAGAAGCGGCGATTTCAATTGGAGTACAACATCAACAACAATAAACTTCGCACAGAGATATACTATGTTGCATTTGATGTAAGCATTACTAATAAATTGCTGTTCACACTTTATAATGAAAATAACTAGTTGACTGCGGGCCGTTATAGCCTACTACTAATGTGGGGTTTGCTTTATGGACGAAGTCTCCTGAAGATGTGTGAACGTTAGCCATCGAGCAGTAGTTATAAATAACATCTAAGCATCCCTTTCTAACTGTTATCTATATCTACACACAAAAGTGTCTGTGACTTTCAATTCGGTGCATTTCTGCTGTGAGTAGATCAGCAGTGGGTGTACATCTGGAGCTAAATGCGGGATGCAATGGTTACATAGCAACAACATAGAGGACAACGTTACCGAGCTAACGGCCAAACCCACTCCGTAGCAGATGATGGCGCACAGAGAGCTGAGTCTGATTGACAAGGATGTGTCAAGGTAAACTCATTTCTACGACTCTCCTATTGAAAAAAGATAGTGCTTGCTACGGTTCTGTCGTATTGCACCCTTTCAATCGTTCGTTTTCATTGATTGCACCAATACATATATCATAAGCTATCTGTTATTTGAGTATGATATGGTCTAAGGACAACTTCAATGAACATTTAAGTCAATTCAAAGCAATTTCAGAAAAACAACATCCAATACGTGGCGTGCCATATATCTCAAAATCCCATTTTTTGCAATTCAATATCTGGGGCAATTCATCTCACCGTTCGCTATGTTTTTCCCTGCTGTTCCAGTTTGTTGGAGGTTCCTCTGAGTCCCACAGTGACATCACTCAATCTGCACTGCAACCGCATCTCGAGGATCGAAGCGCTGACCTCAGGCGGCCACCTGCGGCACCTGGACCTCTCGTCCAATCGCATCTCTCGCATCGAAGGGCTCGCTTCCTTGACATCCCTCAGGACCTTAAATTTATCCTGCAACTTAATCGCCAAGGTCGAAGGTGAGTCCACATCTCTTCTCTTTACAAAGACAACGGGAGTCAGCGAGTGGGTTTTCCCCGAGTCGTTATTCATCATTACGTGGACGGCGGTTGACTTGTCAGTGGTTTATGATCCACGGCGTCACTAAGCTGCTGGTGTCCTTTTTGCTCTGCCCCAGGCCTCAGCGGCCTTGTGAACCTCGCCACACTAAACTTATCCTACAACAAGATAAACAGCCTTACCGGTGAGTGCACAACGCAAATGAACAAGGTTGTCTGTATTTTCTGTGGAGTTAAATTAAAAGGTGAAAAAGCCATGGCGGCTTTCACACCATCGATCCGGACTTGATGGTATTGATTCCACTGTGTCCACGCTAGGCTTGCTTTACCTCCACGGAGAGGACTACAAGCTGAAGCAGCTCAGTCTCCATAGCAACTGCTTGGACAGCATCAACCACCTGCTGCAATGCCTGCTGGGAGTGCAGAATTTAAGGGAAGTCACCTTGAGCCTAGATGGTAAAGGCAACCCTGTCTGCAGCCTGTCAGGTAAAGTGTACATAATGGCTCGGTATACAGTGTTGAAGGTCTCCTTTTCTTCAGCCACTGGTTCCATGGCAGTAGAGGTAATACTCGATGGACGTAGTCTGCACCTTTCACCACCTTGTTAAACAATCTCCCGCACAAGGGCACATTCTCTCCTTGATTTTTGTACAGAACTGGGAAGATTTTTTTTTTTTATGGATCTGGATGAAAGGAAGCACCCATTAAGCCACATACAAGTCAACAAATATATATGGCATGCTATATTATACTGCAATACTATACGATGTTAACAATACGGCTCATAACAGTGTAGAGTGTGGTTATGCTCAGGGAGCACCTGGCAGGTTTCAGGAAGTGTTGCTTCATCTCTCAGGTTGAGCTCCTTATTTGGCCATGCATACTGTATGCGAGCAAGACCCTAATTAACCCAGTCAAGAAAGAAGCACTTCACTGATGTACATTCCCTGGGCCAGTATGCAATGGAAAATTAACAAGGGCAAACTAAATATAGCCAGTGTGAAAAGGCTGTCTCATGGCTTCACATTGGCTGGCTGCTAAATATCATAATGAATTGTACTTTATATTAATATACATATTATTTATAGATTAATTAATTTATATATCATATATAGATGTATATATTCAATGAGAAAGGATAATATGGACTTGATTTATCTCACATGGGGTATCCCCTTATATACCGGTAATATAAATGCTGTTAGATTAGTATTTGTTTCTAAAGTTTGGTTTTAGGTTTAGGGTTTCCTATTAGGGTCAGGTTTAACGGTTTGGTTTTTGGATCTAGGTCTTTGGTCTTATGATTAGGGTTTGGTTTTAGGGTAAGCATGAGGTTTAGGGTTTCATTTTATGTTTAAAGTTTGGTTTTATGGTTAGCATTAGGTTTAGAGGGCCACTAAATTAGAGGGCAGTCAAACACATCATAAATAATAGAAAACAATACAAACTGTTTATAATGATTTGGAAATATGAATGGGATACAATACACTGAAACATAGGAAAGCTAAATGTATTATATATTGAATTATCCTCAGCTCTTATGGTCAATTTATACAGAGTATCTTTTTGTGTGTCTCTCATCTCCTCTTTAGTCCTTGATGGTAGGGTAGATCACAATCTTTCTCTGGTCACGTTCCAGAACACATAAATCATTCCTAATCATTTGCATGGATACATTGTCATGGAAACCACCAAATCATGCTCCACTTGTTCATGAATTATAAGCAACTGTAAACTGGCTATCGTTAACATTCGAAATAGAGTAGGTCAGTTCAACACTTACCCAACCACAAGCTCAACAATATCCGAAGGTAGCCTTGAAAAGTATAATAAAAAAATAAATAATAATACAGGAACTACAAAAATGTTAGTTCCAAACAAATACAAAAATATGCTGTTATTTACATCTTGATCACGGAAGCAAAGGTGGATATTGGGCATGCAGAACATCTATTCGTCTCGGGCACAAAGAAAACTCAATTGGATGACTCAATTAAATTAAACTAACCGCAGGTATTAATATTTCCGCTAGGAATTTATTTTATATGGACCAACGTTTACAGTTTATTAAGACATGTGAGAGACTAGGACAAAGGCAACAAACCAAGTGCACTTGAGAAAATCTTTCTAAAATGTCCAGGTCAAGGGTTTCCATTGAATGACAGTAAAATCTTCTTTTTTTTTCTAAAGCCCTTGTCAGAGCACTGCCATCTATACTGTATGCATTTGAATTTTGCTTCACATTTATTGCACTCCAATGAATCCGCACCAGGACTAACAGCTCTTAGTGTAAGTGCAGCAGATTCATGGAATATCTGGTATTTCCTATATCTTGGTAACCGTCCCCAAATCTGTTCGGGACCAAAATTGTGACCTCTTTCGTTTATTTGATTGAATTGATTTATTCAATTTTCCATGGTGTAATCTTGGCATCATTGTAAATGAGGTTCCACCTCAATTATTCCTGAATGGGAACAAACGAATGTTCAGCTTATGACCAAGGTCCAAACAATGGAGTAGAACACATCCTTCTCTCCCTCTCTTTGGTTGCTCCAGCCTACAGGAAGATGGTCCTGCAGTCCCTACCACAGGTCTGTGTCCTGGATGGCGTGGACCGTCTGGGGAACGAAGCCCCCCTAGGGGAGGACAGCCCCGGGGACACCCCGGGTCTGGAGGACTACGCAGACTTCCTGTTCTCCTCCGAGACCAGCGGCAGCGAACAGGTTTGGTGACGTTGGAAACGTTTGATCGCACATTCACTTATGGAAAAATGTGCTTGTGGAAGGATGTGGTTCAGGGTTAGACCACCAGTCTAGAGTTGGCTGGGGTACAAAACACCCAACACTGTCGGAATCCCCTGTCTATTGTAGCCAAGGGTCAGGGGTGTTCAACCAACAGGAACTTTAAACTATCCAAGCATACAGTCAATGTCAGGGCAATGGGATATTTACCCACCCACTGCGATGCCATATGTTATGCTGTGCCCCCACAATCAGATGAATCTACACATTAACATTCATTGTATTTTAATGGGTTTACTCACCTCTGGGCTGTCTCTGAGTGAGTCAGTGGTGGGAAACGCGTCACTGATGTCTTCCAGGGTGATGGAAAGTTCGAAGTTGGAAAATCTACCAACATGGATAACTTTGTCTCTGTTTAACACGGCTAATAGCTAAATAATACTTTTATATCAATAACTTTAAATAAACAATGTTTCGGAGGGTTGATTGACGTAGCTAAAGAATATTATGCTGAAAATCACACTTCTAAAGTACAAATATTAGCAATAATAACTTCGACATTGTGGACAGCCATGTTGATTCCTACATCAAATCGGCAACCGGGCGTTGAGCCACCTCGCGCGACATTCCGATTAGGAACTCTGAACTGAAGCAGCGCTTTATTATAACCATTCCCTACTCAGAAGGAAGTCAGGAAAGCAGTCCCCTCACCGAGCGGTGAGGGAACGCGGCAGTAAACCCCTGCCTGCCCGTGTGTTCTCCACAGCTCTCTAAGGGGGACGGTGCTCTCAGCACCCCCCGCATCAACCAGGTCCTGGCTGAGTTCCGCCAGAGGGGCGTCCCCGGGGAGACCCAGGCCCCGCCCCCCGCAGCTGCTCCGGCAGACCGAGTTAACGAGCAGCGCATCAGGAAGCTGGAGCACCAAGTGTCACAGCTGTTCCATCAGGTGCTTATTCGTACCTTCGCCGAGCTGCTGGTCGCCCCTGACTAATTGTGCATGGGGGTGTAAAGTCGTAAAGTTTTGATTATGTGTTTACTTTTTGCGTCGCGCTCACAGTGACAGTGCGGTTTCAACACTGGGCCATAAAGACTTTATTGGTTATTTCTATGTTTGATTTATTTTCAGTTGAACACCGTTTCTGTTTGGGTCTCACAAAGTGCGTTTAACACTTCTGTGTTTTTGTATACATAAAGGTATAGAATTGTTAAAAGACAGAGCAGTAGTCTGCTATTGGCCACGCTCCCTTGCTGGAGCGTGCGTGACTTGGGTTCAGACAGCGTTCCACGTGGTGCCTCACACCTGCTCATGTAAACCCCAATGGAGTCTTTCTGGCCTCACACTGCATTTCTTTTTATCTCCGCGGCGGAAGCAGCTGGGGATTTTCTTAATTCAATTCAGTTCAATTTTATATGTATAGCCCTTAATCACCATTACAGTCTCGAAGGGCTTAACAGGCCAAATATTTATGACCCTGACCCTTGCCCCAAAAGGGAAAGAAAAAACGTTGAAAGAAATCTTGAGGATGAACGCAGAGTGGGTTAGGGTTAGGGTTCCTCCGATCCCTCCTTCAAGGAGTGGTCAGAAGTGCAGTGGGTGCCATACTTGACAAACATCCATACAGGAAAAACATATTAAATCGATGATGGGCTGCTGGCCGGTTAACCATAAGGAGACTCCAGGCATCCAGCCGCGACCACCGCAACACGCCACTAAGCCTTTAATGAAGCCTTAATTACAACTGGTACAAAACTCTGCAGCCCGTATCGTTACTAAAACCCCCTCCATCAGTCACATAACACCTGTCCTGCAGCAACTTCATTGGCTCGCCATCAAATATCGCGTCATTTACAAGATCCTGCTTCTCTGCTTCAAGGCCATCACCAATCTTGCCCCTCAGTATCTTACCGAGCTTCTCCATATCAAGACACCCACCCGTTCTCTCAGATCGTCTTCCTCCATCCAGCTCACCCTCCCTCCAGCTCGCCTGGTTACCTTGGGGTCAAAATCTCACCTGAAAACGTATCTATTCACCCAAGCCTACTCACCCTCTCTCTTTCTTATTGTCCTATCTTTCTCTGTATTGTTGTTTTGGAGTATTTGTATGTATGCATGTATGTACTGTACTGTCCATTTGTATCCTTTTTGTAAAGCGTCTTTGGGTACCGAGAAAAGCACTATATAAAACCTATGTATTATTATTATTATTATTACTCCCTTTAAGTCAGTTGCATTCTTGGGACTAGAATGAACACACCGATTTTTCTCTTGTACACTGTTTTATTATGTTGTTGTTGTTTTATTTTGTTGTTTGCTACTATGGATGTTTGATTTTGTAAGGTGACCTTGAGTGTCAAGGAAGGCGCCCATAAATAAAATGCATTATTATTATTATTATTATTATTAATGGTACTCTGACGCAGGCCCCGGCCAGCGCTGGGCCCGGCACCTCCAGGCTGCCGGTACAGAGGGCCAAGAGGGACATCGACCACACGTCGGAGAGCGAGGGCGACAGCGGGAAGGAGAACCGGAGGCGGGGGGGAGCCTCCACGCGGCGGAGCCCCAGCAGCTCCAGGAGCACGCCCGCCAGCAGCACGCCCACGCCCGCCAGGGCCGCGCCCGCCAGGGGCGGCTTCAAGGGGGTCAGGGCCCGGAGGTCGGACAGGTAACCCACCCCCCTGCTGGCCAGCGATGGCCATCACACATTCGCTAAAATAAATAAACCCTTTTCATGCTAAATGTGAAACCTGAACTAGGACGATATAAATCAATACATTTTATAAATACAGGAGAACATTGTTTTTCAAATGGTCACGTCATTCAGTTAATTAGTTGAAGTCGACAGAAATTCCGCCATGAGCTAATGTTAATAACATATAGTTGAACAGATAAGGCGTAAAGTGACATCTATACCGTTACCTGAAGCTGTAGTTAAACACTGCATTGATTCATTATAACAGCAATTTGCTTTCAAATCTGAAGTAAGTTTGGCCGTAGCCTTCTCTATCCAGCTATACTGGATGTCCAATAAGTTGAAGTTAGTCTTTGGAACAATTCTGTACCATTCTATATTCTGTTCCTTTTGAATACAACTCAATTAAAAACCAGGATCCATTCACCGCATCTCCAAGATTACCACATAACTGCTGTACTTGATCCACTACAGAATAGAGAGCAATGAATCAGTGCCCTGCCGAAGGACGCTTGAGCAGAATTGAGACACGCTAAAACAAAAGAACCAGGGGG
Source organism: Gadus morhua (assembly GCF_902167405.1). NCBI lineage: Eukaryota > Metazoa > Chordata > Actinopteri > Gadiformes > Gadidae > Gadus > Gadus morhua. The sequence goes on along the minus strand of NC_044055.1, from coordinate 9,432,578 downwards.
CTTGGCTGAAAAGCTTTCCTGACTGCCTGAGAACGATCATTGAAAGTACGGTGACTGTTTATCCTGCTGACGTGTGGCCTGCGGTGCGTCAATCGTAACGGCCGCTTACAAAGTAGAGCAAACCCACCTGACCTTCAATTGCAAACTAGTGGGGAGGGCAGTACACTTTTTCTTCCTCTTTTCCGAGCGGAGGCTGTAAACGATCCTCCTCTCTGTTAGAAATGACCGCTGCTATGATGTACGACACTGCAGCTTTGTGTGTGTGTGTGTGTGTGTGTGTGTGTGTGTGTGTGTGTGTGTGTGTGTGTGTGTGTGTGTGTGTGTGTGTGTGTGTGTGTGTGTGTGTGTGTGTGTGTGTGTGTGTGTGTGTGTGTGTTGTTTACTTGGCTGTGCACTGTTTTGTTGTTGCATATGAATTTTATTTGTTTTCTCCTCTGGGTCCATGTCTTCCTTTATACCACTCTACCCCTGATATTGAAGTCTGCCAATTTATTTATTGGCAGAAGATGGTTTTAATCAAAAACATGGGTGATGGCATGTGTGTGATATGATATATTAAACGCATAATAGCTTACACACACACACACACACACACACATGCACATATACACGCGCACGCAAGCACTCACACACCCACACTTTCCTTTCATTTTAATCAACCACTCCTAACACAGCACAGCAAACACGTCATTGAAGTCGTCAGAAACGCCAGGTGCAGATAATGATCCTCTGGTGAATTTACACGTTGCCAAGACCTGGACACGCTTAGAAGTGCCAGTAAAGCATTCAGCCTTTACCGTTTTTCCCTGAGCCCGACGTTTCTTTATGCTCCAGGGCTTGTTGTGATCGATATGTTTACGGCCTGTTCAATACCTGTGATTGTTTAATGTGCAGCGATCAAGAACCGCCTAAACGCAAGGGCCCCACGGGTGCATTGGGGTCCCGGAGGGGGGCCAATGCCCCGAGCGTTGCAGCGCCAGTGGTGAAAGCCAGGGGGGGGTCTTCCAAGACCACCAGGGCACCAAGGGAGGAGAACTCTAAGCCGACCGCAGAAGAAGAAACCTACAGGGTAAGAAAGTGACACTGGCTGGTTTTACAACCTGTATTTTCTTTCCAGGTATAAAGGCTCTGCGAGGATTAAACCATAGCGTCTATTGACCTGGAGAAACTTTAAACCCTCCGTTTATTGTTTACTTGCTCAATGTTTATCCCCTTATACTTAAACGGCGATTCACGGCTAAACGGTGAATGCCTGATCGAAGGATGAGTGCTCGTTCCAAAGAACTGCAGACAAAACTACCAGCAGAACATTTATATGTGGCTTACATTTATACTGTGTTCACATATATATATATTATTTTTTTTACAAATATTCAGCATTCGCTCAGCATCGGAGCAATCTCTCCTTGGTTCCTCATGCTTTATTATATCACACTATACTATATCTTCGATCGCGTTCAATTTGAAACGAAAGACATACCGACTTAGTCCATTTATTCAGCCGGCGCAACATCCCGTGACTACAGTGACCAGAGCTAGGGCTGCTAGATTATGGAAAAACATAATCACGATTATTTTGGTCAATATTGAAGTCAAAACTATTTTTGAGTTTGAAAACATGATGCATTTTTTCAGCATTTCTCTCCAAAAAAGCACTTTGTAACTGAGAACTTTGAAATTTGAACACAAAATGTTCAAATAGAAAAATGTTCGGATCGAAATGAATGTACAAATATGTATCCATCTTGTTCTGCAATATCTATAAGACATTTAATGAATGAAATAAATATACTTAAAAATGTACTTAATAATAATCAAAATGGGATTTTTGGCAAAGCCAGAGTTAGACGTTGAACCACCCCGTGGACCTTTGAGTCCAGTGTCAGTGGCCGGCTAATAAACCGATAAACGTACCCCCCCCCCCCCCCCCCCCCCTGGGTGGTCCCTGGCCTGCCTCCCTCCCTCCAGACCATCGTGGAGGAGCGGGACCAGGAGCGGGAGCGGCGCTGGAAGGCGGAGCAGGTCGCCAGGAGGCTGACGGAGCAGCTGAGCAGCCTGCAGAGCCAGGCCTGTGAGGGGAAGGACCTGCAGGACATGGCCCTGCACACCACGGACAGGTGGGGGGGGGGGGGGGGGGGGGCGGACACACGCACACAGACACAGACACACCCACATACACAGCCCTGCACGCACACACACACCCCTACACACACACACACACACCCCTACACTCACACACATCCCAACATACACACTGCCCTACACACACACACCCAAACACCCACACCCACACCCCTACACACGCACACACACAGCTTTACACACACACACACACACCCCTACACACACATACACACACACACACACACACACACACACACACACACACACACCCTGGAGGGTGTGAAATCATTGAGCCGTTCCAACACCCCCCCCCCCCCCCCCCCCCCCCCCCCCCAGGGGATCTAGTTGTCACCTTAATAATGTATTTTCCTCCTCTTTTATGTTGTTGTCTCTCTGTCTCTCTCCCTCTCACTTCCTGAATTCGATTCATCTCTCCTTCCCCTCGAATGAATATTTTCTATATGCCATTGAAATTCCACCCTATCGCTGTCAAAAAGCCTGGTGTAGGAGGGCAAAGAATTCTTGGCTTTCCAGGATTTGCCCCCGCGAGGTTTGACTGTGATAATGAGGCTATTTCCCACAGGGAGGGAATTATAACTATTATTATTTTATGGAAAATCGACATGGCTTGCAAATAATCCTAATGTTTAAATTGTCTGTTGAATAATTATCTATAATTAAATGCTCTTCATCTCCTATGCCCAAGCACCCCCAACATCCCACATCCGGCTCATCTGATAGTATTCATTTGAGAGAAATTGAAAGGGAGAGATGGAGAGAGAGGGAGAGAGAGGGAGAGCGAGGGAGAGCGAGGGAGAGCTCATCGTGTCTCTTGTACCCACTCCCCAACCCCCACTGCTAAGATAGATTGTCGGTGTGATAGCAATTACGGGCCCGTATGGTAAGCATATGTCACCAGTGGCTCGCGAGTCAATCTTAATTGCCACATTTGCCGGGACATCATAATGACCCGGGTGCACGCGTCCCTACTCCACACCCTCATCCCATCAGCAGGCAGATTGCAGGGAGGAACTTCTCCTGCAGGGAAATACATGAGGTGTTGGAATCGCTTTCCTCGCTTGTGCACCTCAGACGTACGGCCCACCTGCGCAACTGTTTTCACGCTAGCTTTGCATCCTCCTCCCTGTTGTTGGCTCAGCTCCGCCTTGTTGTTGGCTCGGCTCCGCCCTGTTGTTGCATGGCTCCGCCCTGTTGTTGCCTTGGCTCCGCCCTGTTGTTGACTCGGCTCCGCCCTGTTGTTGTATGGCTCCTCCCTGTTGTTGATTGGGCCAGGCCCTGTTGATGACATGGCCCAGCCCTGTTGTTGACTCGGCTCCGCCCTGTTGATGACATGGCCCCGCCCTGTTGTTTACTTGGCTCCGCCTTGTTGTTGGCTCGGCCTCCGCCCTGTTGTTGCATGGCTCCGCCCCGTTGTTGACTTGGCTCCGCCCTGTTGTTGACTTGGCTCCGCCCTGTTTTGTTGCTGTAAATTAATTGTACTTGTATTCTCCTCCGGGTCAACGTCTGCCTTTAACAGCCCTCCCCCCCATTTCCTGATATGAAAGTTGCCCAACTCATTCACTGGCAGACGTTGGTTTTACATCACAGTACGGTTGGTGGCAGTGGGACCAGAACACCGGCAGTAGCTCTTGTCCTCGCGGCCTACTGGTTAAGGAGTTGGACCGGTAACCGGAGGGTGGCCGGTTCGAATGCCAACTTGTAGGCAAAAATATGAAAGGGGGGGAGTTGTTGTTCAGCGCTCTCCTACGTCCCCATCCGCGGATGAGTTGCCCTCCTGAAACCCCCACCTGCTGCCCACTGCTCCGGGTGTGCCGGTGCACCCCATGTGTGTGGACCTCTGACAAGGTCAACTCTGTGTGTGTGTGTGTGTGTGTTGAATGAATTTCCCCCAAAAAGGGACAATGAAGGATAACTTAACCTTAACCTTAACCTTAACTTAACTTACAGGCTGAAGGAGCTGCTGCTGCGGGAGCGGGCGGGACGCCTGGGCCTGCAGGGGCGTGTCGACGAGCTGGAGGGGCGGAGCCAGGCGCTGGGCCAGCAGCTGGAGAAGGCCCGCGCGGACGAGGAGCACCACAAGAGGGCGCTGGGCGAGCTGGAGGAGAGCGTGGCCCGCGCCGACGCACTCCGGGCGGGGCAGCAGGCCGAGGAGGTAATGCCGCCGCCGCCGCCGCCGCCGCAGCTCAGTCACATGGGGAAACCGTAGCATTGACGCTAACAGCAGGCTAAAGGGCTGATTATGGTCTTACGTTCACGCAACGCAAGGGGGTTACGGTCCACCGCAAGGGCCTGACGTGCGCCTCCAAAAAATTGTAACCTTCCGTCGAGGCGATGCAGCAACAGGGGCTGTGATTGGTCCGCCTGCTAAAACCTGACGCAGAACCACAAAGGTTCAGGACTGCGTCACAGCGTCTGCGTGGTCATTGCGTTGCGTGAACGTGGATCCATAATCAGTAGGGATGTCCGATATTGGCTTTTTTGCCGATATCCGATATGCGATATTGTCCAACTCTAAATTTTCGATTCCGATATCAGCCGATACCGATGTCGATATTTGGGTTATTTTTCCTCAAACCTAATTTAGGTAACATTACATATCTCCTGTTGTGGAATTAACACAACATGCTTAATGTTATTGTGATGCCCCACTGGATGCATTCTTGAATGCAACAAGGCTTTCCAAATGTTAACATTGTCTGTGCAAAATAAGAAAAATACTTCAACTTAATTTAAGGGAAAAGTGCCATGTTTTTTTTTTTTCAAAAAAAATCCGATACCGATATTACATTTTTATGCTAATATCGGGCCGATAATATCGGTGGGCCGATAATATCGGACATCTCTAATAATCAGCCCTTAACGCTGATGCGAGCATCAGTCTAACCGCTAATGCAAGCAGCAGGCTAACGCCACTGATAATAACATCTGGATAACAGGGACATAAGGCTCATCGCTGATGCCAACAGCAGGCTAACCGCCGAAGCTAACAGCAGCCTAAGCACTGGTGCTAACAGTAGCTTAAATACTTAAGCAGCTCAACGAATGAAACTATAATCGATTAACCACTGATTCTACCAGGCATAGCAGAAATATTTTCATATAGTTGTTGGTGGTAGTGTCAGGCTGACCCAGACGCACAAAGTTACGGTTACTTGTTTATTGGACATATTTAATTCTCCTTTATTGAATTATTATATTTTGATGTATCAGATTTATTGGTAATTGGTAATTTTCATATACTACCTTAATACAGAAATTACACTTCGTTTCTAGTCTTCTATTATATTCTTTGCCAGGATGTATATCAATCAATTCCAAACTAATTGCGTGTGCTGATGGATGCAGCCGGGGCGGCCGTGTGAAGCTAACCGTTGCTGGGCTTTCAGATGAAGAAGCAGCAGGATCTGCAGAACCGGGCGATGGCTCTGAAAAGGGAGGCAGAGCTCCAGAAGGCGGCCGTTCGTCAGCTCAGAGCCAAGCTGCAGCAGCAGCAGCAGCTGTTCACTACCAGGGAGCAGGAGCACAGGTAGACAGCAGTACTACCGGAGAGTATGTGGACTGTAGAAGGAGATATACACAAGGTCTCGGACGTGTGGGGTAACGATCGTAGAAGTATGAACAATACTTTTGAGAGAGAAGAGGCCGCACGCTTTATATTGCTCCCCGGGTGTTCCAGGTTTCGATCACATTCAGATCTTCATGAGAACCTGACAAAGATCCGAGATTGAGATTGAAATGTTGTCATTGTTTTCAGAAGATATGGACTCTGTCTTTTACTTTGTTGTTATGAGCCGGAACCGATTTTGCCAAATCGTTTTTTTTGTATTGAAACAACAATCTCCTCATTTTGGAGTTTCTGCATATTATTGACAGTGTTGCGTGACGCTCATGCAAACCTTGTTTTCCTTGCTCCAGAACGACAAAATTGCCCATCTTTATTCATGACACGTTCATCTCTCCCCGACAGTAGGAAAAACAAACTAAACCCCGTTCTGTTTGGTATAGGTTACCGCATTAGTGTTTGCCGCCTTGCTCGCTGGCGGACGCGATAACCTTTCCTCTCCTCACAGGAAGGAGCTGGCGTCGCGGCTGGCGCCCGGCGGGGAGGAGTTTCGCCAGGCGCTGGCGGCGGAGGGGGCGGCGGCGCAGCAGAGACACGCCCAGCGGGAGGCGGAGCTTGAGGAGAAGCTGGCGGCGGGGCGGAGCCAGTACTCCGCCCTGGAGGACGAGTTCCGCATGGCGCTGACCATCGAGTCCGCCCGCTTCTCCGAGGTAGGGCCGACGGGTTTCGGGGAACGGGCACGGGATCCGTTTACATTATTGAGTCCCGCTTAAATGACATATTATACCACCGGGTGTGAGTGTGATTAGCCGTTACGAGCCGTGTGGAAAATCAGCCTCTTCTGACATCACATGTGGGCGTGTCCACTTGGATGTATGACGGAGAGGCAGATTTCCAAAACAGCTTGTAACGGCTAATCACACTCACACCTGGTGGTATACTATGTCACTGTTTAGTCTTCCTCAGCCTCCTACAACAGGCCTGCTGTCGCCATGACGTCGCCCTCCAGTAACAACAAAGGGGACCGCTTTGATGTAGAGTTGACCTCAATCTGGCTGGGCTTACTTTTCAATTCCACCTGATGCTAAAAGTCTGAGATCAAACCCGGATAGTTTCACTGCAGATAGATTCGTCTCTGAAGGCGAGTTCGAGAGTTGAACTGAATAAATCAATGTTTCCTTCCGCGGGTTACACTTTTAATTTGGCCCCTGAAGGAATTTTTTTTGTTGTCTCCCAACGCGCGCTCCCTACACCACCCTCCCCTACACCGCCCATTCTACACCGCCCTCCCTACACTATCCTCCATACATCTGGCGGCAAAACTGCATTGAAATTCCAAAACCTGCATCGACGTGAAGTGAGTGACACAGTGAATTTTTTGTTTGTTTTTATTGAACTTAAGAAAATAACTCGGAGAGAGAAAAAGAGTGAGAGAGCAGAAAAGCCTGTGAAGAGCGCAAGATGTTGAATCTAAACAATCCAGCGAGACGGATCAGAGGAAGAGATGCCCTAATTGGTCTTAAATGAGCTGGGAGCTGTTTAAAATCCAAATGGGCTCCGACAGAGGCAAGGGGAGCAGTCAACTCGAAAAACACTCTCACAGGAGCACTCTTTCGCTCTCTTACAGCGGACAGAGACGGCCACGCCTTGTCTAACCGGTCACGACCAAGTGACAGCTCTTTAAATGGTTCCTCCGCAGGTGAAGGAAGCATGTGATCACCTGAGCGCGGAGCTCTCGCAGAGAAGGGCATCGCTCGCCCAGAGCCAGCAGAGAGAGAGGCGCTCGTCCGCTCTGGTGCAGGAGCTCACGGCCATGGTGAAGGAGCAGAAGAGACGCATCTCCGAGCTCAGCCGAGCCAAGAGAGAGGCTGTTCAGGAGCTGAAGGTGCCCTTTATCAATCAGGCCCCCTCCTTTAGAGCACAGTGTTTGATGTTGCTTTAAATTATTATGTTGAGGCTTTTCAATTATTTGGTTTCGTGCTGCTATCCACTCTGTTCTGAAATCTCTATAAATATTTATCATTATTATATTAATTCTCAATCTCAATATTTATACACATTTTAAATATATATAAGTCCTAAGATGAGCCCTGAATATTTTATTCAGGTTTGTCTTTCGTTTCACCGTAATGTTGTTGTATGTATTCCTCTCTCTTTCTCTCGGTCTCTGTTTCACTCTGTCCATGTCTCTCTTCCTCCCTCCGAAACTCTCCCTACCACAACTCTCTCCCTCTCCCTCTCTCCCTCTCCCTCTCCCTCTCTCTCAGTCGGAGCAGGACCTGCGTCTGGGCCTGCAGCTGGAGCTGCTGAAGAAGGACAAGTCGCGGCTGCTCTCCCAGCTCACCGCCCAGGAGTCGGTCATCGACGGCCTCAGGGCCGAGAGGAAGATCTGGGGCCAGGAGCTGGCCCAGCAAGGTAGGGGGAGGCCTCTCCAGGGTCCCACAAAGAGGGGGGCCTCGGAGGGGGGCCCAGGGCCAGTGCAAGGGGCCAGTGAACAGTCGCTTCTGGACAGTAAGACGCTCAGCTCACTGTGCCGATCGTGGCGCTGGTTTGTTATTTGCCATAAGGTGAAAGCGCGTGCCGATTAATATTGTCTTTTGAGTTGTTTGTATTTGTCGGAATATAAGATGAAACATTTCAAGTCTTTGATTCTAGGTTCAAACACTGACAATTACAACTTTGATTGAGGGCCAGTAGACATTGTTTTCATGTTGAACCTGCCATCTTTGACACATTCGATATAGACTTCCCTTCTCACAGCGACTCACATCGGCTGACGCCATGCAGCCGGTTGCACAGGAAATGCTACCACCTAGTGCTTATTTTAAACACACACACATTCACACACACACACAGACAGACAGAGTCACACATAGTCACAGACAGACAGTCACACATAGTCACACAAAGTCACAGACAGACACACACACAGTCATATCAAACAAACAGACAGACACAGTCACACACACACACAGTCACACACAGATACATCGTTCACACAGCCACAGGGCTGAGCTTTGCAGATAGAGCTCGTCACATGACCATCTCCTGTCCCTAGGAGTGTCGCTGGCCCAGGACCGCGGGCGCCTGGAGGCCCGGGTGGAGGTGCTGACCACGGAGCTGGAGACGCAGAGGAAGCACAGCGAGCAGGACGGAGACGCCCTGCGCATCAAAGCCAAGATCATAGACGACCAGACGGCCACCATCCGCAAGCTGAAAGAGGTGATGCCGCATTCACACTACATGCGTCCGTCGACGGATGGGGGCTTTTTGACGCACCCATGTGTTTTTTTCCGGGTTGTATTACAAAGAGGATTTCATTGGACAGTGCTTGCGTATATTTGCATAACGCGATCCGATTGGGCGACGGATCCGTCGCTGCCTTAAAAGTTGAAAAATTCTCGGCTTTTAGCCGCAGGCCACGGAGCCGACAGAACGGACGCACCCACAATGCATTTCGGCAGTGTCCCATGCAAAGGCAATGAAATCCGTTGACGGGCGGCGTCAGGGGCGGGGCTAACGACGGTCACTACTGGGCCTGCTGCTGTCGGCCACTGTTGCTCTATTTTAGATCTATCTATCTCAGTATTGTATTCTTCTCTGTTCAGTGTTTTGTTATTTAGCCGCTTTTGACTCACTCTCCACACAGGTTTAGGATCTAACATTATTATTTAATGCGGGTCACATGTTTTATTACATCACCTTTTAAATGTTTTGCTCCATACCTGGCACATGAACTACAGCTTCTGTTTCTGTTACAATGCAGGACTTGCATCTTTCATATCATTTACATTAACATTTACATTTAGGGCATTTAGCAGACGTTTTTTATCCAAAGCGACTTACAATATGTACATTAATCATAAGAAAGATGTTTTCATAGAATCAAGTGCAAAGCACTTACTATTGCTAGATTAACCCGTTCCCCCTATACAACAAATATAGCTAGGATGAGATGCTACACAACCAAGTACTGAAACTAAATACGACATACATAAGTGCGTGGATTAAGTGCAAGGACGTACCATACAATAAGTAGGTACTCGACTTCTTGCTTGTGCTTTTTGTTTGCTTATGCTTTGCTTGTCAGTCTGTCTGCGGTCTATGTCATCTCTGTGCTGTAACGGTACTCCCTGGAAGACGAGATATTATATCTTAATGGGTGCTTCCTGGATAAATAAAGGTCAGATAAATACAACAAGTAGGAGGGCGTGGGACGGCGTGGCGACGCAGAGTCTAGGTGACCCCTGAAGCGGTGAGTCGTGAGTCTCTTACGTCTGACCGTCGACCGGGCTCCAGGGGCTGCAGGAGCGCGAGGAGCTGACCCGGCGGCAGCGCGAGGAGGCCGCCCAGGCCCAGAAGAGCTTCCAGCGGCGGCTGGAGGAGGAGGCGGTGGCCCTGGGCGAGCTCAGGGACTGCGTGGAGCAGCTCACCCTGCGCAAGGAGCAGCTCAAGCAGCAGCTGGAGGAGCGGGAGCAGGAGCTGGACGAGCTCAGAACTGTTCACAGGCAAGTTATTGATCCAGTGGGGGGGTTGATTAGCCGGGGTTTGGCTGATTGGATTTTTTGGTTTCTAGAGAAAATGATGACCAACTGTTCCGGTTTATACGACCAGAGTGCCTTTTGATTCCTACTTTGAATCACTTTGTGCAGTGCGGTGACTGGTATTTTGATGTTACAGCAACATGTTGATTGCGTTTAAAAAATGTGTTACGCACATGAACTAATATTTGAGCATAAATGTGCAGACCTTAGAATGCGTTCGAGGTTAGGAACCATAAGGGGAGGGGTTCCCTGTATATAGACTGGCACAACTGGCATAACGGACAAGTCATTTTGGACCTAATGAAGCACTAAAACAGCTTATTTGGTTGTTTTTTCACGAGAGCCAGGCACTTATTTCACCATCAGCCATCTTCCTCCTGTGTCTCCTCCCCCTTTTAGCTCCTCCAATAAGAAGTGGCAGGAGAAGGCGGGGCTGTTGACCCGGCTGGAGGGCCAGGTGATGCGCATGAAGGACAACTTTGACTCCAAGGAGCGCCTGCTGCTGGAGGAGAGAAACAAGGCAGCAGAGGCTCATAAGTATGCCCCCTTGTGGACGAAAAGGAGCACTACATGACATCACTTTATGGCCACTATTTCCAGTACACATATCTTTATGTCCACTATATAGCTTTATGTCCACTATATACAGGACTAATCCCTTTATGTCCACTATACACAGATCATATCGCTTTATGTCTAGATATCGCTTTATGTCGACTATATACAGGACATATCCGTTCATGTCCAATAGGATTCTCAAGTTGAAACTGTTCAGCTGACACTAGAAATTCTATACAAAGTCTGAAAATAAAATAGATAAAACGAGTTTATCATAATTAACAATACTGCTGTTCTAGCACATAAAAAGATAAATGCATAGGCTAGATTAAAAGAAGGTCCTTTGTTAGAGGCCTGCCAAGTAACACGCATGTTGCGGTGTCAGTTTCTGGTGAGTGATCGATACGTGGAACGTGTCCCTCCAATCAGACAGAGTAGATCACGACCTGGGCTTCAAAAGCCTCATAGTGTGTGCTTTTTTTGATTCGAGGTGATTCGTAAACTCCCTAACGTCTTGCATCAGGTCTAAATCCCCGCATCGCCCTCCGTTCTCCTCTAGAGCTGCGGTCGACAAGCTGCACAGTGTGGACGACGCGTTCCGCCGACAGCTGGAGTCCCTACAGGCGACCCATCACGCGGAGCTGCTACGGCTAGCCAGCGACAAGCAGAAGCAGATAGAACGAGCCAATCAGAAGGTAGGGCGCCGGTAACACACCGCCCAGGTAGCGGACGTGAGTTGTTATGAATGTGGTATTCACAGCAGGTATGTTTGTTTGTGTTTTGTCAGGTGATTCAGGTGGAAGAGGAGATGCGCATGCTGCTTGAAGAGACGGAGAGCACCAAGAGAGTCATGGAGCAGAAGATGACACGCCTCTCCAGCGTGCTGAAAGACTTCTGATCTTTTACCCCGGTCCCTTTGTCTACGTTTGATGTTTTATGAAATGTATGTATGTATTATTGGCTATAAGTCTGGTTAGTAAAAATAACATTACTATTTTTAAGGTTTTATGCTCTTTTGTTTCTATTTATTATGGAGAATCATGACTGATGCAATAAAATGTGTTTATACTTTGTTATTGTGGGCTCCTGCTCTGGTTGAAGGTGTAATACCCTGTTTTCCAAGTTCATCTTCTCAGAGGAATACATTGGTTTCTACTGTTCTAACGCAGAGATTTAATATCTGGCTTGAAGCAGAGATTAGTAGTCACCATGTATGTGTGTTAGAGAGATTTCAGAGGAGCCTTAACTGAGCTAATAACCTACGAACCCTGAGGGCAAGACACATTTGAAGCATCATAACTTGTGTATAAATGGGCAAAAAAAGCTTAACTTTTGGACAGATCTGGGGGGGCACTAATTTATAAGGCCCAAACATTCATTTCAGGACTTTCCCATTTTATTTCTAAATTCTGATGACGCAGATCTTTTCCCAGACCAAATAACTATATTATTTGACATGGGTATCCTCTTTCTCTCATTCCTTTTTATTTACGAGTCTATAATTATATTATACTAATCTATTTAGTAGGCCTACCTAGAAATAGGTGTTACCTCTAGCGTTGAGTCAAAATCGCCCGACTATCCTGATTTGCATTAGTTTTGTTCACGGCATTTCATTTACATGTGAAAGTCTCACCTGCTCTCTACAGTTGATCACTTTGCAGAATCTGCTGATACTTTGTGATAAACATTTCATGTGTGGGTGTTTTACACCCACGAGAAACTGGTGTATAGGAGAGATTTGCACTAGAATCATTTATTTTGAGGAGCTGAATTTAAATTATTTGGAAATTGCTGTGCTGTCAGAAAATTAATATTTGGGACAGGGTTATTGGATTATGCAGATCGTTGTGGTGCGTTATTTATATAGATCTGCGTATTGCGTCATACATACTCATAATAATGCGTTGCACTAGACTATTTGTGTTATGTGGATGGCTTATTGGCCTTCATGGGTTTTTGCTGGTATGGTAAGTTGCAAATAGATGGGGCGGCATAATTGTTTTCGCCTAGCGTGGCAAACGTGCACTCGTTGATTATACCTATCAAACACATGAGCCTTGGTTTCAGAAGCAGCCACCGAGAGTAGATCAGCGGCAGGTCCCTCATCTCCTGATGTTACTGAGGATGTGAGACAAGGTGTATGATTGTTTGTCTAATTATTTGTAATTATTTTTCAAATATGCTTTTGGTCCTACATGAATCAAGAGAGGAAAGGAGCCCACAATGACTGTTTGTATAGGGCTCTGAGCTCTGCACATACCGTTACTTATTGTAAGCTACAGTTCTGACATCTCAACACATGAGGTCAGTAAAGAACTATATTGAACAACATAACTTACTTGTATGTTATCGTTCTGATATAAGGAACATGATTGTGTTTTAACAATAGGTAATTTTTCACAGGTAAAAGCATATATCATCATCATCAACCTTTTATTATTAGACTCAAGGTCCATTTAAAAACATACAATACAAGAAATGGACAACACACACATAAATAAGAATAAAAACATAACAACCAATTATAAAAGGCACTTATACCAATGCCTCCAAAGGTATGACTGGTAGCGTACTGCGCTATAACTTGGGTTCGACAGCAGCATTATGACTTCATTCTTTGAGTTATTCAGGCGACAGATAAATCTGTACATAAGGTTCCTCAATAAAGCTTGTAAGGTGTTAACTCCTGCATTCACAAATAGCTCACTTGCCCTACTCCACCTAGGTCTTTTAAGTAAGATCCTAAAACAATCGTTGTAAGCAACTTGTAGTCTATGCATACTTGATTTTTTGAACTTACCCCATAAGGGGGCAGTATACAGGGGAGTGCAATATGCTCTAAAGAGACATATTTTAACATGATCAGAACACATATGAAATTTTCACTGTCTTAAAATGTCGTCATCGTCAGACATTTTATCTGTTATAAAGTGCCCGAGGTAGCCTACTTAACTTTATAACAAACGCAAAGCTTTTCCCCAGAAAGATATACTCATATACTTTGAAAGATATTTACCACATATATTGTGGACACATGTACACAATATATGTGGTGAATAAACTACCAATTGCAAAAACTAGCCCGTTTTACTCGCAAGAAAATGCGTAGGCTACTTCTCAATTGGGTAGAACGATTACAAAAAAAATCTGAAACTGAAACATGTATTTTATGAACCATATAATCTAAATGTCTCTGCTGCCATTGCAAAAGTAACTCACCTCCAGCAATTCATTAAGTTAAGTTTCCAGATATGGCCTGTAAGCGATTAATTTGAGTAGAGTTATTAGGTTATTGAAGGAAAATGTGGATTCAAAAAATATTTGAATCCAATTAACCCATCAATCTTGATGTGTTAATTGATTGGTAGCACTAGCTTGTCCTTCCATGATTAGTAGGCCTATGTTCCTGCAATACCGGAGGCTGCCATTCCAGGACCGCAGTTCTGGGACGCGATGGCCGATAGGCCTACAACGTTTGCCATTCGAAAAACACAGTCACGGAAAATAATAACTAAAAAGGCACGACAAAACAAATGCAAAGCCACAACAAAATAATTGAACCATCTTACTTATACCTTAAACACAACCATCACTTAGGCCTACCTAAATACCTAAACCATATCCATCTTAACTCTAAACTAAACCATCTAGTAATAAGTAATAGTAATAGTTTTTTGTTATTTTTTTTCTCTGAAGCACTTTGAGATTCTTGAATATAAAGTGCATTATAAATAAAATGTATTATTATTATTATTATCTCTAACCTGATACCTAAACTAAACCATCTCTAACGTAATACCTAAACTAAACCATCTCTAATCTAATAGCCTACCTAAACTAAACCATCTCTAGCCTAATATGTAGTAAACGTAACCATGTAACCAGCTAAAATGACTTATTTATCATTGTAATGTAGACCTTAAACGTATTTTGAAACATCATGTAAGGGATAATGCCCGACGAGGTGTCCATTATGTAAGGGATAATGCCCGACGAGGTGTCCATTATGTAAGGGATAATGCCCGACGAGGTGTCCATTATGTGATAATAACCTTGCCTTCGCAGGCGTCTTAAAGACTTTAAAAATAATTAAAGCTGCAAGCAGCATTTTATGGGTGCCAAGCCTAAAGCCAACCAATAAGACCCTGTCAGACCATTAAGACCCTGACAGACTATTAAGACCCTGACAAAGACCATTAAGACCTTTTTTATTTGCGTACGCTTGACAACACTTGAATAGTCTCTGCTTGGATCTGGTGATGGGCAAACAAATTTTCATGACTGTATGTCAAAAGGCTGAGGATTTATAAGTCTGTAAAGTCTTAATTTGATTACCTTAGCACCCCCTATCATCTTATTTTGATGAACTTTAACCTGGTTAACCTTGACCTCTGCTTCTTTATACCAAGTTTGGTGATGATTGACTCAAGTTAACCCTGCCTTTAGTCAACTATCATTGATGTGGCTAATTTTGACGTCCAGACGCCATTTTCTTACAGGTTCTTGGACAAAGGTCTACAGAATTTCATGTAGCCTAGGTCAGAGCTATAGAGAGAGAGAGTTGCGACACTTCCATTGGACTCTGTTGTAGCGCCTACTTCCGGGGTATGGAGCCTCGAATAGTTCCAAACAACCATTTTACGGCGTAGGAGACCGTTCATTTCCATTGCTGGCCGCCGAGTAACTTCTGAGGTAAATTGATTAAATAGCTACCTCTTTTGAATTGTCAACTGTCTATATTGTATCAGAGGCCCTTTATGATGCATATACTGATCTTTATTTGTAAATGCACAGTGTAATTATATATATATTTATCTTGGTAGACAACCGATTGCTTGCTAGTTTGTTAGCTCAACTTCACCATCTGTGAAGGTATCTCCAGGGGTAAATTGATTAAATAGCTACCTCTTTTGAATTGTCAACTGTCTATATTGTATCAGGACCTAAATGATGCATATATTGATATTTATTTGTATATGCACAGCGTGATTATATATATTTTTATCTTGGTAGACGACTGATTGCCTGCTAGTTTGTTAGCTCGACTGCACCATGTGATGGTATCTACACCAACAATTACAAAGTTCAGTACTAGTGAATCTAACTTTTATTTAGTTAGTTATTTATGTTGGATTACTAGGATAATTTAGGTTGATTTAAGGACGGGTTTTATGATGCGATAGCTAGTAGAAATAACTGTTTGTTTAATTATATCCTGCAAAGGGATATAAGGGCTTCAGCACATGAAGCCCTACAGATGCCGCCGATTCAACAATGCTGATTATGATGGGCGGTCAATTTAACCTGCATGGCTTTTTCGTTTTAACTTCTTGTTGACTGAATTGTTTCTCTTTCTTAGTGCAAAATTGATTCTCTTTCTTAGTGCCAAATTGATTCTTTTTTGTTTTGCAATAGCCCTCTCTGCTCTCCTTCTCATTAATTTTTCCTTTTCTAGTTGCCTTATTAGGTCCTCCACAGTCGCCCCATCAGTCCCTGGCAGTCTGGTCCCTGGAGCAGCTGGCCCTGGCAAAAGTTATTCCTTCACTGTTGACCCCTGACTGACTGGCCCTCGGCACACAAATCCCTGGATCACCCGCCACTGGATCACCTGCCACTGGATCACCTGCCCCTGAATCACCTGCCCCTGGCAATTTGGCCTCTTGATTGCTCTCTCTGTCTCCTGTGATGTCCTTTTCAACGCTCTTGAAATCCACCTAAATTTCTCCCTCAATCTCTGTAACAATTACAAGGTAATGTTGCTGTTATATGTATTTTGCCTTTGCATTTGCAACTACTGTCATCTCCAATGTAAGAAAATGAATTAAAGCAAAACATTTCTGTAATGTGAATTAAATCATCTGCCACAATCAGAAACCAATACAATTTATAAATGGATCTACCGGCAATTGTTAATTGGGTAGAAATGTGTCGATTATCTACATTGTGTGCAAATCCTCAGAGAATCTCTGCCTTCTGTTTTTTTTTTAAACTGAATGAACAAATATGAATTATGTAATCTCATTAGGAGTGTAGTCTATCCTTGAATTACATGAAATGGGGAATATTGTTAGCTGCATGGATCATACCGAAGTTTAATTTGGCGCAATATGTGTGGTCCGTTGCACTTGGTTCCGGAGGCACCCTCACAGAAGGGGGTTTCCTCCTCTTCGGTTTAGGGCGATGGATGAAAACTGTTGGGCCTGCATCGGGCCTCAACTTCAACATCCTATCTACTTTTGTGGCTTTGAATTGGTCATTTTCAAAGTGTACCTTTAGGTAGGCTTTAATATCAGTTTCCATTGCACTTCAAATATCATTGGAAAGTCATAATTCTCTACACTTAGAATTATTATGCCCTTTGAAATGCTAGCAAGTGATCTGAACATTACGTTACATAGTTTTTGACTGTTGCTGACTGTCAAGTTTTGACGGCTGACCATTGCCATCCATTTCTCCCTGCGCTCTTGGTCCTTGGGGAAGCCGTGATAACCCTTCTCGGACCGATTGGATCATCCAAATGCTGCACAGCCAACCATGGTATGACCATTGATCTATAAAATGTTAGTTGTAACCAATGAACCATGACACCATTGAAGATCACAGAGCGGGTAACAACTGTTCCTCAACCACTTATGCCCCGACTTTTGAGAATAGGTTAGAGGTCAGAGTTCATGACCAAACGAGGATCCTCCCTCCTAAACCCATTTTGAATTTGCTAGGGCTATTCTAAGTATTGTAATGGCATAAAGTATAGTATATTTGCAACGTTATATGTTAATGGTTTGCCCTAAGTATATAGTGTTCCCTGCTGTGTCCATTGTTGAATCTGTTCACACAATCGCAATCACTTGTTCTTGTCACACTAATTGTTTAATAAAAAAAAATAAAATTTCATTCATCCAAGCGTAATGAGTTGTTATTCTTTAATATATTTGATACTTTGTGTGGCTTATATCTTTAAATGATCATGGTAGAACATCTTGAATACTTTGATTTCAACAAGGATGTAAGGTAAAAGTTAAGGTTAGGCCAGTATGCTAACACGAACGTGAAGCTTTCCCTCCAAAACTTAAAAACGTATCTAAGTAATAGTACTTGTAGATAGCTTTCAGTTGCCCCCCTACCGCTCTAAATGTAAAACTGACATTTACAAATATGCAATAATGCAATAATAGTCATACAAATACTGATTTTTTCATTCATATTTACTAGAGCTGTCAAGCGATTAAAATATTTAATCGTGATTAATCGCATTAATGTCATAGTTAACTCTAATTAATCGCGATTAATCTCAAATTATTTTTCTATGCTAAATATGCCTTGATTTTTTTGTCCCATAATTCTTCTCATTTTAATTCTCTTATCAACATGGTGAAGTGCATCGGCTTGCCTTGTGCAAATGATTTTTTATTGATAACAACATCGGCATATACACTGATCAAAACAGGACGATATAAAAAAAGAGCCTATAGTGCAATTAAACGACTGCTTTGAACAAATGTCATTTGAACATAGCAGTCAGGCTACTGCTTCTTTGTTTTGAGCCAAAGAAAAAATAATAATAATTGCGTTAATCGCGCGATAATTTTTTTTAACGCTGTTAAATTTGGTTTGCCCTGGGTCTGGACGGTCAGCCACAGCACGGACGTCATTCCAGATCCTCCTGGCCAGCCGCAGAACCCCCCCCTGCATTATGTATGCGTCCATGTGAGGCAGCATGGAGACACAGGAGTCCAGGAGTTGTCCACAGCATTTCCTCTCTAGATCCGTAGGCATCTCCTTGCATTTGGTGCAAATGCACCAGGCTGGCTGCTGTGGGTCACTTGGACCAGGCTGTTGTGGGTCAGATGTGGGATGAGGGATGGACATGGCCAGGAGGTCAAAGATGAGGGATGGTTCCCGTTCCAAACACAGCTCCAGCAGATGGTGGGAAGCTTCTAGGTTCAGGTTTCTGATTCGAACCTGGCCAGGAAATGTACAATTACTTATTACACATTTATACTGAAAATTGGCTCGCCTGATTTTTTTTTGTTAAAAGTATGACATGAAATAAACATACCTGCTCATTTGTGATTCGTTGAATCCTGATTGTTTCCACACGGGCCATGTCCTCTTGCCCTATCGTGTCAAGACCTCTCCGACCACGACCTCGTCCCCTTCCTCTGCCCCTGCCTCTGCCCCTAGGCTGCCTGCCTCTAGCAGCAGAACGTCCGCTGACCCTACATATCCCACGTCCTGTGCTGCTAGGACCTGGGTCGTAATCGACGACGCTGAAGTTGGCATCCGATTCGCAGCATCCGATTCGGCTTGAAAACCACTTAGAATCTTCAAATCGGTCCTGATTGAAAACCACTACACCTAGACTCTTCAAATCTGGACTACATTATCACAGTGAGGCTATACATTATGTAAAACATAGTTTCATATTTGTGAAACCTTTACCCTATTTGTGAAAATGCAATACAGGCTTATTTGAATGTTTTTTAGGGGTCCAGAGCGCATTGCATTTTCACAAATAGGTTAAAGGTTTCACAAATCTGAAACTATGTTTTACATAATGTATAGCCTCACTGTGATAATTTAGTCCAGATTTGAAGAGTCTAGGTGTAGTGGTTTTTAATCAGGATCAGTTCTAATGCGGTCTGGACCCCTAAAAAGCATTAAAATGTGCCTTCATTGCATTTTCACAAATAGGGTAAAGGTTTCACAAATCTGAAACTATGTTTTACATAATCTATAGCCTCACTGTGTTAATTTAGTCTAGATTTGAAGAGTCTAGGTGTAGTGGTTTTCAATCAGGACCCGTTCTAATGCAGTCTGGACCCCTAAAAAGCATTAAAATGAGCCTGTATTGCATTTTCACAAATAGAAAAAAGGTTTCACAAATCTGTAACTATGTTTATTATAATGTATAGCCTCACTGTGATAATTTAGTCCAGATTTGAAGAGTCTAGGTGTAGTGGTTTTCAATCAGGACCGATTTAAAGTGGACCAGCTGCTGAATCGGATGCTGCGAATCGGATGCCAACTTCAGCGTCGTCCTTAGCGCAATTGCAATGATTTTAAGATAACATACATGGTATGTCTGTGAGTAAGATGTTGATGCTATGTACTTATGTAGCTATCAGCACTAATGTTTAATTACCTCGGAATCGGACATGGTGTTTCGTCTTCCTATCAATGTAACTGAATTGTAACTGAATTCACATGAACGCGCATAACTGACGTTCGGTGGGAGGAGCTACAGCAGGTAGCGTGGCAGGGAGAGGCAGGAGAGCACGCGACGGAATCTCAACGGCTGTTTTCTCCAAAATCGCCCACCCTAGCTTTAACGCCGTTAATAACGCGTTTAACTGACAGCTCTAATATTTACCATTTAATATTGAAATCTCTGCTGTCGTCCTATAGAATAACATTGAAAGCGCGGCGTGTTTGGAACTATTGAGGCTTACATGAACCACGTGACAACCACGTGACCACCCTGTCGGCGAGATCATAGCGTGTCGCAACTCTCTCTCTCTATAGCTCTGGCCTAGGTGAAAGGGCTCAGAAGACACGTCCGTCCAAAGTCCGCATTCTTTGTTAATTGATATAGCTCCCTCTATCGCCGATCTGGGTACAATTTGGAGAGGTTGCATTTTCAGTTCATTGTTGTACCGCTCCCTATAGCCCGATGTGGATGGAATTTGGAGGGTTTCTTCTTGACCCATATCTTTGATTACAACAAGTTATGATGATGGTTTAAGTTCACCTTACTTTTTGGCATCAAGTTAATTTTGAACGATTTTGAGCCTCTTGCGGCCATGTTGTTTTGTCAATCAACTTAATTTTACTTGAGCAGTTGGACCTTTGGTGCCCAACATCCACTAATTTGGTCCCGCTCAAATCAAACATTTGTCTATGAATTGTGGTGATTTCAGTCACCGGCCACGCCCATTTCGATGCCACACACTAATTGGAAATATGTTGAGCCTATATTGTTAAGAATTTGATTCTGACCAACTTGTGTATTGGACTCAAGTTCATAGGAGTCCATTTTAATGTTGATGTAAGCATTTAAGTCTTTACCCGTTTTAAACCACATCTTGTTTAGAAGTCAATGGCTCCTGGGTGCTTTAATCTTTATTGTACAGACTCCCCTTAATGTCAGATTGAAGATATTAATCCTAAGATGTTATTTGCAAAATGATTTTTGTCTAAGTGAAAATACCTAGGATCCTTAGGGAATTGAGTGTTTTTATCAATGTTCAAGATAGTCATAAGTCAATCCAAATAAAGTCATAGGTTCTTGAGGCATATTTGTTCAACATGAGGATGTGCATGTGTGAACAAGGTTTCATGACTTTACATCAAAGCGGTTATGAGATATGTTTGTTCCAAGTTTGCATTTTTGGACTGTTGCTATAGCGCCACCTTTGGGCCAATCAGTGTAATATTTGCTCTTTGTTAATCTTGAGTCAGCCTCTACAGCTGTATTAAGTTTCATAAAAAGCGTGCGAGTGGTTTAGGCTGTGTATGTCAAACGTGGCGGAATAATAATAATAAAACTAACAATTACAATAGGTTGACTTCGCACTTTGTGCTTGGCACCCTAAAAATAAACAGTGTCTTGATTGCGGTGCTGCGGTGCAGTCCTGATATTAGAGATACGTCCGGTATTGCAGGAACGCCATTAATAGGCAATACAAAGATATGATTATTGCTACAATGTCCAAATCGGAGAAACGAAACTGAAGGTGAGGCATTAGGAATATGAAACTTAGTCGAGTCTTTATAAACCCACAGCATCACTGCTGCTGATATGGAGAAGTTAAGATTCTCACGGTGTGGCACAGATCCATCATCCTGCTCTTTAGAGACTTTAGATCGAAGTAAGTTCAAATGTAGGCTATTTTATTGTGTTTATTATGCTTTTTTTTATTGTGTTTTATTGTGTTTATTATGCTTGTGTTTATTAGGCTGCAAATTTTAAATGCTATTATTTATTCCGCAGAAGCCGTTCGATATGGACATTAAAATCACTCTTCTTGGCGGGGAGTCTCATTCCCTCACCGTGAATCCAGGGACCACCGTGGGCTCGCTGAAACACATCATCCTTCAAAGCTTTAAACTCTCCACGGATAAGCTTTGGTTCGACAAAGAAGGACAGAAAATAAATCTCAATGATGACTCGAGATCTTTGAGTGCCTATGGTGTGCCGGCCGGCGCCAATATCTTGATGCTGCTCAAGAATCCCATGAGTGAGCCCACCACCATCGATATTTTTCTGAGAACGTTCGAGGGCAAGAGTCGCACCTACACCATCCGACCTGGAGAAACGGTGGCCGCCTTTAAGCTCAAGGTTCAACAGCGGGAAGGAATGGCCGTGGACCAACAAAGGCTGGTCTATGAAGGCCATCAGTTGGACGGCGAGAGTCGTACACTGGAGTCCTATAATGTGAGCGCGGGGAGCACCATCTACCTAAACGGACGGCTGAGAGGCGGCAAGGACTCGGGAGAAGACAACTAAAGAGTGGAGGCCAGTTGGCACGCAGGTGCGAAGTCTTAGTTTAGTCCCTTATTGCAAGTTAACTTTCACAATTATTACAGGTTCATAAAGAGAGTTGCCTTAAAATGACTGGACTGCCTGAAGTTTAGGATTTGGTCAAATATAATTTATTATAGGTTTGAGCTAGACCTTTTTCCGCCTGTAGGCAGACAAGGCGGTTTAAATGTCACTGTTTATGCCACTTTTTTGTTCACACTGTCTTAATCGACTGAATAACTTATACATTGAATAAACAATATTGTATTTGAAATCACATTGATATTCTGTGTCAAAAGTATTCTCCATTTACAAGATTCTTTCTTTACTTTTTATATTTTTGTAAGCTGTAATTTGACAATACTTGTTGTTCTCCACAATACAAACTAGCATTGTAATTAAACAAATAACACAACAGCACAGGACAATCCACAACCACAGAGTGACATTTATATAGCCAGACATAAAAGTTTGTCAAGGTCCAAGAAAGTAATTATAGAGTTGATAAGGAATACATTTAACAGCATATATCCCAGCTAACCCAGCATATCATTGTTAAATTATTAAACAGGACCAAGTGTACGATTTCAAACAAAGGTTGTAATTGAAAGCCAAACTGCGTTGAATATGCTATAGGGGAACAAAAGGCTACAATTCAATACACTAAACCCAGATTCAACTTAAGTAAGAGTCTGCTTTTCCAAAAATAGAAAAGGTTTTTTGAATACAACAACCAAATTACGGTTAACAGAGAATAGAAAGTAAACAATGTGGGGATAGACAGCTACGTTCTAGAAGAGATTATCGCCACGAACTATGTGGGCAAATTAGACACACGACAAACACCCACACAAACATTAAACCTGTTCTACAACTCAGCCCTCCTCTAATTCAGCAGAACGACCCACAATAAAAACGGCCCATGGAGGAAAGATATACAAGGTTAAAATAATTACCTTTCTCGACTTGGATACACTACACTCCCCCAGTTAGAGCGATGCAGGTGACTGACATCGATATTTATAATCCAACTAACACATTATTTACAATGATAACCAAATCTACCCCACCTGTCTCTCAGGTGTGTCTCATAGGCTACAGAATCTAAGACACAGGTAAGGCGCCCGCCCCTTTTTTATAGATTATTCCCCTTTGCTTGACCTTAAAATACTATTCAAATTCATTATATTCAAATTAAACCCAAAATATATATTCAAATATCAGCATTTAGCCTTCATAATGTAGGCAGGTAGACCAAATGTGAACAAGCCCTCTTTGTGTATAACGCACCGGCTATCAAGGATACTGACCTATCCTTGATTGGTTCTTTGGTACTTTGGAACACCTAGGGCCTCTACGAATAGTTAAATCTCCTCACCTTTATGCCTCCTATCCATGGGTGGATTACTGCACGGGCACACCGGGCCCCACATTTTGCTAAGAGTGGGGCCCAGGGCCCCACTCTTATAGTAACCGAAGTAGACTGAGCCGCCCCACAAGTTACTTACAGTGGGGCCCAGGGCCCCACAAGTTACTAACAGTGGGGCCCAGGGCCCCAGCGTTAGTAACTTTTAATGTTGCATTGTCGAAGCAATCAGTAGAGAAATACAAAAATTCAAGCGAAAACAGCAATAGTAGGCCTATTACTACTGAGTAAATAAATTAATAAAAAGATCACTAGGGGGCACTATTTCAGTTTGTGAATTTGAGACCATTCACTAACAAGTCACTGTCATTTAAACATTGAGCAACGGCGAACTCTAAGTGGAGCGTTGAAGCAATGAATTTTTTTATTCAGTTCAGATCATTTAACAAGCCTGGAGATGATGCAACCCCAAAAGGACTGCTACGAATTATACTCGATTGTGGACTGCAATCTATGTTTCCAAATGTGTATGTAGCGCTACGGCTTTTTCCGACTCTGCCCGTCAGTAATTGCGAAGGGGAGCGGTCATTCTCTCTTCTGTCCAGGATAAAAAATGAACTGAGGACGAAAATGTCACAAAAACGCCTCAAGGCACTTTCTCTCATGGCAATTGAGAGCGACCTTACCAATGCACTGGAGTTTGATGATATCGTGGAGGATTTTGCACGGAACAGAGCCCGGAAAAAATGCATTTCATAGGTGAAATGCATTACTGTCAATTAATGTAAGGAACTGTTCGTATTGAGTTGCTTTAAGTCGTTTTTATTTGTGGTTGAAAGCGGTGCATTCGAAATTCGTTCAAATCGCCAGAAATTGCATCGATTATGTATTTTTTTTATCCTGTTTTGGTTAAGTAAAGATGCATTTATTTGTAATAATTATTGTGAGGTTGCCTTTCCTGTGCTACAAATCCTGCTGAGTTGCAGGTATAGTCCAATGATTTATTATCGCCAATAAGTGTGTGTGTATTCTGGGTGCGTGTGTTTATGTTGGAAGGGGGGGGGGGGGGGGCTGCGGAGTCCATGTGCCCAGGCGCCCGATATGTCATAATCCGTCTATGCTCCTATCCTTAACCTTTGTGGAAAACGTCATCGGTTAATGAGAGATGAAAAGGTGCTTCCTTTCGTACATAGGAAAAGACAGCACTGTTTAAAATGAATTAGATCAACTTTTCCTAACCGACGTCATTGCGCGACGGGGAGTATTGCAGACCTCTAGCGTCTCTAGCGTGGAACTACAGTTTTCCGAAGTTTGACTGCACAAGCGCTCTTTCGATCAATTGCGTTCTTGTCGTATTGATTTCAATCAGGTTGTCGCCAACAGTGGGAATCACTTAGGTTGTATTTGGCCAACGGCAATATTTTAGGCCACTTGGATCCCAATTCACATGTGAAAAAAAGAGGCTAAATTGATGTGGATGTTGAAATTAACTGCCCTAGTCTTTCTTAAATGTGTGCATTTGTCTGAAAAAGTCTGCATTTGATTTTCTTACGTGTATATTGTGTGCTTAATAACCAGCAACACATGATTTCATTTTGATTCAAATGATAGGCTATGTTTCTGGAATTGGTAGACATTATTATCAATTGTATTTTCTTCTCTTCTTTTGCCTTAACGCGTCTATCATGCGTCTTCGCGTAGAGTCAGTAAACTTCGTCGGTGGCATGTTGCTTTAAATATTGCCACCGTAAAGGGTTATGGGATACCACTATCTCCTTTCCTTTCGTAAAGGTTGCTCAGGAGCAACCGATGCTAAAGGAGGTTTGAAGGATGCATCGAGGCTCCTTTCCTAAGCTTTTTTTGAATCCTAACTACCTTTCCTCCAAGTACTTCCGGGGCATTTCCATAGGAAAGGACCTTTCCTACGCTAAAAATTAAATTCGTAGAGGCCCCTGGCAAGATATCAAGCAACCACATGTCACACCTGTTCCTGATCAAGTAGAGAAGTAAAGAAAGGTGGTGGAGTAGCCCTGATATCTAATTCTAAGCTTAATTTAAAGCCAAAGAATAGATATATATTCAGATCCTTTGAGGTGCTCGCGTTCGGCTCCTCAGTTCCCCGACAAGCGAAACGAGTTCCAGACTATTTCGTTTTAGCTGTAGTATACCGTCCCCCAGGACCGTATTCACTTTTTTGTTGATGAGTTTTCTGATTTTGCAGCTGATCTGGCTACATAGTCAGGCAATATTTTGCTTATTGGGGATTTCAACATTCATGTGAATAACCCATCTGATGCCCTCGCAGGGGCTTTTCTGTCCATAACAGATACACTTGGCTTCAAACAGCTCGTCCAGCACCCAACCCACATCGGTGGAAACACGCTGGACCTCGTTTTGACCCGCGGTCTTGACATTTCACAGCTAGTGGTCTATCCCTACACTTCAGCTTTATCAGACCATTTTTTGCTGACTTTCCAGGTGGTGGTATCCTGCCCCTGCAACAATCAGCAGGCTACTTTCAGCTGTCGCTGCATCACCCCAGCTGCAACCATTACAGCTATGGCAGATAAGTTACCCCGTTCACTTGCTCCTCTTTGTAACTATATCCTGAGACAGTAAAAGTCCTAAAACATAGACCATTGAAATTCATCACCAAAGGTATAGCGCAGACAGTCAGCCAGACTCAGACAGATTGGGACATGGGGGACGTCAGGGACAGCCTAAGGAGAGAAAAAAGTCCAGTGATGAGGAGACTGATGAGGCAGGTCTGACCCAGAAAGATAGTACTCGGAGAGAACAGGGAGAAAGGAGGTATCCTACGAGACAGGCAAAGGTGAAAATATAGATTATTTCTACAAAGTGGCTTAGGATGTACCTAAAACACTTAGAGAGGTTATGGACTCTAAGAAGTCAAAAATTTGGGCTGACGCAATGAAAGAGGAGATTGAAACTCTTTGACAGAGAATGAAACTTTCATACTGCACCACTGCCAAGAGGCAAACAAGCAGTGGAGGTCGCTGGGTATATGCAGTGAAAGAGAGCCCAGATGGATCTGAGACTTGTAAAGGCAGTTATGTTGCAAAGGGGTATGGTGAAGTGGAAGGGATTGACTATGAAGAGACATTTTCACCGACACCCAACAGGACCTCTGTCGAAGCATTGATGCAGGTGGCTGTACAAGAGGATCTTACCCTACACCAAATGGATGTGAAGACTGCTTACCCCCATACTATATCCGCCAACAGCGCCAGTGATCCGCCCACAGGTAGTTGGATTGTAAAACGCATGAAAATATAAATGACGGATCTTAATTTATATTCCTTGGCAAGTGACCATGGTATTAGCGGTATAATGCCCTTCGAGGTGTCAAAAACATGTTTGATTCATCGTAATTAAAGGGGACTACTTTTTGAGGGAGAGGAACTCAAACAGAGTATACATTTAATAGGCATGCAATACGAATAAGAAAAAGCATAATTATTAAAGTATTTGAATTGTTTTATTATGTTGGAAAGCAAGAAGTAGAATAAATGATATGTCTTATTAAAAGGGTTTGTGCAAGCAACCGCACAACAACCCATGATGGCGGTGTCACACTAAATTTGTACCGGCTGCAAAATTTGTACCGGGCGCGTCATCCATACGTAATCCACTCCAAATCTGCCTGGCAACAGATGATCGCTTCGTCCGTTGCCTGGCAACGGACGATCGCGTCGAATGACGTGAACATTCGCGAACCTTCTATCTAGCGATCCGTTATCTGTATTGTGCTATTTCGTCCTTGACCTGCTTTAAACACTCAGTTTACTTTCTAAATTTGATTAAACAATTAAATACAATACAAATATAAAGTAAAAACAAGTGTTATCTGTAATGATATCAACATCAGTTATTAGACCGTCACACGGAGCATGCGCAGTTGGAGTGGCGCGCTGCATGTTGATGTCTGTTCCAAGATACATCGTGTGTTTATTAAGGAACCCAACAAAACATTACATTATCTAGCGATCCGTTAACTGTATTATGTTATTTCGTCTTTGGCAACATGAGCGCAAATGTTTTTTGAAACCTGCCACGGACGACGCGATCATCTGCTGACAGGCAGGTTTGGAATGGATTACGTATGGATGACGCGCCCGGTACAAATTTGGCAGCCGGTACAAATTTAGTGTGACAGCGGCTCTTGTCGCTCTCTCGTCTCTTTCTGCCAACGACATGCGCATAGAGTGGGGAGTGACGTAGAGTGACGTAGACTGATAATCCCTCTGTTAAAATGTCGCTGCACTTAACGAGCGACATTCATACACGCTTGGTCATGCTTTTGCATCGATTAAACCAACAATAATGACGCAGGGAAACTAAGAACAAAACATTAAACCAACAATAATGACGTAGGGAAACTAGGAACAAGACATTAGTTCCAGCACTTGCAGCACATTAACACATTCTAATTACACATTACAAATGGGTTCAGTTACATTATATTAACATTTTAACCTTTTAACCCATCATGAATTATATCTATTTATTTATAACATGAAATTTAAGTATTGATTATTAAGTGTGCATAATGAAAGAAAACTTATTTATGAAACGTCACTTACATAAGGGATAATGCTCTACAAGGTGTCCATTATATGATAATAACCTCGCCTTCGCAGGCGTCTTAAAGACTTTAAAAACAAAAATAAACAGGGTCTTGATTGAGGTGCGGCCCTGATATTAGAGATTCGTCCGGTATTGCAGTAGAGTACCAAAGTGAAAACGTCACGTTGTCCTGGCAACTGGATTTTCAGTTCTAAACAACCGAACGACAGACGGCGTTTTCCATTGTTTCCATGCGTCGTTTCGTTCAAAATGAAAATAAATCAATTTCAAGAGGGGAAAATCACTACTATCGAAGCATGTCGAGGCGTTCATGTATTCCCCTGGGGTATTAAAAGGAAAAAATTCCACGACGCAAGTTAATTATTTTTTTTATATGAAGACAATCTATTCTCAATATCAATTACATCATTGGTAAAGCAACCTCGCAAATCAATTCCCAAAAAAAAAAAATCGTTCCTTTTCAATAAAACGTTCATGTGGCATAGGATTTGCCTTTGTTCATTTGGTTTGTTTAGAACCGAAAACCGGTTGCTATGGAAACGTGACGTCACACTTTAGTACTCTATTAATAGGCAATACAAATGTATGATTCTTGCTACATACAAATCGGAGAAACGAAACTGAAGGTAACCAAAGGCATTAGGAATATGAAACTTAGTCGAGTCTTTATAAACCCGAAGGGATAATGCTCGACGAGGTGTCCATTGTATGATAATAACCTCGCCTTCGCAGGCGTCTGAAAGACCATAAAAACAAAAATAAACAGGGTCTTGATTGCGGTGCGGTCCTGATATTAGAGATTCGTCCGGTATTGCAGCAATAATTGCAAGAGGGGAAAATAACTATCAATCGAAGCATGTCGAGGTGTTCATGTATTCCCCTGGGGTAGTAAAAGGAAAAGTTTACACGACTTAAGTTAAGTTATTTTTTTCATATGAAGCCAGTCTATTCTCAATATTAATTACATCATTGGTAAAGCAACTCGCAAATCAATTTGCAAAAAAAATCGTTTCTTTTCTATAAAACGTTTGTGTGGCATTGGATTTCCCCTTGTTCATTTGGTTTGTTTAGAAGCGAAAACCGGTTGCTATGGAAACGTGACGTCACACTTTAGTCCTCTATTAATAGGCAATACAAATGTATGATTCTTGGAACAATGTCCAAATCGGAGAAACGAAACTGAAGGTAACAAAAGGCATTAGGAATATGAAACTTAGTATCATGCCGTCGCAGTCCACCGCCCAGACTCCCCCATCCGCCAACACCCGCATGGGGATAAGGGAGGGACGAAGGATGTACACGTGCCGTTCACCGGGCTGTGCGTGATTGACAGTGGTCTGCCGATGACAAGAATGTGATTGGAATGTACGTCAGCCGAGAGCAACCAATAGGTTTAAAGCTAAATGGTCCCGCCCCCAGGAAAGTTTTTTTTTTCTTCAGACTTGACTGTCAGGAGTTTCAAAACATATGCGCGACAGAACACTGCCAATATTCACGTGACTCAAAGCTTGCGCCTGTGTGGTAAAATCTCTGAAAAGTCAATGCTGAAAAGTAAGTTCTGAAAAAATACGTTGCAATGGCGTAAACGTACACCTTTACAAGTTTTTAAAACTAAATATACAACCTTTCAAAACTTATTTCTCAATGTATGAACACCTGTTTGCAGAATCCCAGTGCCAGATTTGAAACTCTGCAAATGCGCTGGTGAAATTGTTTGAACTTTGAAAATGTGTTGGTGAAAATGATGAAGAAGATAAAATAGAACACAAAATCATGTTTACAGATGTTTGAATTTTTGTTTGAATTTTTTTCAGGTTATAATCTCTTTTTTCAGTGTTGCAAAACCTTTTTTACAAGGTGTTGAGTTTTTTAAAAGGAAAAATGTACACAATGTAAGTTAAGTTTTTTTTTTTATATGAAGACAATCTGTTCTCAATATCAAGTACATCATTGGACAAGAAAACTCGCAAATCAATTCGCAAAAAAAAATCTTTCCTTTTCTATAAAACGTCCATGTGGCATAGGATTTGCCTTTGTTCATTTGGTTTGTTTAGAACCGAAAACCGGTTGCTATGGAAACGTGACGTCACACTTTAGTACTCTATTAATAGGCAATACAAATGTATGATTCTTTCTATGTCCAAATCGGAGAAACGAAACTGAAGGTAATCAAAGGCATTAGGAATATGAAACTTAGTCAAGTCTTTATAAACCCACAGCATCACTGCTGCTGATATTGAGAAGTTAAGATTATCACGGAGTCGCACAGATCCATCATCCTGCTCTTTAGAGACTTTAGAGGGAAGTAAGTTCAAATGTAGGCTATTTGATTGTGTTCATTATGCCAAGTAGGGCTGCAAATTTTAAATGCTTTTATTTATTCCGCAGAAGCCGCTCGATATGGACATTACAATCACCCTTCTTGGCGGGGAGTCTCATCTCCTCACCGTGGATCCAGGGACCACCGTGGGCTCGCTGAAACGCCTCATCCTTCAAAGCTTTAAACTCTCCCCGGATAAGCTTTCGTACGACAAAGAAGGACAGAAAATAAATCTCAATGATGAGTCGAGATCTATAAGTGCCTATGGTGTGCCGGCCGGCGCCAATATCTTGATGCTGCTCAAGGAGCCCATGAATGAGCCCACCACCATCAATATTATTCTGAAAACGTTGAGGGGCCAGAGTCACACCTACACCGTCCGACCTGGGGAGACGGTGGCCAGCTTTAAGCTCAAGGTTCAACAGCGGGAAAGAGTGGCCGTGGACCAACAAAGGCTGGTCTATGAATGCCATCAGTTGAACGACGAGAGTCGTACACTGGAGTCCTATAATGTGAGAGCGGGGAGCACCATCTACCAAAAGGAAGGGCTGAGAGGCGGCAAGGACTCGGGAGAAGACGCCTTAAGAGAGGAGGCCAAGTCCAGCTAGACCATCAGAAGAAGCATAGCCTGAAGTTGAAATATCACTGTTTATGCCACTTTTTTGTTCACACTGTTTTAATCAACTGAATAACTTATACATTGAATAAACGAGTGTTTTAAAAAAACAACAACATTGTTAAAATTATAATAGTCAACAGGACCAAGTATTTCAAATAAAGGTTGTAATTTAAATTGAAAGCCAAACTGCGTTGAATATGTTTATACTATGGGCACAAGATGCTGCTATTCGATACACTAAACCCAGATTCAACTTGAGCAAGAGACTGCTTCTCCAAAAAAAGAAAAGGTTTATGAATACAACAACTTAATAAACGGTCAATAGAGAAAAGAAAGTGAACAATGTGGGGATAGACTGAAGTACGTTCTAGAAGAGATTATCGCCACAAACTATGTGGGCAAATTAGACACACCAAGAAACACACCATATTCAAACAAACATTGAACCTGTTCTACAGTACAAATGTACCTACTCAAATTCAGCAGAACGACCCACAAGCCACCGATCCATGATGTTTGTATTTTGAACGGTTCATTTCACTCTTTGTTAGATTCTACTTTGTTAGTCAGGTCTTTGACATGAAAATCCTGTTATTGGAATGGACGCTAACTACCTAGGTAACACAGGCTAACTGAAGAGACATGACTCAAAACGCAGGTTTGCATTAGACAAATTGAACAAAATTCTTAGGCTTATTTAGGCTACATTTTGATTCACTTTTAATTAAGAAAACATTTAGAAAACAACTGTACTCATAACTTTGCAACGTAGATGAAGGTGTTTTGAGAAATACTTTTTTTTGTGCAATCCTCCCGCGGACCACTTGGGGGCGCTCGCGGACCACTGGTGGTCCACGGACCACACTTTGAGTATCCCTGGATTAAACCAACAATAATGTACTAGGGAAACTAGGAACAAAACATTAAAGTTTTGACGTAGGGAAACTAGGAAAAAAAAATAGTTCCAGCACTTGCAGCACATTAACACATTCTAATTACACATTACAAATGGGTTCAGTTACATTATATTAACATTTTAACCTTTTAACCCAACATGAATTATTATCTATTTGTTTATAACATGAAATTGAAGTATTGATTATTAAGTGTGCATAATGAAAGAAAACTTATTTATGAAACGTCACTTAGGCCTACATAATGGAAAATGCTCGCCTTCGCAGGCGTCTTAAAGACTTTAAAAACAAAAATAAACAGGGTCTTGATTGCGGTGCGGTCCTGATATTAGAGATTCGTCCGGAATTGCAGTAATAATTTCGAGAGGGGAAAATCACTACCAATCGAAACATGTCGAAGTGTTCATGTATTCCCCTGGGGTAGTAAAAGGAAAAGTTTACATTACTTAAGTTAAAGGCATACTGTACGATTTCCAGTGATATGCACTTTTTAATATGTTGTTGAAATTGGTTTTTACATCCTGACAGCAATAAATAACTTATGGGCAATGAAAAATAAGCGAAAAAAAAACGAAATCTGTATCGGCTGTAAACCTGTTAAAATGCTTACCAATCGGAGACATTGTACCTGAATCTAAATAACCAATCACAAGCCTGCGCGTTCTCTCCCCTCTGTGTACGAGACTGAGCCGAACTGAGCGCGTTCACGGAGGGCAAAGAAAGCGTTGTTGTCATAGTAGTTCATGACGGTGGACTAGACCTAGTGAGCCTACAACGTCAACACGATGGAAGAAAAAAAACAGAAGTTACCGTTACTTGCCCCGGTTCATCCTTTTAAAAAGGCATGAAAAAGAAAGACAGAAACTGAAAAGGCAGCAACAAAAAAGAAGTTGGAGACTGCTCGAGGAAAAACGAGAATAAATATTGGATTAGCTTTTCAGCGATGGCGACAGCTGAGGGAGTTGAATGGCCTGAAAAGTGACGCAATGGTTGCCGTTGAAGTAAGCCGTAAGCAGCAGCAGCGCTCGTGCACGGCTCTGTGTCGAAGGGTGGGGGCAGGGAGTCCTGAAGGGTGGGGGAGGAGTTCAACGGAACTCCGAAGAGAAGCTAATTTCAAATCATGCTAGCTCTCTCACATCGTACAGTATAGCTTTAAGTTTATTTTCTTCATATGAAGACAATCTATTCTCAATATTAAATACATCATTGGTAAAGCAACTCGCAAATCAATTCGCAAAAAAAATCGTTCCTTTTCTATAAAACGTTTGTGTGGCATAGGATTTCCCCTTGTTAATTTGGTTTGTTTTGAACCAAAAACCGGTTGATATGGAAACGTGACGTCACACTTTAGTACTCTATTAATAGGCAATACAAATGTATGATTCTTGCTACAATGTCCAAATCGGAGAAACGAAACTGAAGGTAACCAAAGGCATCAGGAATATGAAACTTAGTCGAGTCTTTGTAAACCCACAGCATCACTGCTGCTGATATGGAGAAGTTAAGATTATCACGGAGTCGCACAGATCCATCATCCTGCTCTTTAGAGACTTTAGAGGGAAGTAAGTTCAAATGTAGGCTATTTGATTGTGTTCATTATGTCAAGTAGGGCTGCAAATTTTAAATGCTTTTATTTATTCCGCAGAAGCCGCTCGATATGGACATTACAATCACTCTTCTTGACGGGGAGTCTCATCCCCTCACCGTGGATCCAGGGACCACCGTGGGCTCGCTGAAACACCTCATCCTTCAAAGCTTTAAACTCTCCCCGGATAAGCTTTCGTACGACATAGAAGGACAGAAAATAAATCTCAATGACGACACGAGATCTTTAAGTGCCTATGGTGTGCCGGCCGGCGCCAATATCTTGATGCTGCTCAAGGAGCACAGGAGTGAGCCCACCGACATCGTTATTATCCTGAGAATGGAAAACGGCCAGATTCACAACTACACCGTCCGACCTCGGGAGACGGTGGCTGGCTTTAAGCTCAAGGTTCAACAGCGGGAAGGATTGGCCGTGGACTTACAAAGTCTGATGTATGAAGGCCATCGGTTGAACTGCGAGAGTCGTACAATGGAGTCCTGTAATGTGAGAGCGGGGGGCATCATCTTCCTAAGCAGCCGGCTGAGAGGCGGATGGAAAGCCTCCAGCTAGACCATTTTCATCTTATATAGGCAGAAAAAGGCATAGCCTGAAGCTTAAATGTCGCTATTTATGCCACTTTTTTGTTCAAACTGTTTTAATCAACTGAATAACTTATAGGCATTGATTCAACAATTGTTAAATTGTTTAAAAAATACAATTACAGTAAATAGGACCAGGTGTACGATTTCAAATAAAGGTTGTAATTTAAATTCAAAGCCAAACTACGTGTTTATAATATGGGAAGAAGGTAAACAAGCAGTGGGAGGTCGCTGCGTGTAGTGAAAGAGAGCCCAGATGGATCTGAGACTTGTAAAGGCAGTTATGTTGCAAAGGGGTATGGTCAAGTGGAAGGGATTGACTATGAAGAGACATTTTCACCGACACCCAACAGGACCTCTGTCGAAGCATTGATGCAGGTGGCTGTACAAGAAGATCTTACCCTACACCAAATGGATGTGAAGACTGCTTACCATGGCTGCTTACCCCCATGCTATATCCGCCAACAGCGCCAGAGATCCGCCCACAAAGCTACTTCCGTTTTGCGTTTCTCACTTGCGTTGCAGACCGTTAAAAAAGGTATTTCGACAGTCTGTAACGCAAGTTCGCCCGTTCCCTAACCGCCCCTGGGTGTATGTGTACGTGTATATGTTAATGATTATATGGTAATGATTTTATTTTCAGAGATAATTAGGATTTTTTTGCTAGTATACAAGCACTTGGAATAGGGGGTGGCCACAGTGACCCAGGCCACGGCCCCTTTGTCCTCATTGGCTAATAAAATACATACTAATACAATTTGTATAGAGTGTATGCATAGAACTCTTGCTTCGTGTTTGGTTGGAAAATCTCGGAGAAAGACATTTTCAGAGAAGGGGGAGGGGTCATCCTCATTGCCTGAGCCATTGCCCCTCATAAAGTCTGTGCATGTCCATGCTATTATAATTATTGTGGGTGTATGTATTAGTGTGTATATGATTGGCATATGCATTTGCCTGAGAAAATGATTGCCCAGGCCGACACTTTACACAGATTGAACTCTGGCAGACGTCCAACTAAAGAGAAATCATGGGCCCTTCTCATTCCGAAGCGTCTGCGTATATCGAACCAGGGACTACAACCAAGAGTCATATCAGGTTTTAATATCGCAGGTAGCAATTTCCTGTGTATCACTAAAAGGTTGCCCAGGTGTTATCAATAGGTGCATGCTTGTCTAAATGTGGATGTATCTAAGATCAATCAATCAATCAATATCCTTTATTTAACCAGGTAAAATTCATTGAGATTAAAATCTCTTTTTCAAGAATGACCTGGCCAAGAAGGCAGCACCATGATATAATAAGAACAATCAACCACAATTCTCATACACCACATTCAACGTCAGGTAAAGTACAAGATGTTCGGTTTGTGTGTTTATTGTTTTAAGAAGAATGATGTTGGGATTCACCATTTAAGCAGGCATCGGAGGATTCTAGTTGAAAGCAAATTGTCCCCAGCTGTTCTCAGCAGACACTTTAAATGTAGAGCATTTTAGGAATAAGTTCAACCTCAACAAACCACCCACAAACAGCTTGACATTTTGTACACCAATATTGAATTTATTACAAAATATTAAATAACCCAACTTTACACTGTACAAGATACAACAAAGTTTACAGCTTTTTTGGCTATTTACAAAAAAAGTATAGTCTTTATATCAAAGAGAATATAATCTAAAAAGGCATGTTTCAATCACTGTAAGCTTATTGTATAATAAGGCAAAAAACTCCAACCAGGTTGTATGTACACTTTCAAGAAAAAGTTCTAGAATAAGCAAATATTATCTCCGCGGCACATACCTTGGAGGCTACCCCAAAAGACCTAGCTTAAAACCCCAGGGTCTTCGATCATAGAAAATAACATACAGCTCCCCAGCTAATGAGTTTGCGGCCTGAGAGACTGCAGCAGTAGTTAAAAGACATGCACCGGTAGGTCTGTGGCCCCTAGAAAATGTGTGACTGTATAGGCATACCGTTTATTTCCAGAGGTTGAATGTAAACCAGTTATTCACCTCACCTGGTGCATTCTTAGAGCTTCCGTATTTTCACTGTGTGGGTGGTGGATTTGAGGGTAGTTGATATAGTGAATGTGAGGAAAGTGAATGTCAGGGTATTGAATGAGGGGGGTGGAATTGAGGGCAGTGGATGTGAGTGTAACATATATGATGGTTGTGGATGTGAGTATAGTGAGTTTGAGGGGTTTTCATGCTAGTTTAAAGATGTAAGGGTAGTGAATGTTGGAAGAATGACTGTAAGGGGAGTTGATGTGAGGGTAGTGGATGTGAGGGTAGTGACTGTAAGGGTAGTGGATGTGAGGGTAGTGACTGTGAGGGTAGTGGATGTGAGGGTAGTGGATGTGAGGGTAGTCGATGTGTGGGTAGTGACTGTGTGGTTTGTGGATGTAAGGGTAATGGATGTGTGGGTTGTGACTGTGAAGGGGGATGTGAGGGGAGTGACTGTGAGGGTGATGGATGTGCGTCAAATGAATGTGAGGGTTGTGGATGTGAGGGTAGTGACTGTCAGGATGGTGGATGTGCGTCTAATGAATGTGAGGGTGGTGGATGTGCGTCTACTGAATGTGAGGGTTGTGGATGTGAGGGTAGTGGCTGTCAGGGTGGTGGATGTGTGTCAAATGAATGTGAGGGTAGTGGATGTGAGGGGAGTGACTGTGAGGGTGATGGATGTGCGTCAAATGAATGTGAGGGTAGTGGATGTGAGGGTAGTGACTGTCAGGGTGGTGGATGTGCATCCAATGAATGTGAGGGTTGTGGATGTGAGGGTCGTAAAACCGGGGTAGTGTAGGACATTTGTTTCTTGATGAATGCATTCTCTTGGCATTTGTGAGCGTTTGGTTATGGTATGTGAGCTTATTTGGTGTGTGTGTGTGTGTGTGTGTGTGTGTGTGTGTGTGTGTGTGTGTGTGTGTGTGTGTGTGTGTGTGTGTGTGTGTGTATGCGTCCGTGTGTGCGTCTGCATGTGTGTGTTGTGTGTAAGCCTACTGCAGGGGAGCATGTCCTCTGGGTGCCACATTTCTCTGCACTACTTTACAACAGTCCAGGTTTGGCATTAACTAGTGTTACCATAGCAGCCCACACTCGTCTACAGCAGAAGGCATTGCTCCCTTGGTCAGCCAACATCACTTCCCCCCACTACCCCTTATCCTGTGCTTCCCACTGTGTCCTCAAAGCAATGGTCACATACCCGACTGTCGAAGTTGAACATTTGGTGTTCTCTTTCAATATCTAGACACAGCACGTTTTCGAAGATGCACGTCGCGACACAGTGACACGACACAGATCTTCGCAGAGCTGCCTGCATTTATACTTCCATGTCGAAGTAACATCTACACAAGCCTAACCCTAACCCTAACCCAAATCTGGAAACAGAATCCCTGTCCCATTGAAAATATGTTAAAAAACAAATGCCTTTTGCAATGTTTTGCAAAAGGCAGTCAAATGTAATGCGGAAAACTGTAAGAGTTTCCCAACCATTTAATTGGGCCGGATGTAATCCTTTTATTCTTGCGCCTGGCTGTTGAAAATAAAATAAAAAAACGACGTCCCTTTCCCGTTCGTCCAATCAGCAATTAGTTTACGTGAAGCTCCGCAGAAACAGGGGGAGCTTTGCTATCCTCTGGAAGAAGGACTGCATCTCTTTGCACACCTGTTGGTCTGCGACCGACAAGAGGCGGTGTGAAGGTCGCTGCGTCGCGTCGTGGATCTTTCAGCATTTTCAAATACTTGTTATACGGGCTCGATTCAACAGAAGAACACTGCACAGAACTGGGCATACTAGAAGACACAGTCAGTCACTGATCAATACTTGAAGTGATTTCCCCCGGTGGATAACAATAACAGGTGTCTTATTTTTTTCCTCCTTTCTGCGCTCATGATGATCAAAAATAGACGATAAATAAATACATTGGAAATCATTTTTCAGTGGTAATACTTGCCTAGGGCGTGCACACAACACTATCTCCCCGCCTTTAAATCGAAGATGAAAATACTTTAGTTTTAACTTGACTGCAAGTCTTATAAGTCCTTCTAAAAAAAAGAAAAAATCTGCCTGAACCCAAATGCTATAAATACACCAACTCATTCCCTCTCTTGTCCTGCAGAGGGAGTGCACATCCAGTCTGAACTATTAACCCAGCAGGGAACATCCTCTCGGAGAGTGGTACTGCCCCCTGTGCCCATCCTCCCTTGGAGAGCCATGCACTGTTGATTTGCGCGTTTAAAAGCTTAAGTTATCCAAAGAGAGCTTTATATTGTTAGTATAAAAAAAGACAGTACCTTGTGCTATTTCATTGCAGAGCACACTCGTGCATATGTCACACACACATACACACACACGCACACACACACACGCACACACACACACACATGCACACACACACTGACACACACACAAGTACACGCATGCATGCTTACATACAACCACAAAAGTAGTAACATGACTCATGTTTTGTTAAATTGCAATCGATGGAATGTATCCTTGGCATAAATAGAGTGAGAACAAACAGTACAAAAGCAATAGCTTGATGGGTCTTGTGTATTACTCGGTTGCAGGTATGTCTTCTGATAGAAGTTAGTACATACACAGAGGAGACTACAGTACACCTGAACGCCACGCCCCATCCTCCGGTCTATAGCGTGTTACAAAACCAAGAGATTCTTATTTGAGCTCCACAGATTATCTCTTGACTAATCATTTCCTCTGCGTGTTGACGTCCTACAAAAAAGTGGAACTTCTCAAAACCGCAGCTAGGGACCATATGCACCATCTCCAGACCAGGGCAGTCTTACATTAAAAAAAAACACTCTTGAATCTGTACAAAGAGGCAGTGGCAACAGAATACATCTGAATATCTCCTCTCTCCTCACCACACCACGGTCATCCACCAGATGCTTCCAGCTCAGAACATGTTCATCATTCTCCAACCCCCCCGCCCCCCCCCCCCCCCCCCCCCCCCCCCCGCCCCCCCCGACACACCTACACCGCCCCCCCCCCGACCATCTCCACCACGACCCCCTTGGCTCCCACGCCGCCCGACCCTTTCCCCGCGCCCTCCTCTTCCTCGTCCTCGTCCACCACCGACACGCAGGTGGACGGCAGGCCCCTGGCGGGACCTGGGCTGCTGCTGCTACTGTTGCCCCCGGCGACGAAGGACGGTAGCTGCCCGCTGCTGCCCCCGATGGCGGAGTGGACGGTCAGGCTGGCCATGGAGGACACACTCTCCAGGTTGGTCTGGACGCTGGCCTTGCCGCACGAGTGTATCCGCCGCGCCAGGCTGACGGAGCGCATCACCGAGGAGGTGGTCGCCGTGCCGACGCCCTGCACCTTGCCCTCCAGGAAGTAGGTGAGCATCTCGCCCTTGCCCTTGACGCTGACCTTGCCGCGGCACACCAGGTCGTAGTTGTTGTTGAGCATGCGGTACACCTCCTCAGTCACCTGCAGAGAGAGGGATTTGGCGGGTTGAAACGCAAGGGAACACGTTAAAGGTGACACATTATACCACCCGGTGTGAGTTTGATTAGCAGTTACAAGCCATGGTGAAAAACTGCC
The DNA here is from genome assembly GCF_902167405.1 of Gadus morhua. NCBI lineage: Eukaryota > Metazoa > Chordata > Actinopteri > Gadiformes > Gadidae > Gadus > Gadus morhua. The sequence continues at coordinate 9,392,669 of NC_044055.1, read as the reverse complement.
TCTTCTGACATCACAAGTGGGCGTGTCCACCTAGATGCAAGCTGGATAGATCCGTCTACCAGCCTACCAAGCAGACTTTAGTAAACGTTGCTCATCTATTCGTCATACATCTAGGTGGACACGCCTACTTCCAAGCGTATTGTAACAGCTAATCACACACCTGGTGGTATAATATGTCACCATTAAGAAAAGGGTTGTGATGAAGACAGCATTGGCTTTAAAGCCCCCATCATTGAATTGTCTCCTCTAGGGGGCAGTACAGATATTCATAAACACATGGATGATATCCTGATATTCAATAGGCATGCTGTATGATATGCCACCACGGTCATAAGCATTAGGTTGAACATCAGCTTTTCCCATCGTCTCTACACATTATTTTTTCGAGATGACATAGATCATAGTGGTGTGAATATTTGTGTATGAGCACCTGTATCTTCCCAGGGACTCCAGTGCTGTCCATACGACTGGCCACGTTCACCGTGTTCCCCCAGATATCATACTGGGGCCTCCTGGCTCCGATGACCCCTGCCACCACAGGGCCCACATTGATACCTGCACATCGAAACACACACAGACACAAACACAAGCACACACATGCACACACACAGACAGATGCACACACGCACAAACCCACACACAAACACAAACAAAAAACAAAAAAAAGCCAGATAGAAACATCAGCGCCCTCTTTTGGTGCAAGGAAGAACAACAGGCAGTTATACAAATATTGAGTCATCAAGTCAGAGCCATAAGTATTTTGAGCTGGAAGAAACCTTTTAACCACCTCAAAACTTTTCTGCAAGCTCCAAATACTTATGGCACTGATTTGACACTGTAGGTCTACTTTGTAAACGGCCTGATAACTAACATTGACATACGCACCCACACGAAGAACAAAATCATTGTATGACTGGTAGTTGATCTCGTCCAGAACATCGAACATCTCTATGGCATAGTCTGCGATGGTGCTCAGGTGGTCGTACCCAGACTTCTTAGCCTAAAGAGGAGGAGTGTGAAGAAAATGAACACACTGTCCCGCAAAATTATTTATAGTAACTATGGGATTTGTCATTACTGTAACTAAATCAATCACAAGTAGCCTAGCACGCATCCATTCACGCACGCACAAAAATGCACACGCACACAGACAAACGCACACACCCACATGGGGAAAAACGATACCTTTGTACCGATGGTGGGAAGGAGACCCACAGCTGCCATGTAGGTGCTTCCAATGGTCTTGATCTTCTCTATGTCTTTATAGCACTCTTTATCCATGAGCTGGAACAGTCAAGCACGTTTACATTGACCGGACAGGACAAACTCAACTTCCAAAATAACTCATGATAATGAGGATAATGATGATAATAAATAATATTACAACATCACCTCGTCAAAGTCAGCTATGATCTCGTTGAGCAGTCTCAGGCACTCCACTCCCATGTTGTTGCCGTCGAGCTCGATGTAGAAGTCATTGAAGTTTGGGATGGAGGCGAACAGGACGCCCACTTGTGCGTAGGACTGATAGTACAAGTCCTGGACGGGGAGGAGCAGAACAAGGTGATGAATGGTGAGGAACGACATGCCCCAGCTCACCCTCTACGGGAGAGTGGATGTCATCCTCTCCTCTGGCTGGCTGCCCACCTGTCTTTCTCTGTGTGTGTGTCTGTCTGTCTGTCTGTCTGTCTGTCTGTCTGTAGATTGGCCTTACTGCCTCTCTGCCTGCTTGTCTATTCATCGGACTGCATTGTCTGTCTGTTGGTGTGGATTGATCTGTTTGCCTGCCTGTCTGTCTACCAGAAGGACTGTGTGTGTGTCTATCTGCAGGGATGCCTGTCTGACCCCCTGTCTGCATGTACGTTGGTGGGGTGCATGGTGTCTCACCATGTTCCTGGGGTTGGACTGCAGGAAGTGCTGGGCCACGTGGGCCGGCAGCAGGTTGAAGAGGATCCTCCTGTTGTCCAGCTTCACCTTCTCCATGCCGTCCCGCTCCTCCTCCGCCTGTTGGGATACATGCATGCACACACACACACACACACACACACACACACACACACACACACACACACACGTATGCAAACACACACACACACACGCACACACACACACACACACACACACACACACACGCACACACACGTATATAAACACAAACACACACACACACGCGTATGCAAACACACACACACACACACACACACACACACACACACACACACACACACACACACACACACACACACACACACACACACACACACACACACACACACACGATACGCAAGCACGACCGCACAACGTCAGCAACAGTTCACCCTTTTAACCACATGAGGTCAGTAAAGGACTGCATTGCACAACATAATGTTCTGTGTGCTATAGGGCTTGTACATCAGAATGCACCATGGGCTTCTGTGTTGGCGATACTGCACCATAAATCGTTAATCAACGCTACATTTGCTCATGAAATCTTTTTGAGAGACATGCTGTTGAGGTTTCAAACACAACAATGTTTTCCCATAATGACAAATAACTGATGACACGATTAATTACTAAACAATGAACAAAAAAGTATACCACACACACACACACACACACACACACGCACACAGAGAGACACAGACACACGCACACACACACACACACACACACACACACACACACACACACACACACACACACACACACACAGACACACACACACACACACAGGTTATCCTGACCTGCACGGCCCACAGGAAGTCCAGGCGCAGTTTGAGGTCCAGCTGTCGGGAGTGGAAGGCCAGGGCGCTGGTGAACAGCAGCAGGGAGAGGATGGGCTCACAGCCGCGAACGTAGAGGGACCCCCCGCTGTGGGAGAGACCAGCACCCAGTGTGTCAGCACCAGTGGGGAGACCGGGGGTGTGGGAGGTGAGGGCGGACAGGAGGCCTCTCAAATACACAGGCCGTTTATTCAGCAAATAAATCATGTTTTGAACGAGTGGTTAAAACCGTTTTTCATGAGCTCGCAGTTCTTTTGTAAACGACCCACGCACATACACACACACACACACACACACACACACACACACACACACACAAAACACACACAAACTATAAATAAAACGTCGCCCCGAAGTTGGATGAGTCATACTAAATGTGCATTAGCCCTGCATCCAGAGTTCAGGACCTCTGGATGTATTCTGAGGCATTCAGAATGAGGCAGTATAAAGGCAACACATATGCAACCAGGGAAAACCAAAATTAAAAGATTACCAGTACAGCTCGGCAACAATGCCCCATGTAGAGAAGGAGAAACGAGAGAGAAAAGAATAGACGCAGGCGAAACACAAAAGAGAATTCAACATAAATATATACAATAGAGTATTCGCAGCCGATATTTCCTTCTCAACGCGACTCTCGTTACAATCCCGATGAAAAATAAAGCATTTGTCAGACTAGACCTGCGGGCAAACGAGTGGGACAGTTTAAAAATACAGTTTCGGAAAATTCAGAGCTCCACAACAGTCACCCCAGTGCCTCGGGTTTCCGAAACACAGTCAACTTCTCCTCTGAGATTAGCAGTGTGAATACAAGCGTGGAACCCTGATTGGGTGAGAGTTTAGCCATGGAAAGGCTTCCAGCACCTCAGGGAACTCATCATTTATCTCATTGAGACAGTAGTGTAGCAGATTCATCGACCTTAGAATACCTATAGCTGTGCTGTACTTATATTTACTTCCCAGCATCAACATAATCTGGACCAAACCACTCGGACCACTAGAGAAGAACAAGGGTGGTCTGGGGTTGAGAGGGGGAAAAACTAAGACAGTGTTGAGATCAAAAACAAAAACAGTGCTTCCTTATTACGTTTCACCAACAGCAAATAGTCTTTAGAATGACACAACCAGGGAAAATGGCTGATTCAGCCCTCTCTTCATTCATAAAGTATTAACAACAAAAATCAAACGACATTGGGATCTTGACCCTGGTCCCAGATATACCATACATCTAATACTGCATTATTCTTTAAATACCAGTACTCCTACCACAACTACTTTATTTCGCAATATCTAATATTTAAACTGTGCAATACAACTGGCACTTATACTGCATATGGTGATGCTGTACTTTCAATTATTGATCCCATTTCTCTGCACTAATATTTACAATGTGGGTATATATTGTAGGATTGTTACATAATTATTTTTTTATAGGCCTGTAATGTAACTGTAACTTGACCCATTTCCCCCTGGGGATCAATAAAGTATTTGTTATTCTGATGATACCAACTAATTCACCAAACCCACTCCACCATCCCATATTTCCCCATTAAGGCCTCTGGTGAAAGGTGATGTATCCGCGGATGTAGGTACATGATTTAACCACAAGCATTTCCTGGAGTGAGTGTTCTGAGAAGCAGCAATGCTCAGCACTGAAAATCGCAGTGAGGGAAACATGTTAACGCTGTCTGATGTCATTTTCCTACTCTGGTTCAAACAAGCGGACAGCTTCGTGGCTGATAAACACATCATCGGCTATCATGCTAGATTGACAGGAAGATAGGGGGGGGGGTTGTATAAATGCATGTGTGTGCGTAGGTGTGTTTTTCCCCCCATAGGATAATGGTGATAATTGTGATTTTTCAAGCATGTCAATTTTGGTTGTATGTATGTTATTGTTGAGGCATATCTGTGTGTGTGTGTGTGTGTGTGTGTGTGTGTGTGTGTGTGTGTGTGTGTGTGTGTGTGTGTGTGTGTGTCTGTGTGTGTGTCTGTTTGTGTTTGTATGTGTGTGTTTGTCTGTGTGTGTGTGTGTGTGTGTGTGTGTGTGTGTGTGTGTGTGTGTGTGTGTGTGTGTGTGTGTGTGTGTGTGTTTGTGTCTGTGTTTGTGTTTGTGATTTGTATGTGTGTGTTTGCGAGTGTGTGTGTGCAGGCAAACATTTAATTTTGTGCTCTGCTGGAGGACAATAACTAACAATAAGTAATGCCCCGGCATAGATTCACAAAATATAAATCTATGCCGGGACATTTACTCTGTGAGAGAGATGGAGTGTTTTAGTATTATAGCGTTTTAGTGTTTAAACACACACACACACTATCACAAACACACACACACACACACACACACACACACACACACACACACACACACACACACACACACACACACACACACACACACACACACACACACACAAACATACACGCATGCACACACACGCACACCTACACTATCACAAACACGCACACTCACACACGTACACCCACACAATCACCTACACACACAGACACAACCCCCCCCCCCACACACACACACACACACACGCACACCCACACACACACACACACACATGCACGCGGACGGACGTACCCGACGATCTTCCGGTAGCCGCTGAGCTCCAGCGCGGCGACGTACAGCACGGCCAGCAGCAGCGTCAGCGCCACCTTGGGCACCCAGGAGACGCGCAGGAAGAGCGCCAGCGTCAGCATGCCCACCACGCAGGAGAGGAAGGCGTAGCGGGCGCCGTCGCACGGCAGCTCGCCCATGGTCTGGTTGGCGACCCCAACGCCGCCGACGCCGACACCACCGACGCCACTGCCGTCGCCGCCGGCACCGGACCCTTCATCCAGGACGAGGATGGAGCCGTTGCCGTTGATGTCGGAGCCCCCCCACACCCAGGGCATGCAGCCCACCTGGCAGAGGCGCGGAGCAGAGGGAGGGGGGCCGAGGTTACAGGGCTGCGGTGGGGAGGTGGTTGAGGATCCCAGTTATGCCAGTAGCCACAGAAAGCCAGGGGTTTGAATCCCGCCGTCCCCACTGTGCCCTCGAGCAAGGCACTTAACGCCATATTGCTCCAGGGGAGACTGGCCCTGAAATGATTTTAGTAAATCGCTTTTTGATAAAAAGTGTCTGCTTAATGGATTAACTTGGATGAACTTGGATTAAAAAAATAAAATTACAGGTCCCACTTCTCGCAAAAGAGGTGCTCAACCTCAAGGAGAAAAATCGGAATACATGAGGGTTACATGAAAGAGTACAACATCAAACACTTTACGACATCCTCTGATTGGTTGTTTCCCAGGAGGTCGGAGAAGAGCCCTACGACGGATGTGTCGGATCGTTGGTCGTTTCCCGTAACGCGGTTCCACTCACCACGCAGGCCTGGGCCACGGCGTTGATCAGGAGCACGATGAGGGTACACAGAGCCGTGCGGATCTGGATGGTGAGGCACCCCGGAAAACACTGATCGAGAACACGGAGAGACAAGTGCGTTACGGGGGGAGATGAGGAGAGCGAACTCACTAAGCCCACCGGGGAGTGCTTCACAGGCAAAATGTAAAAAAAAAAGGACCAGTAACTTCAAAAAGAAAGAAAAAAAGTAATTACAATGGCGTTCCAGATCGAGGGAACCTTTAGGAAAAGTCGGCCCCTCATAAAAGCTTAAAAGAACCTGCGCGCCATTTGGGATTAACTGCAAAACATGGTACTTTCTTAAGAGCTAGCCGTGAGATGGAAAAAAAACACACATAGTTTTAATCAGCTCCACATAACTGCTTTGAGTCTTGGGGCTGTGTCAGCAGGAAAAAAAGCACCCTCGACATAAAAATTTAAATGAAAGACGTTTGAGTGAAGATTTGATACGAGGCCAGTGGGAGAGGAACAAGTAAGTTGCTGAATACATTTGTAAAATAATTTGTTTTTTGTAGCAAAATAACACAACCAACATCTTTACCTGTACTTTAGTGACGTAGAGGTACATGATACACGCAATTAGGAAACAGATGCAGAAGACCAGGAGGACAAGAATGACCAAACCCCTAAGAAATGGGAGGAATAAACAAGAAAAGATAAGTTGGTACTATGGACAAAAGCTCTAATGCAGAACAGTGCAATCTGTGACTATTCTGGAGGCAAATTTCACCTAAAAAGCCAATAAAGAAATCTGTAGGCGATCTATTCTTTGTCCAAGTAATTGCAGATATGTCACTTATAATTTCAAATCTACGTCAATCTTTTTCCTTTTATCGACACTTCATTTAGCTTAGCCTAATTTAGCAGCATGCACCCCCTTCTCCTCAAAACACACAGGGCTCACAACCCTTTCACTTTGGCACCAGCCCAAAGCCATGCCAAAGGATCAAATGCCGGCATCTCTTCTCTGTTTTGATCTGTTCTCAATACTGGCTCGACTTGGCATTTGTATGCATGGTGAAAGATGCTCCCTAAAAGTATTTCACGCTGTCTTTACAAAGCTCAATTAAAGGGGGGATAATGTATGACGAACATGATGCAAATATGCAATCAGATACAGTTAAAGTACTGACATGGTCATGTGCATAGCCTAGAAATGAACCGAAAGATAGACAGACAGGCACAGAGATGAACAGACAGATGTGTGTGAATAGGTGTTCATACTGGGGTATGATGAGAAGGTAGACCAGGCCAAACAGGGCCGCCAGGATCAGGGAGAGGACCACGGCGCTGGTGAAGTACTCATCAGGAAGCTGGTGGTACTACATGGCACGAGGGAGAGAAGGAGAGCGTTAGGCTGTTCCAGGGTCAGCGATATGGCGTAGCACAGCACACCAACACACCGCCCCTCTATTGGCTGATTGACGTTTTACTTTGATATAGGTGCCACAAATCACGTTTAAGTTCAAAATTCCAATTTTTGACTGAGATTTTTATTCTTATGCCAATAAAACACAAACAGAGTACTGCATATGGTTCAAAGCAACAATGACATGTGTTCGCATTGAGCTCACTAATGTCTTTGCTTTGTCCACTGAGCTGAAACAATGGCAATCTGGTGTGCATGTGTTTGCAAAAGAGAAAGATCAAGCAACCACTGGTCTCAATCACTCATTCATTCGTTGAGAACACTGGCTGAACGCTACCGTTTAAATCAATGACATTGCGGCTAATGATTTGTGATCACTGCATCCTCTCATGCATAACGTAACCTTTGGAGGGGACTATATTAAGGGACCGTCGCTCACCCTCTGCTCTCGCTCTGAGCATTTATACATGAGGGTGAGGAAGTTGAGGTCAGCCGTGTCGGACTCGGTCTGCCTGGCCTCGATCAGCCGGCCGATGTAGCGGTTGACCCTGGTCCTGGGGCTGGCCTGGACGGGGTTGGGCTGGTTGGCCTTGTTGCGGTTCCTCAGCTTCTCCGGCGCAGAGCGCATCGCCCGCCGCTGTCCAGGTAAAACGCAGAAAAAAAAGTTAGTCAGCAATCAAACCACATGTTCAGTACCAAAGACAAGTCAATCAATCGATATGTCGATTGATATGCTGCGAATAGCGAGCGATATCACATGCAACAGTCAATTACAGAAAATGCATGCAACCTTTTTAACAGAGGTGTCACCGTAGGACATGCAGGCATCGCTAGTAACAATAGCTACGGGTCTGCTCCCTTTATGTACCAGGGCAAAGATAGTAGACTGCAACTATTGGAGGAAAAGGTATACTAGGTGTCCTACGTTGACATCGCCTGAAAAGGGTCTGTTGCAATAACCAGCATTTCAACAGAGATGGCGCTGTCGCAGCGATCTGATGGTACTGTCAACTGAGTCTTTGAACACAGAAGGGTTAATTATTATAATGGTGAAGTTCGGCATGGAAAACAGTGTTGCACTGTCAGTAAACTGCCATTCCGATCTCGCTACCCCAAAATCATATCATCAGAATCA
>NC_044055.1:9373991-9378991 GCF_902167405.1 Gadus morhua | reverse complement strand
CCGTTCATGGCCGTTGCCCGGCTCCACCTCGTAGTCTCCGTTGAGACACTCCAGGGTGGCTTTGGTGATGTGGACTTTGCTGTGGAACAGGAGCACACAGAGATGCAGAGAGTCAGTGGAACTCCGTGGACTGATGATGTGTGACGCTCCCCTGCACCCCCTTTTGGCCATAGCTGTCACTACAAGGGGCAGGGCTCGGCCTCAGTATCATATGGACCTAATGACTACGCCTGAGTACTGAGGGTGGGGTTATATAAGCTTGTTTGAACTTTTCTTCAGGTGGTAGGCACCCTCTCGGTTGATGCAGGCACTCTACTGCTTTATTCTTTCACATGGGCACTTTCTTTGTGTTATCTAATTATTTCCCCACTTATCCTTGCCCTTAAACTAATTATCCCTAGATATTTTTTTTCACCTTGTTTTCTACCATTTCAAATAAATTACCTTTTTGATTTAAAAATCAAATCAAATTGAATTCTGTTTGACTCACTTTAGCCTATTATGTGATGGTGTATGAGTCTACTTTTACAGATCACATAGCAATATGACTGATTGGCCATTCATTGAAGAACTCCCACTGAAGTACAACAAACTGAGGACAAGTACTTTCTTTGAAGAGCTTAACTTTACTGTACTTGATTGCATAATATTTATGATTTCAATGTACACTTTCCTCCTCACTGGAATGGTAATTATTTATATCTTTATTTAAGTATAAATAAGAGGAAAATGTGCATCCTACATACTTTACATTTGACACAAATACCCTCATATTGTTGAATGGCTGAAATTATATAATCTGGAAATGATTGGTGTATGCTAGTTGGTTTGTAGTTAGCTGGTATGTAGCTAGCTTGTATTTGGTTAGCTGATATGCTAGTTAGTATGTAGCTAGCTAATCTAGCTAGTATGTGGCCTGCTAGTATAAGCTAGCTGGTATGTAACAAGCTAGTATAAACTAGCTGGTATGTAGCTGGCTGATATGTACCCTGCTAGTAGAAGTCAGATGGTATGTAACTAGCTAGTGTAAACACGCTGGTATGTTGCTGCCAATATGATATTTAGATGGCTACATGCTATGTAGCTGGCTGACAAGCTATGTAGCTGGCTGACATGCTATGTAGCTGGCTGACATGCTATGTAGCTGGCCAGTCTAGTGAGGACCTCATGACTAACCCAGGGAGTCCCCCAGCTTCCATCACGTTAGCCAGGGTGACGTCGTTGGACCACACGTCGTACTGCCACTTCCTAAGGCCCAGCACACCACACAGCACACGGCCTGTGTGCAAGCCCACGCGCATGTTCAGGTTCACCTCTGTGGCCTCAGCCACCGACCTGCAGTGGGAACAGAGATTAGGAAGTTGTATGTTTTAAGTTGTGTCTCTAGTGTGCGTTGTTGTAGCCTTGTGAGGCCAACTTGGTCTTGCGTGTTCAAATTCTTTTTTTTTTTTCTGCAGATCAGTAGAAGCTTCAGTTGCTGCCCAGCATGACATGGAAGTGCAAGCTTGGATACCTGGATTGTTGTTGGCAAAATGTGTGTTGGGGTTTATGAAACATTCAACATATCATCTTGGTTTAGTCACCATTCGTTTTATAGGCAACTTGTTTTTGCACAGAATAAAAGCAAATCAATATAGCACATAAGATATTTACCAGGATGTCTGAAAAAATGTCTAATGGAAGCTGTTTGTCTACAATGGACATTTGCTATATAATCAGATTTAAATGAATCAAACAATTATGAAGATAATCATAAGGAATGGGGATGAGGATGTTAAATCCCAAAGCAACAAATGATCATTTAGCTCTCTTAGTTTACATTAGTACTGAGCTGTGCGCCGTCTTTATCTTGATTGGTCTGTTGTGTGTGATGCAATTCGGACGGTTATTTATATATTTAAACCAATGACCGTTTGTCCTCCAAATACCTCCTGCAAAGCATTGGCTCGCTGTTCCCTGGTGATAAGGTTATAGCCTGAGTGTGTCCCGCCTCAGCGTGTGTACAGATTGTGCTGAAGATTACCCTCTCCTTGCCTTCAGTTTATGTAAGCAGGGCATTTTGCACGCTTTTTTATTTTTGTTGTTTTATTATTAGTATTTAGCAGTAGCCTTTTTGCCAATGTATTCTTGCATGAGAAATGCAAACCAGATGATTTCCTGAGAAAGTATGTCAAGAACAAGAGAAGATTTTCTCCGTGACCTCCGTCGATCTCGGGTCCAACCCCCTAATACAGCAGCCAATCAGAGCATTGATCTATCAACATTAAATCTTTATGATGCAGGGCTGGATTACTTAATTAATCTAACAAATGATGCGTTGTATACTCGGTAATGGTTTCCTGAAGAGAAAATAGTATGTTAGCCTAATTGCTAATCAATTGTGAAAAATGTGACTTCATTCTTTCAAAAAGATGTCATTCTTTGAGTGTGTGCCAAAGTGCGCTGAGCGCTTTTCACTGGGCCTGGCTTCCCTTTCGTTAGCCTCTCGCTTCAGGTGACCGGCCTCTGTGTCACTGTCATGTCCTCTGACTCAGCTGTTTTTGTTTCCCTGCCTCTTTTTCCCTGGAAATCCATCAACCTTTTTTTCCCCTCCCACAACTGGCTCAGCGTCCGGGACGGTCAACAACTCCGTTTTCATCGGTGCTCCTCGCCTCATCGGGAGAACAGGAGAGCGTGGGGCTACGACGTGGCTGCGATGAGCGTGGATGTGTTGATAGGATCTGTTGGGTGGTATTAGGGACGGCTGGCTGGGCAGCGGGTCTCTCTAGGGCCCTGTCACTCTCCATTGATTATGATACACTACCGTCTGCTATTATCTCAGCCCTTTGGCTCGTGGCAACGAAGAGATATTGAATCAGTTTCAATGTGTAATATATGCGTTACATTGCATTAGATCATTTTTTAGTTTAGTTGAGTGTATCGTCTCAGATGATTGAAAAACAGACTTAAAAAAGATGTAAGGCAATATTCATCATAGAGCGAATGCATTACATTGTATTACGTATTTTGTAATGCAGAAGATGTCTTGCATAAAGAGGGTCTGAAGATTAAGTACTGAACACTATCATGCCTCAGATGTAAAAGGAGTCGGTTGGTTGGTTCCATTAGTCGGGTGAACACATAATGGGTCACCCTGTGTTAATGGATACGTAGAGTAGAACAATTAACACAATTGCAGTGAAACAGGACAACATGATGTATGTCATACTATATGACACATTAAACAACCATACCATTAAATAAATAAAATATTTTTTTTAAACATATGATTTGCTTAACCAGTTGATTGATTGACAGCACATATGAGCTTGATAACCGTTTGAACATGCACAGTATGAATTATGGTGGCAATCAGATATCTATGGTATGGTAGCATCATTTTTTCTCAGTATCTCTCCATCAGGGGTTTAAAGAGTAAATGTAATTGTAGATGGCTTATTCCACATGTGCAGTTGGTTCCCACAAAAGGTGGGAACAAAGGTAAAGCATATTTCAATTAAAAAGGTGTCGCAGAACATGTAGAGGGTGTTATGTTACACCTTTCCCTCGACTTATATTTAAGTGAATGAAGTCAGATTTTATAATATCTATCTAATTACAGTATATACAAAAATATAACTATTCTTAGCTTTGCTGTCTGTATCTCCATCATTCATTGTTTCTCTCCCTTTTTATAAATATACGAAAGAAGATCATGTGAAAGGCAAGCATGTGCTTAGATGTCTTAGAAAGCATATTTTTCCATTGACTTTCTTCGGAGTCTAGCGATTGCAATTCATCATTTATTATGTGTTGTGGGATCCGCACAACGGAGATCCTACTAAATTTTTCACTAAAAGGAAATGTCTTATTTAGGACTACGATTAATCTATTCATTTCAATGAAGGCGAGTTTTGACTGCAAAAAATGAAATCCCCACATAAAGGGGCAGATTTATTCCTGAATGAATGTGTAAACGTCTCTACACCACGCGACTGGTGAGCGCTGACACGGTATTGGTTAGGAACTTAAAGAACTCACGTGATGGTATCAATCATGTCCAGGCCCATCTCCACACAACAGTGAGCGTGGTCTGTCTTGGGTTGTGTCAGGCCGGATACACAGTAATAACAGTCCCCCAGAATCTTAATCCTCCGGCAGTGATTCTCCTGTCAGTCATAAAAACAGTGATAGGTTGGTATGGCTAGACACTCAGCGAGTGATACCTTCATAGAAAGATTCATAGGACTAGATACGTACATGTAGATCTACATTCGTAGACCTAGGTTAGTAGGCCTAGGTATAAACATAGATAAATAAAGATTTACTTGCATAGGCCTAGATACATATATAGGGTTATATAGACTCATGGATACATACATAGATACGTAGTGTACATTATCCAATACACACACACACACACACAGACGCATACATAGACACACTCACACAGACGCATACATAGGAATTCTCTCAGGTAAGTAGTATTCCATGTGCTTCAAACTTGATCAAACATCTCCAGTCTAAGCTGTGCTTAGACTAATCATATACATTTGCAACATTATAACCAGCAAGCCTCTCACCCAACAACATACCAAATTGAAATCTCTTGCTCTCTCTCTCTCTCTCTCTCTCTCTCTCTCTCTCTCTCTCTCTCTCTCTCTCTCTCTCTCTCTCTCTCTCTCTCTCTCTCTCTCTCCTCTCTCTCTCTCTCTCTCTCTCTCTCTCTCTCTCTCTCTCTCTCTCTCTCTCTCTCTCTCTCTCTCTGTCTCTCTCTCTCTCTCTCTCTCTCTCTCTCTCTCTCTCCGTCTCTCTCACTGATCACATGTATGAGGTGAGTCACGGTGGCTCTCCAGGGACAATAAGCAGGGGCATGAGGGGAAGAAGCATAAAAATATAACTACATTATTAGAAGGATGTGAGCAAAGACGTCTGTTTAAGTATGGAAAGAGAAAGGGAGAGGGAGAGAGAGTGAGAGAGCGAGAGAGAGAGACAGAGAGTGAGAGAGAGAGAGAGAGAGA
>NC_044055.1:9245651-9253182 GCF_902167405.1 Gadus morhua | reverse complement strand
CGCAGCACTAGAACCTTTATTATGTATAATCACCAATGAGATGTCAGAAACATCTCAAACCCCTTGTTTAAAGATCAAAGCCCTTGAACCTGGATGTGAATAACCACAAATGAGATGTCAAAAACATTCTTAATGACCCTTGTTTAAGATCAGAGCACTTGAGCATGTACTGTAAACAATCCCCAATCATACAACAAGCCCTTCTCCAGCCCCTTGTCTAAAGATCACAGCACTCCAACACGTATTGTATACATTCACCAATCATATGTCCGCCCCCGTCTCACGCGCCTTCCCTCCCGCCGCGGTGTCCAGCCTGCAGACGTTCCTGCTGGACGGCAACTGTCTGTCGGCCCTGCCCGAGGAGCTGGGCTCCCTGCTGAAGCTGAGCTACCTGGGCCTCTCCTTCAACCGCTTCAGCCACGTGCCCCAGGTGCTGGAGCGGCTGGCCTCCATGGAGAGGCTGTGCATGGCGGGCAACAGCCTGGACACGCTGGTGCTGCAGAACTTCCGCCTGCTGCGGGTCAAGCACCTGGACCTACGGTACGCAGCGTGCACGCACACACACACAAGCACACGCGCACATAGGACACGCACACGGGGAGCTACGGTACGTAGCACGCGCGCACGTGTCGCTTATGAACACACACGCACGCACGCAAACTTGCACGCATGTACATATGCCCGCATACATACACACCTGCATGCACGCACACGCATGCACGCATACGCACAAATATTTTGCAAGACACCGAGGACCTCCCCGTGACAAAGGAGTTCCTGTTATTTGAGGCATGTTTTGGTGTTTGACATTTGTTTTGGTGTTTGACATTTGTTTTGGTGTTTGACATTTGAACATCAGTCTTTAAAGACACACGTTAAGTATGAGAACGGAAATGAGTAGCAGGAACAGTCCGAATGAGTCATTTAGATGACAATCAGGGTCAATTATCTCCATAAAAAATATGCAAAAGGAACCTAACTAATGTGTTATGATCACTTTGATCAGTGCCGTTGCTTTTAGGAGCCAGGTGGCTTTTTATCCAATCTCTCCAAGGTCATCCAGATTGCAGGGAATGTTCCTGTATTGGACAGAGTGGGTGTAGCGCGACATGTGCTATCCACCTAATGGCTCAAAGAGAAACACTGGGAGCAGAAATAACACACCGTAATCCAACGTTATACACACAGACCTTTTGGCACAGAGCCAGGAAATAATTAGCTTCACTGACGTCGCTGGGAAAAGTGCACATACAGAGTGACATTGCGTTATTCTCTAGTTAATACATCACTCTCTCTCTCTCTCTCTCTCTCTCTCTCTCTCTCTCTCTCTCTCTCTGTCTCTCTCTCTGTCTCTGTCTCTCTGGACCCAGGGGCAGACTCTGAGCCCTTTTATAATTTTCCACAACCTGCTGGGACAGAGATCTCCTGCAGGCACCTTGTGACGTTCCCTACTTAACCTTTCGTTGAGGTTGATGTCCCCCCCCCCCCCCCCACACACACACACACACCCACACAAGTGTCAGTATAACAGTAAGGCAACGATCCTGGGCCTCTATTCATCACTGAGGATTTTCCTTTGTCGAGGAAACATCTTTGTTGGATCATCTTTGTCGCTGGAGGACGGGTAATTAGAAGGCTGCGACCGAGGTGTCCCGGCGTCAGTGTGGCTCATTAGTGTTTTGCATTAAACTAATTACCACCACATCCCGTCAGATCCATTCAAAAAGTACAATCCGCCACCTCGTTGGTTCCCTGCTGTTCGTCCTGCTAGTGTTGTGCAGCCCCACCCGACCAGACGAGCGGGCGTCTCGCCGCACCGGCCATCACCAAAAGCATGTTCTGTCCTCTCTGGAGAGCCGGGTTCTGCTCGCTTCAGTGGAGGAATTACCTCTCTCTCGCTCACTCTCACTCCCTCACTCTCTTTCTCTCTCTCTCTCTCTCTCTCTCTCTCTCTCTCTCTCTCTCTCTCTCTCTCTCTCTCTCTCTCTCTCTCTCTCTCTCTCTCGCGCTCACTCTCACCATCGACCCCTCTCTCTCTCTCTCTCTCTCTCTCTCTCTCTCTCTCTTTCTCTCTCTCTCTCTCTCTCTCGCTCACTCTCACTCCCTCTCTCTCTCTCTCTCTCTCTCTCTCTCGCTCACTCTCACTCCCTCTCTCTCTTTCTCTCTCTCTCTCTCTCTCTCTCTCTCTCTCTCTCTCTCTCTCTCTCTCTCTCTCTCTCTCTCTCTCTCTCTCTCTCTCTCTCTCACTCTCACCATCGACCCCTCTCTCTCTCTCTCTCTCTCTCTCTCTCTCTCTCTCTCTCTCTCTCTCTCTCTCTCTCTCTCTCTCTCTCTCTCTCTCCCTCTCTGTCTCTCTCTCTCTCTCTCTCACTCACTCACTCACTCACTCACTCTCTTTCGCTCTCTCTCTCACATCCCTCTTTTTCTTTCTCTCTCTCTGCCTCTCTGTCTCACCATCTCTCGCTCTTTTTCTCTCACCATATATCTCTCACCATCTCTCTCTCTCACCATCACTCGCTCTTTTTACTCTCAGCATCTATCTCTCTCTCTCTCCCCAAATGTTGCACTCTCTCTCTGTCACACTCTCTCTCTCTCTCTCTCTCTCTCTCTCTCTCTCTCTCTCTCTCTCTCTCTCTCTCTCTTTCCCTCTCTCCCCCTCTCTCTCTCTCTCTCTCTCTCTCTCTCTCTCTCTCTCTCTCTCTCTCTCTCTCTCCCTCTCTCTCTCTCTCTCTCTCTCTCTCTCTCTCTCTCTCTCGCTCTCTCTCCCCCGTCCCTCACCGTGTCTCCCCCCCCCCCCCTCTGACCCCCCAGGCTGAACCAGATCTCCAGCGTGGTGCCGGACGAGCCCGACCTGCTGCGCCACATCACCCAGCTGGACGTGCGCGACAACGGGCTGACGGAGCTGGACGCCTCGCTGTTCCCCCGGCTGGAGGTGCTCCACTGCGAGAGGAACCGCCTGGCCCGCCTCAGGGTCAAGGGGGCGCTGCTCAAGGCCCTCTACGCCTCCAGCAACGGTAGGCCGCCGCTGGGGGCTGGAGGGGGTCGGAGGGGAGGGGTTACACGGCTCAGACGTACCAAAGAAGCAGGGCGACGATCCACGTTTCTTAGTTCAATTACGTGAGAAGTCGTGGAGCAATTCTCCCGCCGCGTCCCTCAAAGGCCAGGCCCACCTTTATCCGGTTAGCGGGGGCACGGCCCGTACGCGGGCACACCCCCGTCCTGGGACACGCGGGACCGGGGGCCTACGAGAGAAAAGGCGGGAAAAATGAGTAGCACGGACACAATAACAACTGAAAGGCCAAAGTGGCCGTAGCAGGGGGGTACGGGGGTCGGTGACAGCGGGGCCACACGGCGCCAGCAGAGAGCTGCCTGCTGGAGGGCTGTGGGTGTAGCAACAGAGTGTCGCACACGGCGGGACGGTTGGAGGCCTTGTTCCTTTAAGGGCAGTTGTACAGGGAAACACGTGGAACAGCCTTAACGGGTATTTCGTTCTCGAAGTAAGGTGTTTTTATGGAAAGCTTCAAGTATTGCCTAGGCAATATGTATTGTCAATTTCTTGGGATATTATTTCTACAAATATATGTGTTACATATTTTGTGTATATATATTTATATTTAGAATAAACTACATGTCCAGAAGGGCAAATAAATATGTATATATTTCTCATCCTGAACCTGCAACGTTAATTCTACAGTTATAAGTTTAATGTATTAAGGTATTTCCTGTTGAGTTTGAAAAGTCGCATCATTTAAAAATTTGGTTGTATTGTTTAATATCCCTGTATAATATGAACTGTGTGGGGGGCCACGGAGAACCAGTCAGTGGACTGATTTGTCTGGCTGACGTGGATACACGTTGATGACCGTGCCTCGATCTCTTTCTGCAGAGCTGCAGCAGCTGGACATTACTCCAGTGCCATCCAATCTGACCTTCATGGACATATCCAGGTGACACATTTATACAGACGCACACACACACCAATGCCCAGGCACACACACGCATGCACGCACACACACGCAGACACAAGAAAGCGATTGTGTAAGCCTTATTAACTCATCAATATGGTGTCTGACATACCATAATTTCCCCAGACGTGCGTTTGAACGGTATGCAATTCGCAGGTCCAGTAGAAAAGATACCTAATAAAAGTTCAAAATATTCCCCACTTGCATGAACAACTAAATATCTCTTAATTATTTTTCTTTCACACTTTCACATCATCATCGTCATCACAATCTTCATCCTTATCATCATCAACATCATGTTCAACCCCATCATCTCTATTTCCGTCTTCATTATTGCCTCATCATCATCATCACAATTATTTTCATCACCATCAATCTTTATTACCATTATCATTATTGCCATCATCATCGCCATCGCAATCATCGCCCCTATCCTCCTCCTCCCCCTCCCCCTCCTCCTCCTCCTCCTCCTCCCCCCTCCTCCTCCCCCCCCCTCCCCCCTCCTCCCCCCTGTAGGAACCGTCTGGAGGTGTTACCAGACTGGCTGTGCGAGAGCAAGAAGCTGGAGGTCCTGGATGTCAGCCACAACCTCATCACCGAGCTGCCGGCACGGTGAGATAGCGTAGCTTAACTCGGCTCAATCTATCTTATCGCGCTCCGCGCTGTCTGTCCCCGGAGCCCTACCCCGCCCCGAGCTGTCTCCCCCCTGACCTCTGCTGCAATGGAGTAGGTCTCTCTCCCTGTCTCTCTGCCTCTGTCTATATGTCTCTCTCCGTCTGTTTCTGTCTGTCTCTCTCTCTCTCTCTCTCTCTCTCTCTCTCTCTCTCTCGCTCTCGCACTCTCTCTCTCTCGCGTGCGCTCTCTATCTCAGTATCTCTGTCTATCTCTGTCTCTATGTTTGTCCATCTCTTTCTTTCTCTGTCTCCCTCTATCGCTGTCTGTCTTTGTCTCTGTCTGTCTTTGTCTCTCCCTCTTTGTCTGTGTGTGTGTCTCTCTCTCTGTCGTTCTCTTTTCATCACTCTCTCTCTCTCTCTCTCTCTCTCTCTCTCTCTCTCTCTCTCTCTCTCTCTCTCTCTCTCTCTCTCTCTCTCTCTCTCCCGCTCTCAAAATATAAGTGTTTGTGTGTGTGAGAGAGAGCGATAGAGAGCGATTGCGTGTGCATTTATCACTTCCAGCCCCTCTTCCTTCCTTCCTCCCTACCCCTCTTCCTTCCTTGGCCCCTCGATCTCTCTGCAGTTCTGCCTCTCTCTCCCTCCGTCTGTCTCCGTCTCCCCCGCTTTCCTCTCTCTCCCACTCTCCCCTTCGGCCTGCCATGATTATTTTTCTTGCTCCGTTTTTTCTTCCCTCCCCAGTGTGTGTCGCAAAGATGAATTCCCACTGCAGGCACCACTCGGGGCCGTACTATTTTATTGTTATTTATTTTTTAGATTCTTATTGTTTGTACATTTGCCTGGAGGGTCGGCGGGGGGGGGGGGGGGGGGGAGAAGGGGGGGGTGAATCCCAGGGGCGCTCCAGCCCCTCCCTGGCCTTGTTTCACAACCCGTTCAGCAGACGCACTCCCACAGTCTTTCCACAGCCCTCCGGTTTGCTCATTAACTAAGCGCCTTTTTCTTTGGGCTGTTCTTCTCTCTCTCTAACGGCACGTTTTTTTTTTGTTTTTTTTCACTGGGACCTGGTTTGTCTTGTTGCGCTGCCAGGGGCCTCTCCACCGAGCCCTGTCAACATCCTGAAGCACGTTTCTTTGTTATGAAATATTAACTTTGTTATGATGACTAATCAAGGGGTCATTTAAATTCTCTCTGTCGTTTTTATCAATGGAGAAAAGATTCCTACAACTACCCATCGTTCTCCGTCCAGTATTTCAATTTCCCTGTTCACACACAAAAAGATACCAAAAAAAACAATCCTGTGTGACCACGAAGCAGCCCACGTGCTTATCGATCCATCTGTTCTTGGGGTTGTTTGTGTGCGGCAGGTTGCTGTGCAGCAGCAGCCTGAGGAAGCTGAGCGCGGGACACAACCGGCTGCACAAGCTGCCCGACAGGGTGGAGCGCCCTCTGCTGGAGATCCTGGACGTGCAGCACAATCAACTGGTGGAGCTGCCCAGCCACCTGTTCCTCAAATCAGACAGGTAATAGACCTTAATGCACCTCTGAACCGCGGTCATAATGAACAACAGGGTATCAGACAGGGAATTCGCCTCTGAATCACATTCATAATGAACAACAGGTAATCAGACAGCTAATGCACCTTAATGCGCCTCTGAACCACATTCATTATGAACAACGTACAGTACTGAACCGCGGTCATAATGAACAACAGGTAATCAGACAGGTAATGCACCTTAATGCGCCTCTGAACCACATTCATAATGAACAACAGGTTATCAGTAGAGATGTCCGATATTATCGGCCCACCGATATTATCGGCCCGATATTAGCATAAAAATGTAATATCGGTCAATATCGGTATCGGATTTTTTTTGCCTTAAAACCGATTATTTATTTATTTATTTATTTTTTTATAGCTCAAATAAATGTTTTCAAAATTGTGCAGTACAGTGCACATTGTAATTGACTCATGTTGGTGCATTTATTCAATTAAGGTTATTGAGTTTTAGTTAAAGAAACATACTGCTATGTTGCACATAGTTGTTCAGGTACAATGTTTTATCATTTGTGAAGTCAAGTTTGCCCTATTTGTTGTGGGCATTGTCAAGATTATCTCAGGGAGAGTGTAATCCAAACTGTTGTCTGAGACCATTAAAAAAATAAAAATAAACATGGCACTTTTCCCTTAAATTAAGTTGAAGTATTTTTCTTATTTTGCACAGACAATGTTAACATTTGGAAAGCCTTGTTGCATTCAAGAATGCATCCAGTGGGGCATCACAATAACATTAAGCATGTTGTGTTAATTCCACAACAGGAGATATGTAATGTTACCTAAATTAGGTTTGAGGAAAAATAAATAACCCAAATATCGACATCGGTATCGGCTGATATCGGAATCGAAAATTTAGAGTTGGACAATATCGCATATCGGATATCGGCAAAAAAGCCAATATCGGACATCCCTAGTTATCAGACAGGTAATGCACCTTAATGCGCCTCTGAACCACATTCATTGTGAACAACGTACTGCCGAAGAGCAGCACCTCATCGAGCAACTGGATTCCAACACAATACAAACATGTAAATGTGCGTAATTTTAAAACCTAACCATCATAGTTACAGGAAAAGCAACACGTCACCAAACCGCCATAAAAATAAGCATGTTCAGTTTGTTTATAGGTATTATTTTCAGACACATTTTCATCATGTTTGTATACGTTTTATATCAAATGATATAAAAATGTCATGTTTATAAGTTGAATATGTAGTGATATATTTTCATTGGATGTTTATATGTTCAATATTCAGTTATACAAATGTTAAGTTTATATGTTTAATATGTGGTGATATATTTAAATCATAAGTTTCTTTGTGTTAAAAGTTGTCCTGTACGCTAAGTGACATGTGACACCTCCTCTCCCAGCCTGCGGTGCCTGAACGCGTCGGCCAATA
>NC_044055.1:9168151-9243151 GCF_902167405.1 Gadus morhua | reverse complement strand
CTCAAAACCTTGGGGCACGTAAGGAGAGAGCAGAGAGGGACGCTTCTTTTGAGGCTGGTTTACTTTCATGCTCTGGTATGCAATATTCCACTCGTTCTTTTCACATCTCTCAAATCGTACCTACAGCACTTTTAACACTCTGCAGAGAGCCCGCATCACAAAGCCATCCGTGCTCCTGCGGATTATTGCATTTATTGCATTTTATGTTCCTCAAACAAAACCATAAAATCGTATTACCTATTTTATTAGAAGAAAAGTTTGTTTCTTTTGCCTCCCTTTGCTTGTTTTATTACAAACGGGCTTGTAGAAAAGTGATATGACATTCAACTATTTTTCCGCGGTATTATATTTGTTACCTGTTGCAGTGTCAGACGGGTTTCAAGGAAGCGTTAAAGCAGGCAGTCGACACAACCAGGGCGCAGGAAGCGTAGCAAACCGTCAGGATGGCAGGGTCGTTAACTGCGCTCATGTCAAAAGCCAGGGATGGAACATGCTGAACATAACCAAGGGGCTCGGTCCTTTATGAAAACAGAAGGCAGGCCATCCGTTTCTTTGACTGGGCAGATTAGAGTCGTAATCAAATTATTTTTATGCACGTTTTTCTTTCGTAGATATACCTTGTATGTATCCTACTTCGGGCCGTAACATGGTTGGCCATAGGCTTTCCAGTATCCGTTCTTTTCCAGGAATAACTGTTATATTTTCCCATTTGTGAGAAGTATGTCGTTTTTGTAATCGTGTCACTTCCATCGAGGATGTAAGTGACATCCGCTACCAAAAATAATCCATGGGGCAGCTTCTATAATGAACCACTAAACCACGAGAGCCAGCTTCATGAATCATAAAGTTTTTTGTTACTCAGTTAACTAAAGCTCTCGTTTGAACAATTGTTAGAATAACGAGAAGGAAAATTCTGTCATTCATTTATTAATTCAAATGATAGTCCAAAATTCTGTGATATTAGGACGTCGCTACAAACAAACATTACATTAATATGCAAAATAATTAAAATTCAACACATTCAGCTCTGGAACTAGCATTTCATCCTTCTATTATCAGGCCTTACAAGGAAAAATGCAATTAAACGGTTGGTTGCCGCGTGCACATTCAACTGTGTTTGTAAACGGGATGCCTGTCTATTTAGTAACATCTTGTGTCCTTTGTTATGGTTTCTTTTTCCTCCCAGTAATATTCGGTGTTTCCGCATCGATCCGCCTCCTACCTTTTCGGCCAATGAGGCGTCGGCGGGTCCTGTCGTCTGGAGCCATGGCTACACAGAGGCTTCTGGGGTCAAGAACAAGTGAGTCCAGCCGCCAAGAGCTCTGAAGGATCGGTTATGTTCCACGTCAACACACACCGCAATGACACCATTGTGAACCGGTTTTGGATCTGCGTGGGGCTTTAGTGAGCGGACCCATCCCTTACTGCTGCGGCGCCTCGACACAAGGTTACAATTTTTGGGAGGTGCACGTCAGGCCCTTGCGGACTTAATGGGTCCGTAAACCCAAGACTAAGCCTTTGAGCAGCACTGCTGCTGGTTGAACACAACCA
This sequence comes from Gadus morhua, assembly GCF_902167405.1. Classification (NCBI taxonomy): domain Eukaryota; kingdom Metazoa; phylum Chordata; class Actinopteri; order Gadiformes; family Gadidae; genus Gadus; species Gadus morhua. The sequence goes on along the minus strand of NC_044055.1, from coordinate 9,241,600 downwards.
TGGTGCGCTGCATTGTGACTGAAATACAGTTCAATACATTTTTACTGTATTCTCTGCTTCTTGTTATTGTTTTTAGTAAATGGAAACTTGCCAAGCTTATTTGTGGAGGTAACTCTTATTATGTGACCTTCTCAGACAGGGACCTGCAGCTGTTATCATAACATTGCCTTCTGTTTATGTGATCATAAATCAAATTTCGCTAGGCGTGGATGAATCTCCATTGCCGTTAGCGAGTTGATGCGAAATCATCATGATCATCATCGTCAAATGTGCAAAGGCATGACTCGGAAGATGATAGTTCTACTACAACAGAAGGCGAGGACGGCTTTGAGAAAACGACTATAGTGAGACTTCTGTAAAAATACAGGGTTTACTCATTGAATCTGATTGGCTGGTATTTGTTGAAAAACGTAAAGCCCCCGTATACCTAAAGCAACCAATAGCTGCCCGGCCTAAGGCCAAACCCCCACAACCATTTTACGCAGTTATTGTATGTTGTGTGTGTGGCACTTAATGTACACACTTATTGTATGTTTTACATCCTTGCACTGTGCATTGTGTGGCGTATTATCCTAGCTATCTTTGTACCATGCGTGGAATGTGGTAACATAACAATTGTTAGTGCTTGGCACTCGGTTCTATGACATCCTGATTGCACCGACAGCGATACATACAGTTTCTCTTCTTCTGACAAATGTACTTATTGTAAGTCCCTTTTGATAAAAGCGTCTAAGTGACAAAAATATCCTAAATGTGAATGTAAATGTAAAAGTGACATTCGTTGCAAAAAAAGTAAACATAACTACCACAAGACGGCGTCTACACACAGGCCTGCCGTTGTCGCCTCTCATAAAAGAAACTGACCACCAACACCCGATCCACCCCGACCCCACCCTCCCGCCCCCAGGCTGTGTGTGGCGGCCCTGTCGGTGAGCAGCTTCTGCGGCAGCCGCGAGGCTCTGTACGGTGTGTTCGAGGGCGACCGCAACGTGGAGGTGCCCTACCTGCTGCAGTGCACCATGAACGACGTGCTGGCCGAGGAGCTGCAGAGGACCAAGAGCGAGGAGGACTACATGACCAACACCTTCCTGGTGATGCAGAGGTACAGGGACGGGCATGCACGCACGCACGCACGCACGCACGCACGCACGCACGCACGCACGCACGCACGCACGCACGCTCTCTCTCTTTCTCTCTCTCTCTCTCTGTCTCTCTCTGTCTCTCTGTCTCTCTCTCTCTTTCTCTCTGTCTGTCTCTCTGTCTGTCTCTCTCTCTCACTCACTCACTCACTCACTCACTCACTCACTCACTCACTCACTCACTCACTCACTCACTCATTCTCTCCCTCACACACTCACTCACTCACTCATTCTCTCACTCACTCACTCACTCACAACCCACACACACACACTGCGCACAGTCTGGCGTCAAAGCAATATGTTCGGGCCCTATTATACCAGTTAGTGAATCCACTAAGGTCTAGGAAAAGGCAGGTTTTCAAATGGCTTGTACTGGCAAATCGCGCTCACACCTGGTGGTATAATAGCGGCCCGTGAACACCTTTTCTTCCCTTTCTTCTCGTACATTCATTGTGTTCAGGGAGTTTTTCCCAAAGTGGGCAACAGTAACCTCATTATGTGGGACATATTGTGATGTGGATCACTGCAGTGTACTTGCAGTAGGACTGCAGGCCTGTGGCATCTGCAGTGTGTGCTCATGTACTCTATGATGCTTGATCCATATCCTAAAGCACAAACCGGAAATAAACAGTCCTACTACATGGTGTGCGTTCCTAACACCATGGTGAGGAGCTGTGTTAATCCTCATATCCATGGTGGTGGTTGAAAAAACGATCCAAAAGCGCTTTTATCTTCTTAACCCTCATGGCTGCCTCTGCCACATTAATTCCCAGGCGTTGGTTTAAAGATGTCCAAGTCCCCTGGTTATCAAACGTTTTGGTTTCAGACTCTTGCTCGTCAAACGTTTTTTTGGTTTCCGACTCTTGCTCGTCCTCTTTTCCCACTCTCTCTCTCTCTCTCTCTCTCTCGTGACAACTGTCAAATCTGACCTACAGCGCTTTTATTTTGAAACGTGCGACTTCACAACCCTTTAAGGAAGCTGGGCCAACTTTCAGTTCTGACCTACAGCGCTTCTATTTTGAAACGTGCGACTTCACATCCCCTTCAGGAAGCTGGGCCAACTGTCAGATCTGACTGACCGCGCTTTTATTTTATTGAAACGTGCGACTTTCCCCCCCCCTTCCCCTTCCAGGAAGCTGGGCACGGCGGGCCAGAAGCTGGGCGGCTCGGCGGCGCTGTGCCACATCCGCCACGACCCCACGGAGCCGGGCGGCTGCTTCACGCTCACCGCCGCCAACGTGGGCAAGTGTCGCGCCGTGCTGTGTCGGGACGGCGCGCCTATGGCGCTGTCGGTGCTGCACAACGTGGGCCTGGAGAAGGAGTACCTCCGCATCCGCCAGCACAACGCCATCGTCACCGAGGTAACCCCCCCCCCCCCCGATCCCCCGTTCTCCTCCACGTGTTGACGTGAAGAACCGCTACAGTAGTGGAGTCGGTATTGGATTAATACATGTGAACAATTTTTGGAATTGAATTGATTCCGTTTATTTCAGACACATCGATAGAAAATCTAACATATCAAAATTACAAAACGAAATGAAAAGCACGAAAATAATATATGAACAATGACGATGTTTCACAAATAAGAAAAATTAAAAAAGCGTCTTACTATCATTCATTGATACGTCTGAAAAGGAGTCGGAAGAAGTATTAAACGTATACTTATAAACTTATAATGGCTTTATAGCCTCCACTATGTCTTATGCCTCCTCGTGCACGTGGATGTTATTTTCCCGCCATGCTGAGCCTTTGTTACCCCGCCGCTGCCCCCTACAGGACAACAAGGTGAACGGCGTGACCGACTCCACGCGCGTCATGGGCTACTCCTTCCTCTACCCGGCCGTCATCCCGCGGCCCCACGTGCAGACGGCCACGCTCACGCCCCAGGACGAGTTCTTCATCCTGGGCAGCCGGGGCCTGTGGGACGCCGTGTCCCCCGAGGAGGCGGTGGAGGCGGTGCGCAACGTGCCCGACGGCCTGGCCGCCGCCAAGAAGCTGTGCACCCTGGCCCAGGGCTACGGCTGCACCGACAGCCTGAGCGCCGTGGTGGTGCAGCTCAGCGTCAGCGAGGACTGCTGCTCCTGCTGCTGCTCCTCCACCACCTCCTCGGACCCCCCGCCGCCGCTGCCGCACCCGCACTACCACTACCACCCGGGGACGCCCGCCTCCTCGGGCGCCGCGGCGGGTGGGGGCGCCGCGGCCGGCAAGGAGCGCCTCCCCCAGCCCCCGGCCTCGTCCTGCAGCGAGCTCAGCAGCGAGGTGAGCGCCAGCGAGATGAGCAGCGAGGTGGGCTCCACGGCGTCGTCCGACGAGCCGCCGCCGCACCACCCCCCGGCCTCGCTGCCGCTGCTGACGGAGCACGGGGCGGCGCCGCCGCCGCCACCCGGGGGGCCGCAGCACCACCACCACCACGCGCCGCAGGCCGGGCACCTCGCCCTCGCGCCGCACGGACTCACGCTGCCGCCGCCGCCGCACCACCCCCCGCACGCCGCCAGCCCCGGCCAGCACTGCCCCTACCAGGCGGGGGCGGAGCTTAGCTCGGCGCGGGGCTGCTGCGCCCTCCACCCGGCCGAGGGCGGCTCGGCCTCCTCCTCCTCCTTCCAGCGGCAGCTGTCCAGCGCCACCTTCTCCAGCGCGCTGTCCGACAACGGGCTGGACAGCGAGGACGAGGAGCCCATCGCCGGGGTGTTCTCCAACGGGAGCCGCGTGGAGGTGGAGGCCGACATCCACTGCCTGAAGGCGGGGCTGGCGTCCTCGCTGCCGGGGCCGCACCACGGCGCGCCGCGGCCCAGCACGCCGCTCCCGGGAGGCCAGGAGGCGGGGGCGCTGCTGCTACTGCCGCCCCCGCACCCCCCGCCCCCGCCCCCCTCCACCCCGGAGCCCGCGGGGGAGGCCGACGGGGGCGGGGCCGAACGGGACGAGCCGTGGGCGGGGGCGGCGGCGGCAGCGGTGGGGGGCGTGACGTGCGACGGCGCCAGGGGGGCGTGGTGGGCGCCGGGGAAGCAGCAGCGGCGGGGCAACGGCTCGGTGGCCCCGCAGGAGAAGAGCCACAACCTGATCGAGGTGGCGGCCGACGCCCCCTGCAGGAAGCCGGGGGGGTACTTCACGGCGCCGGCGCAGCCCGACCCCGACGACCAGTTCATCATCCCCCCCGAGCTGGAGGAGGAGGTGAAGGAGATCATGAAGGAGCACCAGCAGAAGCAGCAGAAGCCCCCCGAGAGGACCGAGACGCCCGCCGACTACGACGACACCCCCCTTTGAGGCCGGCAAATGAGGCCGCATCGACCGCTCACGCCCAAGCCCCGCCCAACATCCCCCCCCCCCCCCGTTGTCGCGGTGACCGCTTGCTCTCTCCCCCTCTGCCACTTTTGAGTTAGCATCGCTAGAAACGCATCGCATCGTTAGCATCGTGTGCTAGCATTGTTAGCATCCTTTGCTACCGTCGACAGCATCGTGTTCTAGCACCGCATCGTAAGCATCGTGTGCTAGCACCGTGCCGCCACCATTGATACGGAGACCCTAACACAGGCGTGCGGGGATCGCATCATACTTTTCTTTCATTGCACTGTTCTTTTTCGTCACACTCATCACATGCTCGCAGTACGCTACGACAGCACAACCAGCCCACAGCGCCACCTGGTGGCAACGGCATGCTTAGCATCGCTCTACTCTCCTCTTTCCCCTGTTGGTAGCAAATTGTTGGGACAGCAAAAAAAAAAAGCAAACGAGCCCTTTAAACGATACTTCTTGCATCCATTCTGGACCCATCCAAAGTGGTGCAGTTCTAAGAACGTTGTTTTCTACATTCATTCCACCACAGCCACTGGTGTCTCCGCGATCGTGCTAGCCTGCCACTACGTGTGTTCATCATGGATAACTTTCCATGTCTGTCGTTTGTTTGTTTTTTAAGAACTGACCATATCTTATAATGTGATGTAGGGGATGTTGCTGGAAGATGTTTTTAAAACAGAGGTGCGTTGTTATCAAAAAATTAAAATATATGTATACGTATAAATATATATTTATATATATATATACACACCAATAATACCACGCTTAACTGTTGTAGATAGGGCACTTTAAAGACTCTATTTCATCAGAAAATCATGAATCTTGGCCTGTAAAACGGCATAGAATTTTTGTAGAAATTTAAAGACTAACTCCTAGGAGTTGCATACTCTTTATGGTGACTTAGTCACTTTTTTTACTAATCTTCTCTGAGAGAAATTGTGATTGTTTTTTTTGGTTTCGTTTTTTTCAATTATTGTAAATAAGAGAAATGTTCTATACTGACACTTTTAGAGGAACTGTCTACCTTCACGTATGTTGGTGAATGGTTTTAGCGGTAGGAAGATTTATGGTTTATGTAGTGACTTAAGTGGAGACCAACTTCTCCTTTATCTTTCATTCTAGTCCACCAATGACAAAAACAGACACACACAAACACGCTCATATAAATATATATATATATTTATATATATATATATTGCCTAATGCAAAAAGCCCAGACACTACATAGACTATAGTAATTACCAAACCCTATGGTTTGCTCCCTTTGGTTTGCCCTTTAGCCATCACTTTGACCAATCACAGGTTTGTTTAGGCATTAGCATGCACACACACATAAACACACAAGCACACACACACACACACACACACACACACACACACACACACACACACACACACACACACACACACACACACACACACACACACACACACACACACACACACAAAGAGTTTTGAGTGCCACTGTTCTCTTGCTGTAACTGTTATCACCGGCATGACTGTGTCAAGTGAAACAAACCAATATATCCACATGGAAAACCAACCACAGAGCTCCTGTCTTTGGTCAAATAAATCCTACATTTGTGAATATAATTCATTCTGTCCCGGACTTCTTATTTTAGTCAAGTAGCAATCCAATTATATAGGATACAGTTGCCTCTCATTTGAAATAGACTTTGTTTTATCTTGTGTTTTTGTTGTAAAGGTTTGTATTTATTTAAGGGTCTGAATGCATGCATGCAGAAGGTCGGTCCACGAGAGCAGTAATTACATGACATCACCAGCAGGAGGCGATCATATACAACCATCTGCTGTAGTGTACAGTAGTCCAGAGTCCAGCACCTCCTCTTTAGAGTCCATTATTTACAATTAAATCACCATTCAGTTTTCGATGCCACAAAATGAAAGGCCATGCATATATATTGTTATTCTTTCTATTCTCCGCCAGTATGCCGACAACATTGCCTCTTTCTAGCCCTTTTCCTTTCACATTTCACATTTAATCGCTATTGCTAGTATTTTCCTGTTCCGTTCCCGATATTGAAGATGCGCCTTTTAGAATCGCTCTTCAACGTTCACATTGCTCATCGCCAGGTTGGAGTCTGGGCTGCTGCGGTTCATCGACCTCTTCACATACACCACGCTGACCACCGTCACCAACATCATGGCCGCCAACACGGAAAGAGACGCAGCCAGGGTGACGGTGAGGTTGTCCGAGGAGGAGCCGCTGTACTGGCACTGTTCACCGTAGTACCACCAGTCATCCCCCACCGCACACCTTATGCAGAGAGAGACAGAGTGGGTAAGAGGGGGATTGACGTTTTAACTGGATAATGTCACTGTCTGCGCTCTCTTCCCAGATATATAATAAGTGATGTTATCTAATTATATCCTGACTCAAGGTCTTCCCAAAGGAATGTGGTGAGGAGTATTTTAACGTAGGGTGAGAGTAGGCCTACAGAAACACACAGCTGTGTTATTTACATGAATGAATGTATGTCACACAACTTTTTGGAAAAAAGATTTGCATTAGATGAAGTGTATCATGTTTCTTCTTATTATTTTATTATTATTATTATTATAATTATTATTATTATTATTATTATTGTTATTATAAATGACATTGTTATAGCCATTTTCATATAAAGAAAACAAATTGTAAGGGGTTGAAACAGTACCTCCTTTTGGCTACATGAATCGCTGCATTCCAATTCGTATACTTTTCCTTTTTACTTGTAGTACGCACTGCAGCTACCCTTACAAAGAACGTAGTGTTGCACACAGCATGCATGCTATTGGAAATGAAACCTTGCTTCAGATCAAGGAGACGTCGCTGACGTTTACTTACACAACTGTGAGTCATACTCATAACTCTTCTTTTGGGATAAAATTGAAAAATAATAAGTCACCTGCATGCCGGCTTCTTCTGCTCCAACACGCACACCCCGTCGTTCAGGCACTCCACGTCTGTGCAGGCGTCACTGGGTGGCGTGGTGCTGTTGTTGTTGGGTGTTGTCGTGGTCTCTGGTGAAGCCGTGGTTGATGGGGGCACTGGTTGGGTCACTGTGAGATGAGACACGTCTGGGAGAAAAGATAACAAAATGATAATCATTGATTAGTTGAATTCTAACAATGGAAAACATCACATGTGACGTAATGTTTTTTTGTGATGTAAACATAGCTCAACCAACCACTTGTGTGCGTGTGTAAATTATAAACAATATAGCGACCATATAGCGATATATAAATAATAACTAAATGATAATCATTGAATAGTTGAATTCTAACAATGGAAAACATCACATGTGACGTAATGTGTTTTTGTGATGTAAACATAGCTCAAACAACCATTTGTGTGCGTGTGTAAATTATAAACAATATAGCGACCATATAGCGATATATAAATAAGTAGGCTATATAAGTAATCTAACAATATTTATCATTATGATGGCAATGGTGAAAGTTGTTGTGGAAAAATTAATCATGACAATAAAACGATATTACCTTTACTTTATTACTAGATATAGATTTTTTTTCACCTAGAGCTAGCTCTCTTCGGCTTTCCATTTGAAACTACGGCTGCATTTGTATCACTGTAGCCAAGATGTGTAAGTATTGTCAACCAAGTCATTTTAAAATTAAGTAAATTAAATAACTTAAATCAGTTATAGGCCTATAAAAACAATGGTGGTATGTATGATCACAATCGAGTCAAGTATTATTTAATGGAGTGTGTGATTACATAGGACGGTATAGTAGATGCAGCCTACTGTGCAGTCTAGACCTCACTATATCATCTCATACAGGGACAGTTAAAGTGGACATATTATACCACCAGGTGTGAGTGATGAGCCATTACAAGCCGTTTTAAAAATCGTCCTATTCTGACATCACAAGTGGGCGTGTCCACATAGATGTGTGCTGAATAGATCAGTCTACCGAGTGGACCGTAGCAAACGTTGCTCATCTTTCCGTCATACATCTAGGTGGACACGCCCACTTGAGATGTCAGAAGAGGCAGATTTTCAAAATGGCTTGTAACGGCTAATCACTACTCACACTTGGTGGTATAACATGTCCCCTTTAACACTGATGATGGCCGTAAAGTTCCGGCCGGACTTCTAGCTGACTTTCTGTGTGACAGCCTGAACGTTGCGTTGTGCTTGGAGCCAGTGTTTACCCTCCATGCTCAGGAGAAATATGGCGTCCCCGCCCTTGATGAAGTCCCTGCTCCGGGCTCTCAGGTGGGTCAGGTACACGGAGGTCCCTAGTGCGGGCCCTCGGAAGTACTTGGTTCCGTCGGGTGTCGTCACCTCGACGCCCACCTTACGAGGGTCGTCCCAGTGCAGCCCGCTCCCGTCTGCGATGTTGGGGGGGACACGGGGGCAGAGAGGTGACTCATCACAGCACTGATCACTCGCACACACACACACACACACACGCACACACACGTCAAGGCTAAAATTGTTCGAAGCAGGGAATGCAAATCTAAGTTGAAAAAGTGGCAAAAAGGGGTGTAGGAGCCTAAATGCCTATTTGCTTTATTTAAGTTCATATTTTACGATGACGTTTGGATGTTCATGAGTGAAATAATATAATGGTTTATTGTGTGACCTCTCTCTCTCTCTCTCTCTCTCTCTCTCTCTCTCTCTCTCTCTCTCTCTCTCTCTCTCTCTCTCTCTCTCTCTCTCTCTCTCTCTCTTTCTATCTCTTACCTCTAATTATAACCTCATTGTGGAAAAGGATTTTTGTTATCTTGCGTTTGGCAAGTAAAACTTTTAAAGTTCATGTCGTGGTCCGTTCGATTATTTTTGTGGATATTGGATGAGGTATTCGCGAAGGGAAAACGGAGCGTCAAGCTGAAGCTTCAATAAATAAACCTATTGATCCTAAAAGGGGAATGCAGAATAAAGGGCTGTGGAGCTCATTGATTAACACGAGAGCCGATTGAATTGATTGCCGTATTCTGGGGGGAATACTGCCGTATTCTCCCCCCCCCCCCCGGGGTTCTGTTTGGGCACGACGCCTGACCTGAGAGGATGGTGTTGGGATCGGTGGTGACGCTGCGCTGGTTGGACATGCGCTTCTGGATGTGCGGGTGCTGGTCCATCAGCATCATGGTCATCTGCTTCCAGGGGCACGGCCACTGCTGGCCCGTGTCCCCCGGAAGGGCCACCAGGCGGGCGAAGGCCGACAGCTCCCCCGGGTAACCGGTGTCCCCGCTGGGGTAGAGCGTCATCTGGAAGCTGTAGCCCTCCTTTGAGGTGAACGGGGGGCTGTGGATGGGGGTGCCGGGCGGCGTGGTCTCCATCACGTTGCTGAAGTCCTTCACCCGCCAGGCGTGCTCGGGGCAGGCCGTCTCAGAGAGGTTGATGTCGTCCAGGGAGAGCCCCCCCATCGCTGATAACGGGCCGTGCTTCTCACCCCGGAACACCACGCGGAACTTGGTCATCACGTCGAGGCTCACGTGGTGCAGCTGCCACAGCTCCTCCGGTGGCCCTAAGTGTGTCAAAAAAAACAAAAACGGGAGGTTTTGACTCTTCTTGACGACATTAGCTCACAACTATGCTACCAGCGCGGCAACCGAAACGCCTGAGTAGCATCCAGCTGCAGCCCCGGAGCCGGGGCCTGAGGTATGGCAACTGGGCCTGTGGTGTGGCAGGTCAGTTTTTTTCGGGTTTTTTCACCATATATTTTTTCTAGTTAAATTTCAATAAAAATAATGAATTAAGGTGATAATTAATCAAATAACAAAAGCTATATATATATATATATATATATAGGAAGAAAAAAATACGGTGAAAAAGTCGACGGGGGCAACTAGGGGCCGACTTTAATGCAAAACGTTGAAAAAAGCGGAAAAAAAAGACCTGCCACACCACAGCCCCCTACGCCACACCACAGGCCCCTTGCCACACCACAGCCCCCGGCTCCGGGGCTGCAGCTGCTATTGAAAGGCTTTGGGAGTAATTGATATTAGTAGTCAGTAATAGTATTTGATATCCACCGTCGATCGTCTTAATCAGCCGCAGGGTGCCGTTGGGGTGAGCGGCGTCGTACTCGCGCACCCAGATGCTCAGGGTGTCCACCGGGGCGGCGCTGTTGTAGTAGAAGAACTGCAGGCACTGGTATCCTCTCTTGGGGTACAGCAGTCTGCTCTCCAGCTGGGCCACAGCCCCCGCGTCGGCCGCGCCCGAGGGGAAGTGCATGAAATACCCTGAGCCTGTTGGAAATCAATACAGTCGTGACGGTTAAAGAGGGGAAGGCCTTAAAAGCTGTAGTTTGAGTGTTATCAGCCATCCATCAGCTCTGTGTGAGTCAAATGTTAAATGTGAGAATATCTGTAGTGGTTGACTCTGCACCGCCCTCTGCACCGTATGAGGCAATTTTGTTTTAATGATCCGACCTATCATAGCATCTCTTCCCTTATTGGTTCAGGGGAAGCCGTCTTGCCTGTCTTTCACAGGTGCGGGAAATGCAAAAACTTGTCAACCCAGGGAGGGAGGGTTGTTTATTCATCTTCTGCTGTATTCTGCTCTCGTTACAACTCTCAAATCTCCATGATAGCACCTCTGATGCCAACGCTGTTGGAAATCTTCCTGTGTTCGCAACCTCCCTCCATGCTGCCCTTATGGATACGATGATAAGAGAGATTGGAAAACAGGCCAGGAGGGCAGACACACTCTTATCTCGTGTACGAGATAACGATTGAGATGAATGGTGTGCGGGCAGAATCGCTGTGGTAATCACACACCACCACTCAACCACAGCCAAGCAGCCACACATGGGATGAAGTGCTGTAGAATGGCCCTAAGTCTCTTCAGGCAATTGAGAATTCGTTCAAGTTTGGAGAACAAGGGCGTTTTGGAGAACCCACTCTTCGCAGAAACCTATTCAATTTGGCTAGTGGTGCAGAGTGCTATGCATGCATGTGTTGTGTGTTGGTGTGTCGGTTGTTGTGGGAAAGCACACACTCACCCGTGCATTTCCCCAGGTTGGAGTAGTCAGTGCTGGGTCCCCCGGGGGCCGTCGTTAGCCTGGCCCACTCGGTGGTGGCCCCTGGCCCTTGCACCATGCCACAGATGTTCTGGAGCTCAAAGTCACACGAGTCCAGGAAGGTGGAGGCTTGCGCTGAAGGGGAGGTGGGCAACACACACACACACACACACACACACACACACACACACACACACACACACACACACACACACACACACACACACACACACACACACACACACACAGACTTACTAGTCAGCTAAATAGCAGGTATCATCAAACTTTGTCCCGCTGTAAAAGGTTAGCATATATTTGTGGGAGTTGTTGTGGATGATGACTGCTTTAAGCAACCTCACCTGGCCCAAGTCCCAGTTATTGGACTCTGGGCCTGGGTGATGCTGCATATGTGTGTGTGATCACCACACACACGCACAGAACTCCCGCATGGCAACATGGAGCAGCAGGGCCAAGTATCATTAACTACAAACTTGTCCAATTAACCGGCCCAGTGAAGCCACAGGGACCTTGTTGCAATCTTTCATTAACCAACATTGACGTCATTACCATACTTATTACAAGAGGCTTAGCGACTTATGATCCCTATTTATCAATTCATCATCTATATTTGGACATTGTTTTGATCCAGCTCCATCTATGCATCCGGCATTAACTACCTAACATGAGCACTCGCGGGCTCAACCTGAGGATTAATTGTAAATATTACTTATTTTATTTTACATAATTTCCTCCTTTTCTCCTTATTGCATCGTGGGTCAGAGACAAACGCAATTTCGATTCGTCTGTTTGTCTGGCACATCTTTGAAATTGACAATAAAGCAGACTTTGACTTTGACGGCACTCACTGCAGTTGTACAGGCGGCTGAGCTTGAGCAGGTCGCTGTCGCTGAACTCCATGCGCTGGCCCACCACGTCGCTGAAGGCCGCGATGTTGGTGACGATGGTGGGGAGCGTGCCGTTGCGGAAGGCGTTCTTGCTGTAGTGCATCATGGAGCCGTAGTCGTACGGGACGCCCAGAGAGCTGGAGGTGGTGTCGTTGTAGGTGTTGAAGTTGTGCTCCTTCCCTGCGGGCCCAGAGGGATCAATGAGTTTTTGGGGATTTATTTTTGAAGGTTTCATCCTTTTTAGTGTAGACGGAGTAAGACATGAAGGTATGGGAGATAGAGGGGAAGACATTCGGCAAAGGGACGGGCAGGAATCGAACCCGGTCGCTGTGGTAAGGACCGGGCCTTAATGGCGCCCCAGGTCTCTGGGTTTTTAAGGTGACTTCAGGACATTATTTTCCAGGGCCGCCGAGTACTCTGCTGACTCAAACGCGAACTTTGCACTCTTAATCTTTTCATAACAATTAATAACCGGTCTGATTTATTGTATTGCAGATTCAAACGGTATGGTTTCACAGATTTGAACAGTTTGGACTGATGCCAAGGAAGGATAATAAAACCATTGTGACTTTTTTACCAGGCACCTGAGAAGGCATTCGTGAACAGTACAACGAATTAGCCTGGCTGTTCCTTAATTTATTTCACACAATACATGACAGCCTGATTGAGTAACGTGTGCCGACAATATCTGTTTATGAAATTCAAGTAACAACCATCCGTGAGCTATTGTGAATCAAATGCTCTGTGCGCCTGTTAAGCCTGCCACACACATAAAGATAATCGGGCTGATTTTGCCCCGATTTTCCCCCTTCCGATCACGGACAGACATCGCCCGATTATCTTAAGCTCTTAAGATTATTTTATAAGATTCTCTTGTAGTGTGTGGTGTGTTAAGAGTGAAATTCGGCCGACAATCGGCTTCGAAATCAGTCGGCGCCGATAATCGTAAGTATTAAACATGTTCAATATTTAAGATTATCGGCGGAGAACGTTATGGTGTCAAACGTCTTGTGTGGGGGGGAAGCCGACAATCGGGAGTCTCCAACGTGACGTAATATTGAATTTAACCAATAAAGAGCGAGCTGACTGAACACGGAATTATAACGAGCTATCTCCATGGCTACGATATCCCTGAATACCACCAATATGGCGAAGACAGTTAAAGTTAAGGGATTTTTCAGTTAGGATTAATCCCGAAACCACCATCATGCAGTCGGTATCCAGCTGGTCCTCCATGAGTTTACACCGGTTTACACTCGCTCTTCTTCACTTCTTCTTGTAGTTAGTTCAATGACTATTTTTGGTGTGACTGCCCCCACAGGTCAGTCAGAGTACTACGTCAGATCACGTTTGTTCACGCGAGATTTCTTGCTTGAGGGACAAGATTCTAGTGCGTCTGAAGACAAATCTTTATGTGTGTGGTGTGCTGTGTTTGGAATATCGCAGGACACCACACACAATACGATCAAAACTGTTAATGTAATCTTAATGTGTGGGGTCTCTCACCGATAAAAAATCGGTTGAGATTTATAAAATCTTTATGTGTGTGGCAGGCTTTAGACGCATTTGGATTAACATACAACCAAGCCTGCGGAACCCTTTTTAATAGATTAATAATTAATCAGCGTCATCGTCATGTATTTGGTGTCACTGACAGTACCTGCTGAGATGCGATCCCACATGATGGTGACGTAGTCGTCACGGTCTGAGCGCGATTGCTCGTGCCAGAAGCCCAGCGCGTGAAGGAACTCGTGCTCAATGGTTGCTATGCGATCACAGTTGCTCCCGATGGACAACCGCTGCTTTCCCACTCGCCGGTTCCCCACAGAGGAGAAGCATCTAGAAATTAAAACGGATCGCTACAAACGTCACATAACTGGTCCGGACCTTTTATGATTCCTTAAATGATCATACTTTTTATTTATGTATGTTAAAAAGCTGTAGAAAAAAGCTGATAAATATCAAATAATAATAATAAATATATTAATATTAAATAAATATGCATGATGTATATAATTTATATTTAAATATAATAATATTTAATATATTATGATATAATATGGAAACTTTAATATAAATTAAAACTTTTTTTTTTTTTTAAATGTATAGCATGTTATGTTTTTCCATCTCATCTCTGATGAAACTTTATATAATATTGCCACACATGAATAACCTGGCTCAACAAGTGTAGAACGCCTTGTGTCTTACCCGCTCCCTTTAAAGATGGAGATGTAGTTTTCTTCTCCAGACCAGGGTTGGAAGTTGATGCAGGTCTTCAGCCGGTACTGTTCGAAAGCTTTCAGAATGACACCTTTAGCATTGATCTCTGCAGGACAGCAGGCAAAAGAAGAAACGGGTCATGGTGAAAAAAATCTCGTAAGTGCCTCTCAAAGCTTAGATTATCAGGCTCTTGGGCACTGTTTACTCTGATAATGCAGACTTATTTTCTTAACTCTTTGGGGATTTCACATTTTGTGGACATGAGGCGACACATATTAAAGAGAACTTTGTAATTTGCCCTGTTTTTGGTTCAACATTGGTTATCAATAGTCCTTTCTAAAATCCTGTAATATAATAGTAGCTTTAGGTTTGCTGAACACTGAACTATTCAATCAGATTGTAATTTATTAGAAATACTCTATCGGAAAAGTGGTTTGGCTCTTGCTCTGCATTCGGTTCTCATTGTTATTACCTAGATTTTCCTGCCTTTTATTTATTTGTTTAAGAACACCTAACCAATATCAGGAGATCTAATAGCCATAATACCTTTTGGAAGATACTAACTTACCAAGATTAGAAACTGTAAAAGATGCGATGCAACAGCAGTTATGAGTGTTTAAAGAGAGTCTTTATCGGTTGTTGGGGGAGGCAGGGGTATTTTACGACGGTGTATTCTCTTACCAAGGTCGTCCTCCATGTAGTATGGAACAGTCCTGGGCCATCTGTACTCATCACCTATTATGGAGTTTCTGGATTGCCTCTGTAGCGGCGGTCAAAGGCGTTCAGAAGTTGGTGAGAATACAATGAGCCGAAAGGTAACTGCTTTTCCATGGTGAGGCTCATGAACATACCTCGTCGAGCACAATGTCTCCCTCAACCAGGTTCAAGCCGGCCTCTGTGAACACCGAGCGGTTCAGGATTCAGTGGAACAGCGTGTGTGGCCGGAAGAGGTTCATGTATATACATGCATTTAGTTTAGCTTTTTCTGTGATGTGGGTGCAATAGGAAACTTTATACACATTTATTATGACAAGCAAAATTGTTCAAACCTTCATTGATATCGAAAATATCCAGATCCCGCCCGCCATCAACGTCATATTCTGTGGAAACGATTGAAGTAATAAACAATTAAATGAATTCCAACATTCCAACATTAAAATAGATGTTGAAAGCAATCAATCAACTGTTCTATATGTATAAATATCCTGAAGGTAATACAAGTTTTATTCAGGATGTTGTCTATCACTTACCCAATACTTTTGCAGTTGGCTTTTTGAGAAATAAAAAATACAAATCAAATTAGATTATTCGATAGAGTGATAAAGTCCATACTAGTCCATAACATGAATCAAACATGAATGACCATGACATATTTATATTTATAATAACGATATTTCTTACCAACCCATAGATGGATGAAAACAAGAAGCATACAATGTCCAAAACCAACACAACACGTTTCTTGCGTCCTTCCATGTCAGACATGAAATGTCCTTCTACATTGGACACTTGGAGTGACGACCACCACAAAGTTATGGCAACTCTTAAAGTACAAGCCATAAACAATAAAGTGTGTATAATCAGCAAATCAATAATTGACTTCATGCATCATGCTAGGCTATAAGATTCATGTTATCTCTCATGAAGCTCTCAAGGTTGAGGTCATAGTTGTTGTAGCTGGATGGAATTCACAGTAAACCTGTGTTTTTTTCTGTATTGATTTTCTATGTAACCAAGGCGGTGATGGGAAAGTAAGGCGGTAACATTGATGTGAGAAGCCTCAGGGGCAGAATTATTGTTAAACATAGGTATTAAATGCAATTGTTCTTCTCACTTCCTCTGTAGATTCCGTGGCTAACAGTTGAGCAATGTCAATAAGCACAGTCAAAATTTATAAAACGGAGTGACGAAAAATCATTTGTTCGGCACATAGAAAGGTCAGAAAGCACCATGTCTGGGTGATCAAACCATCGTAACTGTCTCTCATTCACTTAAACATACGTTATATCCTCCACCAGCAATATCCTCTGTCAAATTCACTTGGTTGTGCAGATTTCGCCTAATTGCATTTTTGCGTTGCACGAATGTATACAATAGCAAGAGAGCACTTTGTTCTTTGTGATAAGACATTTTGTGTAGTATATTCATTTGTATGGCAATTCACTGTTATGGCGTCCACAGACTCCGTTGTAACCGACAGACGTTGATTTAAAAAATACAAAAGTCAAATTTTTCCATGAGAGGTCAGTCCATGTGTCACAGTCTGCGGACGACAATCTACAATCTACGCGTCAGACTCAATTAGTTTTAATGCAAGTACTTTTTCATAACCATGATTTATCCTTCATTTAAGAGAAGGGCATGGATTTTGAAAGTGACGAGGACCTCCATAGAAGGACAGACCACAATCCTCTTGATGAGAGAAAATGTCCATCCAATCATGTTTTTTTAATGATCCCTACTGGGAAAAGCAATCAATTTCCACATGACTCCCAAACCATTAAGCATTAGTGTGTTAGATGTGGGATATATTTTTGGTTTCCAGACCCGTTTTTATCACCGTGTTCATCACACTGATAAATCCTGCGGAAGGGATTTTCTGACAATTCACCGATCTGATACATCGAGACTGATTATTTAAACAACAGCCTAGGAAGCTGTTGTTAAGGAACTGTGCTATCGCATGGATATAGACTGAATAGTTTGGCATAATCATATTTTTGCTTTGTTTTGCTTTTGTTTGTTTGTTGATGTTTCCAGCACACTGCTTTATATAACTTCGGAGAGAAATGGCCTCTTGGAATAGATAGCGCTAATGGTCCTGAACGGATGCAGCTAGCCTGAGGTCATCCATCACTTATTTTACATTATTCAGGTCCTCGTGTAAGAATACATTTTTGCTTACCCATTAAACGATGCTCTGACGACACTGAAAGAAAGTCTATTTGTTGTCACTGTCAATAGCACTGGAAACCATACATTTTACTTACACATTTATTCTCCCTTGATTGAATTAGTATTTAGTTAGTACTAACCCTAACCCTAACCCTTAAGATAACCAGATCATCAACAAAAGCTCTAAACATGTCTACTAGATGTCTTTATCTTATCGCTTCCATAAAGCATACAAATCCTTCATTCTGGCGGCCATCTCCGCAAGGGAAGGGAGATTTGTAAGACCCAATAAGACTACACTATAGGAGTCTGTAGTTGTGTCCCTCAGGTCAGTCGATGCCTTCTGACGCCCACTCAGAAACACATAATGTAACAGAGTATAATAGCAGAGTCCACGGATGTGTTTGGATAAGCGGATGACGATGAGATGATGACGGATGTGTTTGGATAACTAACACACGTTTTGTTATACCAATCCCCCCGCCTGGGTCTATCAAGTCTCTTTGTAGATAAAGCCACACATCTTTATGAAGAATACAATTAACACTACTGTGTTTCAAAAATGGTGGTCACCATTATAATTTATTTTATTAAAAAAGATAAATCCAGTAGCTCATGTAACTAAATAAACACTATTTTTTCGATATGATTGTGTTATTATGCCATTGGCTTGCTTAAAAAGAACCTCCTAAAATACCTTTAAGTAGACATAAAGGCTCAACCATATTGCCCTCTGGCTTAATAAATGATTTGAATGTATATTGTAGCTGCATGCAGACATCAGTATTCAGAAAACTTAAAGTTAATACCAGCTCTTCTCCTAGTGGCTTCAAGCTGTAATTGTCTGGTATATCCCACTAGGCCTCCAACCTTCAACCACTGCATTGATCATGCATTCACAGCAGGCATGTTTCAAATCAAATCAAAGATTTTTTTTTTCTATTATTCAAGGATAATCAAGTTCAACTATCATGCAGCATAAAACATTTAGCCAGAATAGTCTTGGTCACTATCTTGGACTCTGACGTTTTTGGCTATGTTTTTACATGTATTTGAAAGCTTATTCCCAAGCAAACTCCACAACGAAGCACGTTTAATCTAACCTCCTGGCCAGAAGTGTTGAATTACATTGTACCCACAGGCTAAAAGAAGCATAGAGGTTTGGTGCCCTTGCGAAGGAAATGATGGCCAGAATAGAGTACTTCATTAGGGGCTACAGAAGCCCTCAACAGACGGTCTGAAAATGCATTATCATGTCAGATGTGGCATTAGAGGACATAGACATAGAACAGAGATTCACCCAGTGGCTATTTCTAGTGTCTAATATATGATACACATGTTTTTATGAGGGAGTTTATGGGGTTAATCTACTGCAATGAACCTTTCTTACTTGAGAGTCGATATTTAATAAAAAAATTGATGATGGGTCAAATTAAACATCCATTTATAAATAGAAGTGTTGTAAGTATCCAAAAAACGATTATGGTAATGTAAACAGCTATATAAAATGAGTAGAGTTTTGTGAAGCGCAGTTTTACTGAGACCATCCAGTTGTTCACGTTTGCGTTTGTTGTGATGTATCAGGCCACATTCAATTGTACTCCACTCTCTCCCAACAACTGATGCAATCCCCTGAGCCATGTGTAAATATGTAATGCTGCCTCTTCACACAAGCAGAGCCTCTTCACATACCCGAGAGATACTACACCTCTTCTGCAAATAAGAGACCAAGCAGGCAAAACAAAGCAATAACCACTCAATTTAAATCAATATGAGCTGGGGCAGAATAGCCCACACAGAGTAACATTGAGTTATCATCAGCAACCTTCAAGTCCATTCACAAATCAGTCAAGCTGCGATTTTTTATATTGAATTGCCCTCTCTCACACTAGCGCGTCCACACACACAAACACATGTGGAGGAGTAACAAGCTCTGTGTGTTGGCTGATTTTCTTGTGTTTATTTAATCTGTGGACATGTTCTTTTTTTTTTTACATCCAAGAATGTGTCATATATCACATAACCTAGTTATATTTGAATCCTACTGACCTATTTTATAATTGCCTGATGCAATACCTTCAAAGCAAATTCCATGGTCCCTGACATGTATTTTAACAGATGTTCAGAAAGATGTGACATGAGCCAAGAAGTGTGGAATCAGAATGTCATGGATTTTTATAAATGCTATCAATGTATGGTTTTCCCTTTTGTATATTCGTTCTATTCATGTCGCTGCATGAAATTATCTGATGGAAGCCCACGGTGGATGGGTTAAACCCAATTTTGGGGACGTCAGATTATTTCGGGAAAGTGTGTATAAATGTTCTTAATCTTGACCTGAGGAGGTATCTACTCTAAAAGCAAAACTAATACAAGACTAGAAATAGCACAGAGACTGAAATTAATAAAAGTACCTCCAGCAATGAAAGAAAACTTCCTTTTTTTAAAAAATAAATACATTTGTGTGAGTGAATGGATGATTGCAGGTTAGAGCTGCCTCCCCTGGCCCAGCCACCACCACACACACTCAGGAAGAGAGCTCCTGCATGGAAAGGAGGACCAAAGTCATGTATCATTGTCTGCAACAACAATAGTGTTTGCTACAGGCCACCAAGATGGCGTGCAGCTTGGACATTGCTCACTCTATTCTGGCCATGATTTCCTTCGCATGGGCACCAAACGTCTATACCTCTTTTAGCCTGTGGGTAAAAAAAATGTAATTAAACACTTCTTGCCAGAAGGTTATATTAAATGTGCTTTGGTGTGGAGTTGAATTAGCTTTCAAATACACGAAAAAAAACATCGCCCCAAATTTCAATGTTGCATGCTGCATGATAGTTGAACTTGATTATCCTTGATTAATAGGACAAAAATATCTTTGATTTGATTTGAAACATGCCTGCTGTGAATGCATGATCAATGCAGTGGTTGAAGGTTGGAGGCCTAGTGGGATATACCAGACAATTACAGCTTGAAGCCACTTGTGAAGTGCTGGTATTAGCAAGTGTTCTGAATACTGTGTGATGTGGCCTGTGTGGTGATGGCTGGTTTAAACTGTGCACTATGATTTCTCAAATTTCTCAACGGACGTGCTCCCAGCCATTAGCCAGTGTCCGTGCATCCATGCATCCGTTCTGCTATCGGCTAGTAAGGGCTTTCTGGATATGTCAACGGGATAATCTGCAGTGAGTGTTTACATGCAAAAACACAAAGTTTATACTGTTTTGCCACACTGTTTGAATTAAACGAGCACGTTGGTGTCTCGTAAGGAACCAACTCGTGTTACATAGGTCTTGGAATGTTTTTCTGAATGTGTTTAGAAGCCCAAAAAGCGAAAAAGAAAGAGCTTGCCCCCATAGGAGTTCTCCTTTAACCAGCCCATGGGTCCAATCGGTCAGACTCGGGCCAGGTGAGGCTGCCTAAACCAGCCATCATCCACACATCCATCCATGACTGTAATTATGTGACTCCTGCATGTAAGTAATTACACATTTTTTCTAAAGCAATGCATCCAGGGATGGACTGTGAGGTGACTCACTTGATTAAAGTTCACTGTAGCCTGGCCTAAAAATAGGATAAAGGGATTCAATCAAAGTATTGAATTAAGTAAGGTTTAGAAACTGCAAATGTGTGATGTCGAAAGTACTAAGTAGAATGAAAGTAGAAAGCGAACGGAGATAGTGCACTTTAAGTGGTGGATTTTTAATAGGTCAATTAATTTGAGTTTCTAAGTCTTAAAGACAACATGTTTCTGTTATGCGATATATGCAATCAATGTAGTGTATGTTCATTTAAACAAAAAGTGTTTTTTGTTTTTTGTGACAAGAATTCATTGAACTTGGTGATATCAATATATTAGTATATGAGTTCATGCGATTCAACTGTGATCATGGTGATGTGACGTTTACCCTGGGTTATACTTGCATTGCAATGATTTTATGCTAGAATATATAAAGTTGAATGAGAATGCAAGGTTAATGATGATGTTGCCGACATCTTCCATATATGTAGGTGTTCTCACCAGGATTTAATTTATGCACTTTTGTGAACTACAGTTGTTCCATCAACCCATCTGCCAAGTATGATTTGAAGTCTGATTTGTGAGACGACAAAATAACTAAAATATGTATTGTGGCAGGCAGCAGGGAGGGGTGAGGTGAATATTTATTGAAGGAAGATAACTTTCAGCCTGCTGGCTCCACCCCCAAGCCTTATATGGACTTCCTCCTTCAAGGAGGCACGCCTGAGGATCAATAAGCAGGCAGTGCTTGGGGTTAAAAGGGAGAGCAGGCTGCCGCATGGGGCCTAGCAATTACAGACAGCAACTGAGTGATCGTCTAGGAGTAGTTAGCACTCTATTGTCCACGCTGGAAATTCGTCATAAGCCCTGGCGGGGTGGTGCATGAGTGAGTGGGGCGGGGGGGGGATTTTAGTTTGCCAAGTGACTGTGTACTTTATCTCACAGGGTGAGGGTGGCTTTATACACACTTCGGTCAGCTTTGTAAGCAAATTACATGGGGTGGTCCATGAGTTGAAACTTGCCGTTTTAGTTCACTACACACTAGACTACACACTGCATAATAAAGAGGTGAGGGCAATGGGTCTGAAGTCATTGAGTGACTTGGGGCGTGTAATTTTAGGCACTGGGACAATGGTCGCCATTTTCCAGGCCTGAGGGACAAAACTGGCGAGCAGGGCCGAGCTCTCTGAGTGGCCAACGACGTGCGTCGCGACCTAGGTCGCATTGGTCGCGACGTAGGTCGCATTGGTCGCGACGTAGGTCGCTTTGGTCGCTGTGTTGGTCGCACGTCTGGCTGCCGTTTTCTCGTCTGGCTGCCGTTTTGGTCGCTGGCTGGCTCGGTCGCTCAAAGTCTATGGGCGGTCCTTAATCAGTTAATTTGCATGTTATTAACGGGTTTTTTGCGACAGTTGAAGTACCAGAAAGGGCGAAAGCTACCTACAGCTCTTTATTGCTAATACTGTTTTAATATTTCTATATTGAAGTACAGTTTAAAATGATAAAATCGTTGGTCTATCAGTCTATCAGTCAAATAATGAATTTTATATCTTATATATAGCCTATATATTTGTTTTGTTAAATGTCATTAAGCCTAATAAGGTATATTATGCACAAAGCACTTCGTTATAGAGTGATATATTAGTTGTAATTTGGGGCATATTGAAATAATGTATTTTCGAAATTATACAAAGCCTATTTGTTTTGTTAAATGTCATTAAGCCTAATAAAGTATAGGTACAAAGTTCTTCGTCATAGAGTTATATAGTTTAATAAAAGTACAACGACAAAACGTCAATGGCACAGTGGTACAAGTGGTAGTGGCCCTAGGTTGGTAATCATCACAATGGCTGTTCGATGCTCATCACGCGACCAATGCGACCTACGTCGCGACCAATGCGACCTACGTCGCGACGCACGTCGTTGGCCACTCGAAGAGCTCGGCCCTACTGAAACTGGCGTTGAGGAACAACTGGTATAGTTGGTGAAGATTGGACCCAGTTGAGTGGCACACACTCTTTCAGTACCCTTCCCTTAAGGCCAACTGGTCCTGGGGCCTTGTGGGAGTTAACACGCTGGAGTACTGAAATACCATCAAACCTAGAATAAAAGACATTCAGATAATTTGAGAGACTGACAGGGTCTTCACACTGAGGTGCTACTTTGTGATTCCTTCCCATCATAGAGTTAAGTCCTCTCCAGGCATCTCTTGCGGTCCTCTCAAGGCATCTTCTTTAATTTACCCTCAACCTTGTCTTTATAGTCCAGTTTCGAATTCCGACTCTGGAACCATCGCTTTTTCCTCTTATTATATTTTTGATTTTCTTGGGGTGGCCAGCTTGACAGATTATTTCAGGATAACTGTGTTTTGGTGGCGGAGAGCTGAACTGTCGAAAGTTAAGCAGGAACTCCCTGGTGAAATCAGGTAATGCCGGTTATCATTGGAAAAGACTTTGGACTCGATCTAGGCGAAGAGAGCAGTGGAGGATTACTGCCACAGTTGCCCGGAGTGCCAGCAGGTGGTGCAAAAAACACATTTCCGCTTCCCCTTAGTTCCCCTACCCATTATTTCCGTCCCTTTCAGCGGGATTGCCATTGAGCTGGTGGGGCCACTACCAAAGACCAACAGAGGGCACAAATACATTCTGGTGATACTGGATTATGCAACTAGGTACAGCGAAGCCATTCCCCTGCGCACCATGGCCTCAAAGGGAATTGCACGCAAGTTGGTCCTGATGTTCTTCCAGGTAGGCATCCCCGAAAACATATTAGCAGACAGTGGAAGGTGATGGAGGCAGCCAGACAGAACTGAGACAAGCTGCTCCCCTACCTGATGTACTCCATCCGAGAAGTGCGGACCGGCTATTCCCCCTTTGAACTCCTCCACGGGGGACAACCCCAGGGGCTGTTGGACGTGGCTAAAGAATCCTGGGAGCAGTAACCGTTGCCCCGGAAAACCCTGGTGGATATTGTGGGAAACATGAGGGACCGGATGGCCACCCTGTGGTACCCGGTGCAGGAACACATGCAGGAGGCCCAGGATGCCCAAGCGAATCGACAACAGACTTCCAGCGAGGAGACAAAGTGTTGGTACTTGTCCCCACAAGAAAGTGTACGTTTCTGGCTGATGGAACTTAAAAAGTCTTTGAGAAGGTGGGGGAAGTGAATTGTAGGATCCAACAGCACCATTAGGCACTGACCCAAATTGACCATGGAAACCTGTTAAAGAAATGCAGTGCCCGGGATGTACTCTGCTCTATTCCTACCACCGGTACACGGTCTTCTGAAGTAACCCTCAGGCACAAGCTGAGCCCAGCCCAGAGGTAGGAGCGGACAGAATTGGTTGACCAGAACCAGGACATGATCTCCAGTGAACCGGACCACACCAATCTGGTACAGCACTACATCACCAAGCCCGGGAAAAAGCTGAAATTGAGACCCTACCGGAAGCCAGGAGAGATGCGGTCAAGATCAAGCCTAAGACGACATTGGAAGCGGGAGTCGTCGAGGAGTCGCACAGTGAGTGCAGCCCCATAGTGTTGGTGTTGAAACCCCACGGCACCATAAGTTTCTGTATTAATTCTAGGAAGCTCAATTAAACATCAAAGTGTGATGCCTAACCAATGCCCCGAATAGATTAACAGCAGCACTTCTGCCAGTCCTGACTGGAATGGCAAAATCAGGAGGCTGTTCCACTACAGAAGTTACCCTTTGGCATGCAGAGGGCCGCGCCCGCTTTCCAGAGATTGATGGACTGGGTTAGCCGCCCCAATCGTCCTATATCAACGATATGGTCATCCATGGGACCGGATGGGTCATGCATTTTAATCAATCAGTTTTGGCTCGGCCTGCAGGAGAATGAGTACCTGGGGTACACCATCGGGAGGGGATGTGTGAAACCCCAAACAAGGAAAGTGGAAGCGATGCAGGACGTTGGCAGGACGTTTGTGAGGCTAACGAGCTCCAATCTGAAGTTTATTCCCCACTTTGCGTCCCTAGCCAGCCCCCTGAAGGAACTAACCAGGGACCGTCTGCCTGCCCGAGTGACCTTGACCGAGGAGACAGAGAAAGCCTTCAAGAACCTAAAGGGAGCACTGTGTTCAGGTAAATACCTGTGATCAGGTAACTGCATCCGAAACAGGGGTTGGGGCAATCTTCTCACAGCTACAAGGAGGTGAGGGACAACCAGTCAATTATTAGCTGGAAGTTGTTGCCGCTGGAGCAAATATATTACATGGTGAAGAAGCGTGTCTCACAATTAAATGGGCTCTAGAAACCCTGAAGTAATATCTGTTTGGATGCCACTTCACCCTGGTCACGGATCATGCACCACTGGTTTGGATGTTGCGGAATAAGGACAGTAACGCCCAGGCCACCTGCTGGATCCTATCACTACATAATTTCTCTGTTTTGCACAGGTCAGGGGCAGCCCAGGGGAATGCCGATGCCCTTTCTGGGAGGAAGGCCCTGGGGAGCTGGACCGCTCTCCCGGTCGGAGCTGGACCGCTCTCCCGGTTGGAGCTGAGGGGGAGGATGTTTGGCAGACGGCAGGGAGGGTTGAGGGTAATAGTGAAAGATATCTTGCACCCCGCTGTCTCCGACCCCAAACCTTGAATAGACTACCTCCTTTGATGAGGCAAGCCTGAGGATCATTAAGCAGTCAGTCAGTGCTAGGAGTTGAAAGGTAGAGCAGGCTGCCACATGGGGCCTAACAACTACAGCCAGCTATGAGTGATCTTGTGCCGCCGACGAGAGGGGAGAGACCGAATTGCATTGATTACCTGTTGAGACCTGGAGTCTGACACGGTTACCCTCACCGTGTACCGTCCTGCTTTGGATGAGAACCCTTCTTTTGACCTTAAATTGCTCTCCGTGTGTTTGCTATTCGACTTGGTAGCTTGGAAACCCCACACCCACGAGTCTGCTACTATATATTTATGCATAAAAAATATATTGATATTAGTTGGTTACTAATGAATATTTGCATGATACAAATAAAAACATAGCTACAAAGAGATGGAAGGAGTGATGACGTTTTGCATGCATGCTCCCTCATCACATAAGGAGACAGGAGGCTCCTCTGGTTGACGCACCCTCCCTCCTGCAGAGCCAGCGGTGCTCTGTAGATTACAGGCATCCCTCACCGTGCCCCAGTTACTTCAGCAGAGCCCCCCCCCCCCCCCCCTCGGCTGTCCCCCTCGGCTGTCCCCCTGTTCACTGCCCTGGAGGAGAGGCAAAAAGGGCACAGTCAAATTACTGCATCCAAAAATTAAGACGATTTTACGTTTATTTTAACTTTTTGGATCACAGACCACAGCGCAATACCTCCTACATACCATCTGAAAGTAGTACCATGGTAATGTGACTGGGTCCTTCTGAATTATGGGTGTTGCAGTTTATATAGTAGGACATTTGGAATCACAACATTGTGGGGAAAATTGGGGAGTTCAAAGGAAATGTAATTATTATATACTGACACTATTATTGTATTGCCTGTATGCTAAACAAATTAAAATAAGTGTGTAAAATTAAAGCTAACATTATTACCAGATTGGACCTGTCACAATGTTAGAGCTAACAGTAGTTCTGACCAGTTCTGACTAGTTTCTGCCCCCACACAGGGGTTCGGGCAATCTTCTCACAGCTACAAGGAGGTGAGGGACAACCAGTCGTTTTGAGCTCTGCCCCCAGAGCTCAAAACAACACTAGATGAGGTCGAAACCCGACTCCCTTTAATACATAGGCTGGAGCTCTTTACCATGTGATCCTCACCACCTACATACCATAGAATTTCCTTTGTCCCCGAGTTGCGTCTGTAACCAGCTCTTGATTGCACGATGGGTTGCATGGTATCCTGCCTTCTGTAATAAATAGTTGAACATTTATTTTTCTTTCATCCTGAGTCTAACCTTCAACGAAGGAGAACACCTCCACTACACTCTCTGAAAACATGCACAGTGTCGTTTTTCCACGACGATATGTGCTGGTGTATAAAAGGAGGGACATTGTTTGGAGGAGGCCAACTCGTTGTTGGTTTTTCTTCCTTTACCATTTCCATAGCTTTCCTACACTAACATAGTGAGACACAATATTATGCATGAATTAAGTGTGGCTGTGTGTGTATGTGTCGGTGTGTGAACATGCTTTCATGTGTGTGCGTGTGCATAGCAATTTTCTACTCCTAGACAAAAATTAGGCATGCAAACCAATTTTCTGCCCATGCACACCTACTCTTCGGAGGATAACCATCGCACGCTCAGGAACAGTGTATGACCAATGCAGCTGTGACACTCTCCAATTTTCCATAGCTCTCAATTTTATATTCCTGTGTTTTTTCCATAAGTGCCTTTGACTTCACTTCTATTGATTTCCTTTG
This sequence comes from Gadus morhua, assembly GCF_902167405.1. Lineage (NCBI taxonomy): Eukaryota > Metazoa > Chordata > Actinopteri > Gadiformes > Gadidae > Gadus > Gadus morhua. Next base: position 9,214,261 of record NC_044055.1, on the reverse strand, counting down.
CGGTAGTCAGGTACATGCCGCCTGGATTGTTTGGATTGAGTGTTTACCGCAAGTTTCGTACAGCAAAATTCGTTCAAGATTGCTTTCCCCACGTAGATAACCCCCTTCCCTCCCTCCCTTCTTTCTTTCTTTTTTTTCTCTCTTTCTTCTTATCAATATACCTTCGTATTATATAAAAACAAAATCTGTAAAACGACTTTTTTAATCGAAGTCATTATTATTTAAATTGTTTTTGAAACATAAATAAAAGCTTATTGCATGGAGATGATGGCCTACCACACTCCGCATGCCAGACTAACATATGGCACATCCTGGAGTGATGTCGTTCATCTCATTTCCAACCTTCGAAGTATGTGTTCAAATAATGTTCTTCTTTGATTTTCTTAGAATTTGTCCATGCACCAAATTGAATGTTATCCCATGACACATGGTTGCAAGGCCCAGGGTGGGGTTGTTAAAGCAATCCCACAGCAACGTGCGGTAACGCTCTTCCAATGAATCCACGGCTCCACATACCTGATGCATGTATTGATGATATAATTAACGACAGCAGCGCGGACACAATCATGGCCTGATAGTCGTTTAATGATACAGTGCTCAATTCATTATGAATTGATAAACAAAATGTGAAACTTAAAAATCTAAATTGACCCGTGGATTAAATCCTAGGTTTTTAAAAGGTCTGTGATTAGAATAAGTGCTGCATCCAAAAGGTTGCGACCAACCATTTTACTTTAACTTACAATTTATTTTAAACAATATAATATGCCCTGCGAAAATAACGCGCGGGTTCACACACAGAAACACACACTCACGCACGCGCGCACACACACACACACACACACACACACACACACACACACACACACACACACACACACACACACACACACACACACACACACACACACACACACACACACACACAGACAGACAGACAGACAGACAGACAGACAGACAGACAGACAGACAGACAGACAGACAGACAGACAGACAGACACAAATTGGCAATTAAAGCAGCAAACAGCGTCAATAGCAGTTCTAGAAAAGCTCAACAAAACCATTGGAAGATGGAAAAAGGGGGGGGGGGGGCTGGGCGGAGGCGTACGAAGATAAGTTGTAAGTGACGTCATCAATTTGATCAGAGAGCATCGCACGGTGCTCCGTGCTCAGTGCTCAGTGCTCGACATTCAGGAGCACGAAGGAAGTAGAGATTCTCCTAATTAATCATCGACAGGCTGAGGAGAAACGCTCATTGGCGCGACACCTCGGGCGATGCGTGCTAGTGCCTTGCAGCCTGCATGCATTCGAAGCAACACTGAGATCAGAAGGCGTTTAGGCGCTGTTCCATCTTTGGGGGAGTGGATCTTCATAAACATCTACAACGGAGACCCTCACCAACATGGACAAGGTGCCTGACCTGCACTCCATGGTGAGCGAATGTTGCCTATTTCCTTCATGAAGATGCATTTTGTTCCTTTTCCTTTTCTTTTCTTTTACTAACGAGACTAGAAAGCAGCACTCACTCACGGAGATAATGTATGTCTTCTTAAGATTGATGTTAAAAAATACATAAATACGAAAGGTATGCACTTTATTATATCCGTCGTTTTCTTAGGGTAGAAATATAACGTAAAGTTAAATAATGGTTGTTGTGCGGCGCGTATACCTGCGCATAACCTCCCCCCAACACACGCGTTAAAGATAAGTCTACAATTTGATTTGTAATTCAAATTCTCAAACTTTTGAATATAATGTTATGTTGGTATTGTGGAATGGTGGAGCATAACCCTATCTGCCCAATTTGTATGGAATAAACAATTAGGAAACCATGCTCAAAAGTTAAAACCTTAACTGACTTCTATCGGTCGAGTTTTCTCCAAATGAATATATGGGAGGAACGTTTTCATAACAACCTGACCTGCCAACCACAGTGAAATGTACAGGATACACACACACACTCACTCGCTCACTCGCACACACGCACACAAACACACACACGCACACACACACACCCTCTGATAGAATGATTGATTCACTTTGTATTTAACCTATAGGTGTCTGCTCATACACATACCGTTAATGCCTATTGATTTGTGTCACTCAATATTGTCTGACACTTCCTGACCTGACGTTCCGCTATGAAAGTAGAATCAGCAACCGCACCCAGGCAATAGAGATCCATCAGACGTGTGTAGACATGACCTCCTCCTCCTCCTCTTCCTCCTTGTCTTTATTTCCCTGAGAAACGCTGGGTTTTTCTCTCTTTAAGATGGGCTCGCATCTGGAGGATGACAGCTCGTTCATATCCAACATACCTGTCGCCATGGATATAACCGTTGCCGTGGTCTACTCTGTGTTCGGTAAGTTTTGGCATCCCGTCCTCGGGGGGGTGGTGGGGAATATGCGTTATGTAGGCCCGCCTACACCCCAAAACACATGGTTGGGTTTACCTCCCCTCCGCACATCCCCACCACAGCGTGACGCAATGAAGACCCCACAGGGTGAAAGGTTGTATGAGTGTCCCTTAGCTTTGGCCTGCATGTTCACTTAGCAATCTGCGATGCACTTACACTACGACACACATACAACTGACATGTCTGTTTCCCATTCCCTACTCTGCCGATACTCATTAAATGTGCTTCCAACAATACGGTATCTATGGAACTAGGAACATGTTTGCTGCGAGCATCTGATCCTGGATGGCCCAAAGCAGCATTGGAGGGTAGTGCCTCAACAACCCTTTGTTTTTTTCGGTGAAGCTCGCCAATGTAAGACAATATGTTTTGTATGTGTTGAAGTCCCTAAATAGCCCCCCCCTTGGGCCTTTATACAACACATGTTATCCCCCTCCTCCATTCGATGGATATTTTTCACCTATAAAGCTAAAATACTGAACCTTTGGATTGGGGTTTGTTTGTAGTTGAATCACCTTTTTGTTGTTATTCCTGTTTTCATGGTAAAAAAAAACAACAATCCCCAGGCTGAAGAGCAGGATCTTCAAGAATTTATCTCCGGCCATGATTCGGCCCGTCGGTGACTGTTTTTCCTGCTCTTCGACCACGCATGATGGAGTGCCTAGCCCCAGAGACAATACGTGTTTCCCCACCCTTTAAAAAACCATAATCATTGATCGCACTCCCGGCAAAGAGACAACACCCCCCCCCCCCCCCCAAAGCTCTCTCTCACTGAGCAGTCCTGCTCATGCGTGCCGTGTTTGCCTTGATCATCGCTGGCATGTCTCACAGTCCAGTGGGGGGGTGGGGTTGGGGTTCTGCCTCCAACTCCAGGGGTCTGCTCTCTGTTTGGCAACAGCATGTTGCTGTACGTCTCCTACAAGAAAAAGCACCTGCTGAAGCCTCCTGAGTACTTCATTGTGAACCTGGCTGTCAGCGACCTGGGCCTGACCCTCTCTCTGTACCCCATGGCCATCTCGTCCAGCCTATATCACAGGTGCCGCCGCCACACAGTCTGTTTGTTTTTGCTGCTCTTCTCCTTTTATAAGGGTCTTTCTTTCCTTGACGGGGACATTGTTGAGGGGATAAAAAAGATGGTTACGCCAAAAAAGGGAATGATCCAAGCACACATTGACAATAAAAGGACAAATGTTGTTTGGGCACGTCCGCAATGCTAAAATTGTTATCCACAAGAATGGGGCCTTACATTCATTGTGTTCTCAACGGTGTCACCCCCCCCCCTCCACATTCAATTCCACTTCCCCATCGTTCCCTTTCTTTTTTCCCTCCCTTTCCTTTTCTCTTCTCCTGACGCTCCGGCCCCCCCAGGTGGCTGTACGGGAAGACCGTGTGCTACCTGTACGCCTTCTGCGGCATGTTGTTCGGGATCTGCAGTCTGACCACGCTCACCTTGCTGAGCATGGTGTGCTTTGTGAAAGTGTGCCATCCTCTCTACGGTAAGCAAACTCTTCAAAGACGCCGTAGCTGAACTTCCGCCTGAGCTATCGTTGGTAGAGCGGGCTCTGCCATTCTCCCTGACCAGAATGTGAGAGGGGAAAGACTGCAGGACCGTCCTTGAGCAGCAAGGGGCAAATTGCCGGACAGTGTAGAACGCACTGTCCGGTGATGCACTGATCACGCAAATAATAATATAGATGCCTAAGTGCCTCATATTTTAAAGGTGTCATATTATACCACCATCATGAGTGTGATTAGCCATTCCAAGCCGTTTTGGAAACTGCCTCCTCTGACATAACAAGTGGGCAAACCTGGTGGAATAATATGTCACCTTTAAGGTTCATCTTGTATTCAGCGTCAAAAATTCCTCAGTCAAATAAATGAATGAATCAAACGTTAAAAGCACTCTGATTGGCTTAGGGTGAACCAATGAGGCATTGTGAATCAGCAGTTTAGCAGAGTAGAGTTAGGCAGGCATCACAACTTGGCCAAAATATGACTTGAGGCAGTTCTGCTTGTGAGGCAAACGATACCATCACATTGTCTCCGTAGGGAACCGGTTCAACTCCTGGCACGGCCGCGGGCTCATGGGCTGCGCCTGGGCGTACGCCCTGCTGTTCGCCTCGGCCCCGCTGGCGCGCTGGGGCGAGTACGGCCCCGAGCCCTACGGCACGGCCTGCTGCATCGACTGGCGCCGCTCCAACCAGCACACGCAGGCGCGCTCCTACACCGTGGCGCTCTTCCTCTTCTGCTACATCCTGCCATGCTGCGCCATTGTGACGTCCTACTGGGCCATCATGGCCCGGCTGCGGGACTCCCAGCGGACCATGGAGCGGCACTCGGCCCGGCCCAGTCCCCACATGAGCAGCCTGCAGGCGGTGATAGTCAAGGTGAGTGAACGACGAGTCGGCGACACCGGAAACATGAGTTTCTTAATAGGGATGATGAAAGGAAAATGGATGGAGCGAGGAATTTTGGTTGATAGTGATGCAGTGTGACGCAAATGACACCGCGTTCACATTGTGCATGTCCGTCGATGGATGACGGAGGGCGTGCCTGACGTATGGGTAACGCCTTGTTCACACTACATGCGTCCGTCCGTCGACGGATGGGGGCTATATGACGTATCCATGTGTTCTTCCGGGTTGTATTACAAAGGCGATTTCATTGGACAGTGTCCTTGCGTATATTTGCATAACGCAGTCGGGTCCGTCGCTGCCTGAAAAGTTGAACATTTCTCAACTTTTTGACTCAGGCCGTGGAGCCGACATAACGGATGGACCCACAATGCATTTCGCGAGCGCCCCATGCAAAGTCAATGAGAACCGTCGACGGATGGAGGTAGTGTGAACAAGGGGTAACGTGATCTGCTTGGCCGACGGATCCGTCGCTGCCTGAAAAGTCAACTTTTTGAAGCAAGCAACGGAGCCAACAGAACGGATTGACCCACAATGCATTTTGATAGCGCACCATGCAAAGTCATCGAGATCCATCGACGGACGTGCACAATGTGAGCGTGTAGGGAGAAAGAGAATCGTATCGTTATTAACACAGCGAAACGCACTGAAAACGGTCCCAACTCTGTAGGACGAGTTACACTGTGTAAGGGCTGCATGCTTTGGACTTCAGAGTTGTGGTCTGTTTTAGGTTCAACAATTCCAAATGCAAATCATCAAATCTGTAATACAACTTTCATTCTTTCGTCAAACCTATCATTCGAGCAGTTCTCCTCATTACTGGATGACTCCTCTTTAGGGTGAGCCTGACCTCCGGGCTGGTGTCACTATGGTTAAAATCCTATTATTTCCATGTTTTTATTGATTATCGATAAATGGATGTCTTTATGATTCAATGCCAATACACAAGAAATAAGTGGCTTTTAGAGCTGGAAGGAACCAAATCTGTGTTACAGTCGAGCAGGAAGTACCATGAACGTCCTTTCGTAATGCCTAGGGATTTCTTTTTAATATCAAAAGTAAATATTGTGTCTCCAGAGAGGCTAGAGCTCTCTCTGTAGCATCCCTACTCCTCCTTATTCCATCATTTGAAATGGACGAAGGACTGAATGAAAACCCAAAATGGAAGCAGCTTCTCACTGAGAGCCATAATCTCCCGTTCTGGGAATACCTGGGGAGAAGAAAGCAGCAGGAGCTGGTGTTGCATCATGGCTGTTAGCCTTTTACCGGCTGCTGTTACCGGCTGCTACATGAATGCTCATCGCTAAAGGTTAATTTGATAAAACAATACTTGTCCCGAAAAAACAACAGACATTTTTTTATATATATACCTTCTTTTCTCATTTCTAGTCAAGTTATAAACAAAAAAAAAGTACCAAGTTTTGGTTTGGCTGGGGGAAGTTTCTCTTGGATTCATTCGTCTGTTTCGGCAGTTAAAATCCAAATAACACATTGCAAACATATAGTACATACACAGTCAACCATTCACATTTACCAATCCAGTACGCGCCCAGACTGCCATCTACCAACACATTGCACTCTGCCCATCTTCCAACACACCTGTAGTCATCATGATGATGTGCATTACACGTGCTTTAAGGGTAAGGCAGCCTCATCAGCATAAGGTCATCACAAAGTGTACACGTCGTGTACAGTTAAAATCTGTTTAAAGGGTTACAGGGATGGCCTCGGCTTGGCTTTGATGGACACGTGGACAAAGGAGTGCCTAAAGCATTTGAGCCTGCATTGAGGGACTCCCAGCGTGAAGGGAGAGGCTGGTACCCAGAGTGGCTCACATGGAGGACGTGTTCCCATGGAAACGACCCGAAAACCACCCTACGGAAATGGAATTCTCATTCATGTTTTCCTGTGTTATTCACAGTGGAGAACACCACAAGGCATTGATTATGATGGCTACTGTTATAACTGTGACTACTATTGAATAGAGGATGAGGCTTTAGGGTGTGACACATCTCTATGGCTGAAACAGTCCTTTGCTCAATTTGCGCTTGACTCTCGACTTCCGATCCATCATCACTGAAAAGCGTTGATTCTTTTTCCTTTTCCTATGAAGGGAACACACATGGACATTTTGAATACCATGTCATACCATCTGATTCTTGAGAGATATAATGAATATGATTTGAGATTATACTAGTACTAGTAGGGTTCAATTGTACGGCTGCCCCCTCGGTAGGAATCCTTATTACTATTTGCTTCCTACTTTCAAACCTGACCCTTGAAAATGATAATAATTGTGTCGTTATAGATGAACAAAACATTAACATTCTTCTGATGACAAAAAAGTTATGTCATGCAGTATATTTATTATTTAGTAGTGCTAAAACACTATGAATATTGGCTACAGCTTCGCATGTCTTCACACTAAAGTCTTATTTTGTCTACATATTCAAATCTTGCTTGCTATTGTAGCATCTCTGCTATTGTGTGAAATAACAGGCGTGTAGTATCTCGCAGGAGGACCATTATGTACACATTTTCATTATGTAATGCACACAAAAATTAACTTCCGGCTAATGTTACGGCCGTCGTTATGCCAAGTCTCACTGACGGGTCACTGTTATGGCTTCAATCCTGGCTGCAATCCTCTCCAAGTTGTTAACTTCCAGAGGTCCCGGTAAAAAGTGCTGAAATGGTAACCCAGCTTAATACCCCAAAACATAACCCAACCAATCAGTAGTTTTAATTGGGTAGCCTTTTTTGGGTTGCTAATTTTAAAAAATTGTACTCTATTCTGCTCTTCTCTTCCCTACCGCTTCAAAACTCTTCTTCTTCTTCTTCATCTTCATCTTCATCTACCTCCTCCTCCTCCTCCCTGTAGCTGAGTGTGGCCATCTGCATGGGGTTCTTCGCAGCCTGGAGCCCATACGCCATCGTGTCCATGTGGGCCGCCTTCGGACACGTGGACGCCATCCCGCCCCTGGCCTTCGCCTTGCCCGCCATGCTGGCCAAGTCCTCCACCATCTACAACCCGGCCATCTACCTGATGCTGAGGCCCAACTTCCGCCGGGTCCTACGCCGGGACCTGGGCTTCCTGTGGCGTTTCTGCCTGAGCCGTGCGTTCCAGACGCCCCCGCCGCCGCCGCCGCCCCGCCCCGCCCCTCAAGCGTTGGCGGCCGGCCCACGCTCCGTCCAACAGACACACCAGTTTTCCACCGACACGGAGGGCAGCTCGTCCCCATCCTCGCGGAAAACACTCGGTACCAAGTCCCGCAGCGATAAACGCGGCGACGCCTTCGAGTGCTTCCGGCACTGCCGGCACCGGTGTCGGGTCTGTCACCCCGGCCCCCAGGGTCACGAGGCCTGTGAATGCCCGTCCGGGTCGGATTCTAAGAGGAATAACAAGCGGGGGACGCTGCGTTTTTCTCAGGTGAACTGTGTGCCGACCACTGTGGCTGAGAAAAGGACTTCAGACATTGAGAACCTCCACATCAACCTGGAGATGATGCCGGGGCACGCGATAGAAGCTTGGCCTTAAACCGTTTTTATGTTCTCCTTTTTATAGGTTATTGTTTACAGCGAATAAGTATTGACGTTGATCTTCACAATGCTGTGCATTTCAATGCATGCAGTTTTCAGGAATCCTATTCAGGAATGTAGTTCAATAAGATTCTGTAGTATATTCTGGCAGGAGATTATCCTGTCATGTTTATTAATTTTTTCTAACTGATATAGGGACTGACCGTTCAAAGTGCTCAACTGAAACTATGTCAAATGAATGTAGTCATGTACTCTTTCATCCAATTATAGATACCACTTTTTTCTAACGAAGCTTCAACAGCTTCAAAGAAATGTGCCAATTCAATTCAAGCCAATTCTAATAAATTGAGTAAAAATAATGCAATGAAAATGTTTTGGCCTCCAGATGTTCTCTGGAAATACGTTGTGTTAGCTTATACTTAGTACTTCCCTAGTAAACTAGAGTTGTGGCTGTGGTTATGCTTTTATTTCCCTGTCTCTGTCGTCACACTCTGCAGTCAGGTAGCCACATCCTGTTCTCAAAGGGAAAATACATGCCTCAAATACAACCAAACTTATTTTTTTTACTAAAGGTGTTACACTTTGATTTACTTCTGATGTACTTGAAAAGTTATTGTTTACACTTAGCAACTACGTTATACACAGATGGAACGTACATAATGTTTCTTATGTTATGTGGATATGTTGGATGTTTTTGTGTGGTGCTCAGTCTGTATTGTTTGTTTTTTTTGCAGCTCAATATGAGAATGAGCCAACTGATTCTGCAGCTGTGAAGTACCACCAGCAAATCGAAATGATGAACCATAAACTGTTCGTCCATACACATTATCCATATGTGAGAGGTGGCAGCACGGCTGACATGTCTGAAGTAGGCTTACATACTCTTTGTTTTCCTTACCCAACACCCATGGTGGTCCTAAGACTCACCTAAGCGTGACTACCATGCATTCATTGACAAACTGTCCTTGTTTCTGGCCATGTTCCACAAGGCTTAGAATTAGTCGATAATTTAACCCTCACTGTCCAACCAAACTGCAGGAAGCTGCTGCGTGTTTAAATGAAATTATTAAATCGGAAATGGGAAATAGTAGGCTACTATTATCAGACATGAATGCTAATCCCGATACTGTGGTCTTATAATTCTTATTAAGAAGGACCAATCAGAACAAAAAAAATGACAAATAAGTAAAAAATATAAATATTAAATAGAATACTTAGTTAATAAAATGAGTTATTTTGAAATCACAAAATAGTAATTCCAACAGATAGTTATTGGTCTTGCCTAAATTAAACATATTACACAAAACTTTTTATTTTATTTGAAATTTATATTTGGAAAATGAATCAGCACTAGTGATATGCAACTTCGTTGTCCTTACTCCCACATACATACATACTCACACAAACACATTACAGTGAGCTGACCATTGAAAGCACTGGTCAAACTTATCATTTAAAAATACCTTTACAAGATAACAAATAGTCTTGCCTTTATACTATAGGGTGATAGCACAGAAGCCATTAGCAACCAGCTTGCTAATTGCATACATTTGCACAGGAAGCATATTTATTGTTCTACATCTTATTGTAGTGGAACAGTTGAAAGAAATTTATACATATAATAGTATATAAGAAAATTGCACATTTCAACATAATTCACATTCATAAGAATACCCGGTACATTTTCAAATGTTATTATTAATGATGATGACACAACTACTTAATTCACTATGCCTTCCACACTAAATAAAATCATTATTATGTTTCATGTTATGGTTCAGGTTTTTGGCTCAAATACATCCATCGCGCCCGGGTAAATGCCAGATATACAGTTGAATCCCCCAAAAACAGTAAACATCTAACAATTGGAGAATTTTTGATTTTCTCTCATCAGGATATTGGAAGTACGTTTGTACTTGTTGAGTGAATTTGCCTCAGCCCGCTGCTGCAAACCAAAAACCAACACATTATGTTCTTACATTGTGTGTCAAAAACAGTTTGTGTTCGACTTACAGCATCAGGCTGTAGTGAGAGGTGTTGGTATAAACCAAAACTGTAAACTGATCAGTCTGTACGGCTGAGAAAATTCACTTTCAACTAAATGGAAGAGAATCCATCCCAATTAAGTCTTCCAGACTTTCTTGTAGAAAGGAAAGAACATCTTTATCCCTCTGAAGAAGGAAGGAAGGAAGGAAGGAAGGAAGGAAGGAAGGAAGGAAGGAAGGAAGGAAGGAAGGAAGGAAGGAAAGAAAGAGAGAAAGAGCGAGAGAGAGAATCATGACCCAACCATATCTTAAGTACTTAATGGGAAGGACTTTGCTTGGAAAGAGATGGCTTTGATTTTTGGAGGGGTTGTAAATTCAACTCCCTATCCTTTGTGCTGCCATCTCCCTCCCATTCAGGTGGAGCTGCTCTTCTGGCAGGCGGACAACAGTTTCTGGATCACGTCCACGGGGATGTGGCTACCCAGTGCCTGGCAGAGCTTGCCCACAGTGCAGCCCAAGCTGCCCTCCTTCATCCTCCAGCGCTCTAGCATCTGGTGCACCATCTCATGCAGCCCGTCGCGGCAGTAGTCGTGGTCCACCGCCTCCACCTCCACGTTGGTCAGACCCAGGCGCCGAGCGCAGCGCTTCCAGTTGGAGCCGATGTTGTCCCTCAGCAGGTTCAGGTGTTCCTCAGTCACCGCCTGGTCGTCTGTGGGGAACGGTCAGAAGAGATGGTGTGCTTCGTGTTCACCCCCGAGGCACCACAGCCTTGGTGATAACATAACTGTTTGAAAATGTGGGTTCCTTTCGAAACAGGTGAAAAGATACTGACCCTGCTTTATTCGCCCTTCCTGTTCTTGGCTCTGCTGAAATAACATAATTCTGTCTGTTGTTTGTGTCCCACTTCAAATAGGAGGATACGGTTGCGCCGTGTGTGCTTTGGGCTTACAAACGCAGAGTTTTTTGTTCGACCAGATGTACAGAAGCAACGTGCTCATGGATATTAAAGAGCGACAGTGACTTGGGGATGTTTGCCAAATGATATCTGAGGCAATGGAACGGTTTCACTATTTGGTCAGCTGATGACCAAAAGCACAAAACCGTTTTTTCCTTTTCTTCATGATGTGTTTCACATCGTTGAAATATGGTCCACTAGTTCGAATCACTTTTAAATATCACAAAATGATGGCTTTATGGATGAATGGATTTCATAAATGTATCACATTTATGAAATACACCTTGTGAGATTTGTAATTAAGAAATGAACTTTCCTCTAATAGACTCTGCGCAACATAAGTGTGATAAACTGTATATAACGAAGAGAAAGTGAACGCCACCCTTACCATATTTCAGGAGAGCCTGTTTGAGTTGCAGCATAGAGTTGGACGGCCCACCCAGACTGGAGTCTGAGCCCCTGATGCTCAGAGAGTTGTTATTACCAATCTGGATAGCACTCGCGTTCTGGATGCACCAACCCTGGTAACCTGTGGACACACACACACACACACACACACACACACACACACACACACACACACTTGTCACTTCAAGAGGAACCTAGTCAGACATCTAGCATTTGCCGAAGAGCAGCAGAAACCAAAAAAAACCAGGAGAACAAACCCCCTCCTTCAGCACCTGTATCCTGCAGGGGGCCGATCGTGTTTGGAGTGAAGCGGAGCCCGGCGGGGTAGTCGGCCGCCGCCGTGTCCGGGACTGGGTACGTCGGCCACGACTTCTGTCGCTCGTAGGCCGAGGCCTGCTCCGGAGGGACGAGCCGGTGCTCGGCGAGGGACGGGTTGCTGGACACAGTGGACTTGTGGTGAGACTTGGCCGAGGACGCCGCGGACACCATCGACTCGTAGATGCCCATGTCGGGGCGGTAGCAGCCGTCCTCCGAGGGCTCGGCGGTCGCCGGGCGCACCGAGGACATCCCCGGGTGCTGGGGAAGCTCCGAGACGGCGCGTCGTAGCCGGCTGTGGTCGGGCTGGCTGGGGTCGGCCGAGTGCGGCTGGCCCACGAAGGTGTAGCTGCCGTTCTTGTGGTACTGCAGCTCCCTGTCCAGCTTCTGCTCCAGGCTGGTGGCGTGGGGGCCTTCCGCCCCCACCCCCTGGGCGTCTGTCTGGATGGGGTCGGCGGGCACCTCGTAGTGGAGGTCCTCCACGCTGGCCTCCACGGGGCCCAGGGAGGGGCCAAGGGAGGGGCCGCTTCGGTCTGAGCTCAGCAGGGAGGCGGGGCCGTCTGCATGGAGGGATCAGTATTCGGATTTTATGCCTGCGCTTCTGGAGGTGTGTTCTTCAGAAGCAACACCAATAAAAAGATAACAAGACTTGGCTAACAAATGTGACTTAGCTTTCAAATGCTTTTTTGGTTTTATTTCAACATCAACAATGAATCACTCTTATTTTACATCAAATATTGAAATATCTAAAAACATTCTTCTTCTTTTTGTTTTGCAGTTAGCCAATACGCGGATCACGTTCGTTCCGAACCGTGAGTGTTGATCCTAAGGATCACGGATCATCCGTGATCCGTTGCACCCCTAGTCATGACGGTACAGGCTTTGAATTCATTGATGAGAATTATCACCTGCTGATGCAGACTCAGAGGGGATAGTTAGGGTTTTCAACTTCTCCACCAGCCCTTCGGGACCATCGTACATTTCCTGCGGGGTGTGTAGGTCAGAGGAATCAAGATCAGCATAAAGCGTATTGGTGGGGCCAAGGCAATGTTGTGAAGAGCCACTTTAAACAATTGCTATGGTTCGTTGTTTTCAACGAACATGACTGAACACAAGGTCACCTGACTACATAAAAATAACGTTTTAACATTTACATCAAGACATTTAGCAGACGCTTTTATCCAAAGCGACTTACTTTTCGTCAGGAGCAAGAGAAACACTTACCCTCAAATGATGGGAATCCTTCTCAATTAAGTCTTCGAGATTTTCCGTGTAGAAAGGTAGGAACATCTTGTAACCCTCTAGAGAAGGAGAGAAGGAGGAAGAGAGAGAGAAATAGAGAGGAGATCTGAGACTGACATAATGACATTAAGTTTGGTTGCAAGACATGACATTCTCCAAACATTGCACTGCACACACTGTACATCTGGGCACCACAGCGGAAATACACTCATGGAAACAACATTAAACTTGTTTCTGAGAGACATGGCATTTAAGCAAATCACATGGATGATGTTCCAATAGTAGTAACATGGGCATAATTGATTAGCTGAGTTTCAGAAAAGTTTAGCAATTTTACACTACACTTATCACTACATATACTATACAAATAATAGTATATACATTCTATAATAATAATTATTATTATTACTACTACGTTATTAATATTATTCTTAATATTAGCATACAAATAATCGTTCTCTATCGAGAAAAATATATCAGAGAATACAAGATTGTATTATTTTGATGTTACTTTAAAATATTTATGACACACACACACGCACACACATCGAAAATCCAAAAGAGGCGTACCCTGAAATGTGGGCCTCAGCTTCGGGTCCTTGTGCCAGCAGCTCTTCATGAGATCCACCATCTCGCGGGGAATGTCCTCCGCGATGAGGTCCTCCGCTGGGCGGTTTCCATTGCGGACACACATGCACACCTGGTTCTCGTTTCGGGCGTCTGGAGGGGAGAGGAACAAGTGACTGGCCGCCCTGCTGGCCTGCTGGGCCCTACGATGCATTACTTTAAGGCTCACAGAGATGGACAACACAGGAAACAAATAGTATCCCTCCTCGGCCTTTCCTTTTATTTCTATTGCCGTCGGTCACTGTGTGAAGGTGTCACTGATGTTTGCAGCCACCCTCCAAAAAACAACGAGCTGAACGCGATTTGTTTTGCGGCACAACAAAAGAAAAGTACATTTGACAGACAAGCAATAACATAGTAATGCAGCCACAGAGCCCATTCACTGAGAACCTCACCAAACCGCACCTTCCAATGGTGTTCACAGGCAAGTATTCACCACTACATTTAGTTGTTGCTTTTTGTACAACAGACTGTGATGGTTTAGACAATGATGGAGGTTGTCAGCATTTTCTAAACAAATGCTATGGCGGGCTCACTCCCGTAAGGACTCACTCTCGTAAGGGTCTCGGCCGGTGAGGATGACCCACAGCACGATGGCGAAGCTGTAGACGTCAGACTTCTCCGTGGAGCGGATGTTGATGTCCTCCAGGTGCTCAGGGGCCATGTAGCTCAGCGTGCCGGCCCCCTGGGTGCCCGCCGTGGCCACTGAGCGGCTCTTCCTGCGGGACTCCTCCCGAGTCAGCTTGCTCCAGGACTCGCAAGTGGCCAGGCCGAGGTCAGCGATCTGGGATCGAATAGAGTAAGTAAGTAAGTCAGACTTTATTTATATAGCACATTTCGTACAAGATTTGCAATTCAAAGTGCTTTACATAAAAGAGCGCACAACATGTTAAGTATTCACACGGACACACATGCCTCTCCACACACAGGTGTAACCCTGTGATGATTAAAGCATTGTCTACCTTGATGTGGAAGTCCTGGTCCACTAAGATGTTCTCCGGCTTCAAGTCCTTGTGTATGACATTATTTTCTGTGAGGTAAACCATTCCTTCCAGAATCTCGAGAACGATTCTGCCCCTGATCGATATTGGCACTGTAACCTGTGAGAAACCGATGGCAGGATATTTGACATGCTTCCAATAAAATATGAACCATCGCCAATCAACATACAGAAAATAAAACTGTAGTCTTACTGACTGTCATATTTACATGTCTTTTGTTTTGTTATTAGGGATTTCATTGCGTCTCATGCAGTACCTCCGCATACCCGCTAGAGGTCCGGTCGGGGACCACACAGAACACTGAACTATATAATATGATAACACGAATAGAATCCATACCTGTTGAAGCATGGACTTCAGATTGCCCATTGGTATGAGCTCCATGACCAGGGAGTAGTCCCCGTCCTCCATAATGACACCCAGAAGCTTCACCACACGCTCATGGCACAGTTTGGTCATCAGGGCCCCCTCCTCCTGCAGCGATCTCTTACTATCTCTGTGAAGGTACGGGGAAAAGATTTTTTGAATCAATAAGTACAATTTAAAAAAAAACACGAAAGGTCAACAGTTACTGTGTATAGATAGGCGTAAAACAAGAATTAAAATAAGTGGGTATTTTCTCGATGAAAAGAGGAACATCATGAGGAAAATAAAGTTAATAAAGTTAATGGCTTCAATGTAGGCATTCGTCATTTATGATTAGATAAGGGTTGATGAACTGGTCTACCACGTAATAAACATTCAACTCTAAACTAATTGAACCAGTGAATATACATGCATTATAAACAATAGATGCTGTAAGGAGAAGGGGATTTCCAATGTTGACGCGCACTGAACAGAGAACTCACTCGTTTCGAAGAAGGCCAGTGAACACAGCCTTCAGGACCACAGGTCCGAGGGTTTTGTGGCGGCATAAGAAGACTTCACCGAATCCTCCGTAGTCGAGCGGGTCTTTGGTTAAAATATCAGCTGATCGGATTCGAAAAGTTTCGAGTGAACTGGCCATTATACGGGCCTGAAGTTCTAGGGAAATAGAGACAACACGTTTAACAAAGTAGGCTATATACTATATACACGCCATAACCGGAATATTGCCCGTTACATATGTTGTAATAACGTGACACAATTCAATTGCGATCCATTTTCTAAAGGGTGCTCAATCTGGGCGATTCGGTTTGTAGGAACAGAAGTCCAGGCGCAAGGGCTGCAAAAGTAAGCCAAACTTCTCCAACTACATTTTTTGACAATTACAATTAGAAACAAATATCGCTGTTATCGACATGTCATTGTGTTAAGAGTACAGCAAAAAATGAAGCAATGTATTTACCTATCTCATAGCAAAAATGTGAATTATTCCAAGAACGGTTCCGGGAAGGGAATCACTTCTGGTTGCAGAATGCGTAGTGAAACTACCACGGTCCAGCCCGACAAGTCAAGCGCCGAGCAGCACGTTGGATAACGTCACGCCACGCCACGCCCCAGGTTATGGAGGACTAAAAGTGCCAAAATTAAATAAATAAATACACCATTAAATAAATAAATACACCATTAAATAATTCCTTAAATGTGTCATTAATTAATTAAAATTGGAATTAAATACATAAATGTTTTATTAAATGTGTCATTAATTCATTAAAATTGGAATTAAATACTATTTAATTAATTGACATTTACATTTCATGATTTACATTTACATTTCATGATTTACATTTACATTTCATGATCCTGTGTTTCAGTGCTTCATGAAATGTAAAACTGTCAAACTCGCCCATCAAAATCGGTGGGTGGGGCTAACGCTAATCGAGTCTGATCCATTGCTTTGGTCTGAAGTAGAGTGCTTGGATAAAGAAAATGGAGCACTCCATACCAGTAGGTGGCGGTAATGCAGAAGAAGAAGAGGAATTGTTAAACTGTCAAACTGATTTGAACTTAAACTTTATCTAGAGTGTGAAGAAGAAGAAGAAGATGATGATGATGGAGGATCTTCATGAACTTTCTAGGGAGTTGGTGAGAGACGTTTTAGATTTAGCAGAGGATGTGGAAGCAGGACCTGCTGACCCAGAGCATGTAGCGAGTAAAGCAGAGGAATTTATTGAAGTTCTTGGAGTTATTTCCGCACTTTCTGACCAAGATATTGATTATAGAGTGACTGCAAATTTAGAAGAAGTAGTCCACCGCTTCTCTGGTACCAGGGAGCATCAGGCCCAACACACACAGGGACCGGGGCGTTTGGCGTTTGACATACCGAGTGCAGTTCTGGAGCATCAAGTTCTTAGTGGCTTACCCGCGGGTCAAATTGCAGCGATGTTCGGAGTGTCAAAGAGGACCATCAGGAGGCGCATGAAACAAAACGGTTTAAGGTATTTACACTTTTTTTTAATTCAGTTTAGGGATTGCTGGTCTCATCCACTCAGAAAGGATATTATGTTTAAGGTAACATTACTTGATGTTGATATTTTGTTTGTGCAGAAAGACAGACCTCTATTCAGCTATGAGTGATGAGGAGTTAGACCGTATTGTAAGTGAAATTCACAGAAGACATCCAAACACCGGCTACAAGCTAATGCGCGGTCATCTGAATGCAAGAGGTGTGCGTGTTCCAAGTGAGTATATTAATATGAGCATTATTTACATTTATTTTTTTAATACAGAGCTCTGCCCTTTGAAAGGTGAAGGAAGTCCGCTTATGGAAAGACGTTGCGAGGGGTCTGGCTGCAGACCTCCAGTGTCAGATGATTAGTTGTATTTATGTTATGACGCAAGCTTTATTAGACATTCATACAGCATTATTTTTTGTTCATTTATATCTTCTTTCTTTGACCTGGTTCTCACGGGTTGACGATCATTAAAGCCCTGTATTTAAAATCAAGACCTGGCTTATCACTGGAGGAGCGATAACACAAATACAGTTGTAACAAGTATCCTAGCCGTAGCGAAAACCGGACTTCCTTTGGACCGCAGTGGTCGCCATGACAACGGGACAACAAACCTAATTAACATGACATGCAACGTAAATAAACACACCTCGCTTACTGCATACAACCCAGGGGGAATGAGTCTTCTTAAACAAAAAATCATTCAAAAATCCAAAATAGAAAATACACACGTCATGTCTTTCATTATGACACCACTATTTCCTCAAAATAAGTAGCCAGTGAGTGTGTGGTTATTCGTTTTATTTTCCTCCCCTCAGTCTCAAGACTGCAAGAGTCTTTACGCAGAGTCGATGCAGAGGGAGTCTACATGAGACGTCTAAGGCTGCGTGTATTAAGACGACGACAGTATTCTGTTCCTGGCCCAAACTCTTTGTGGCATATAGATGGCCACCATAAGCTCATCAGGTCAGTGATATAAGTAAATAAACAATGCATCTTTCTAGATGTTTCATTAGAATTGCTTTACAATAAAGTTGTTATTTTTCATGTGTTCACAATTGGCTGACAGGTGGAGATTTGTTGTCCATGGTGGGGTGGATGGATTCAGTCGTTTAGTGGTCTACCTGACTGTGGCTGGCAATAATCGTGCTCAGACGGTCTTACAGAGCTTTATTGCCGCTGCCGAGCAGTATGGGCTGCCATCAAGGGTACGGTCTGATAAAGGGGGGGAGAATGCAGATGTAGCAGAATTCATGATCAGAAGCAGAGGTACCGACAGGAATTCACACATCACAGGCAGAAGTGTCCACAATCAGCGGTAAATAAATATGTTTGACAACTAGGCTCACAAAACAAACGTACCAGTTTAATGTACTTCTTTAGCATATGTCACGTAAATTAACAATTTGTCAATTTTATCCTTAACACAGAATAGAGAGGATGTGGAGAGATGTTTATGAACATGCCCTGGACCTCTTCTATCAGATTTTCACTTCATTGCAAGATCAGGGAACACTGAATCCAGACAATGAAGTCCATCTTTTCGCACTGCACCGGATCTTCCTTCCACTAATTCAGCAAAGCCTCGACTCTTTCCGAGATGCTTGGAACTTTCATGGTCTTAGAACTGAAAGGAATCAGTCGCCACAGCAACTCTGGAGAAGATACAGAGAGCAAGGCCCTATGGAGGATCCTACTGAGGTTAAAGAACAATCAACTTTGAACACTTCACTGTCTGTTTCCCCAAAGGAATAATGGGACAAGATATTGTGCTAAACGTGCTACTTTAAATGAAACATAGGTTATAGTTTCTTCAGTCTCCTGAGCTTTCAAAGATCAACCTCTGAGCTGTAATTTTTACGGTGCATACTATGCACAACTGTATTATTTTACAAAACAACAATTGAATAGGCAACATTTAATTTCTCACCGACTTGGTGACCAAAAATAACAATCTTAACTACATTGTGTAATGACATGTCAAACTAGTTTTAAGTACAAGATTGATCATGCTTGTCCTCCATTCAGGTTCCTGAAGAGTATGGGATCGACTGGAACGGACCTCACAGTCTTCATGGAGGCACTGTGTCAGTCCCTGAGGTTCAGCTGGCCCGTGAGCTCTCAGATGAAGAGGTTGCCATTTTGCCAGCTCCAGGAGTTTCTTTAACTGATGCACTTAGATTATACGTAGAGACTGTGCAAGTTTTATCAAGAATCATAGCAGACTGATGTCCAACCCAGTGTTTTATTTGTTTATTAGTTTTCAAAGACACTGAACTTGTGTCAATTGACCTGACCTACTTAACAGTGCATTCAATGACATCTGTCTGAAAAAATTAAACAAGTCCAAATCCAGTCTGTGCACTATTTATGGCAGAGACAAGTGCTTCCTCAAAATCCATGTAGGTTTTGAAATGAGCTGGCAGCTTTAGTGTTTCGAAGCATGTGGAGGACGTAGGAAGGGTTCCCCCAGAAATCTCCACTCTCAGTTTGGGAGGAAGCATCTCCCAGCCAACCCAGAATGTCAACAGCTGGGCCAGGGTACCTGATGAAGCTAAAAGTCATAAAATGGATTCAAGACATTTAGTTCTAATTGATCACATCTATCCATGAGACATAGAAGCATTTGTAAAGAGAGCAATGCATTAGCCAAATAAGGTGTTTATACCTGTTTCAATGAACAACCTTAGAAAGCCAGTGACGCGGCACGTGGACTCTAAGTCAAAGTCTTCATCATCACTGTCCTCAACTGGCCATGTGATTTTTTGTAGGAGCATCTTAAAGAATACACAAATTGTAATTATTTTAAAAGGGAGAATTTATTTTGGTGAAGGAATATGCAGATCACATTCTTGGTAAAAGGAAAAATAACCAGCTCAGTCATTGAAAATACATGTAAATTCATCAAGTAAAGTGACAAATATAACTAAATTACTGACTTACCTGGGGTGTGAACTGCATTTCAGCCATTTTGGGGAAAATAAGTGGGACAACATCTGGCCTAGATGTCAGCAGGGGCCATACCATCACATCTTTCAGTCCCTTTCTCAACTGTTTGATCTGGCGCATGGTCCTCCCAATGACCTAAGAGACAGAACCGACCCATATTACAGTCCAAATCCTCAACCCAAATTTTACAAAAGTTGGCATAGTAGGGAAAATGTTCATAAAAGCACAATAAAGTGCTTTATAAAATCCATTCAAACTCTAGTACAGAATATAGCAACCCTTTACAAGACATTTACACATTTTAAAATAATGTATGCCACTATTTACATGTGTATTTTCCCTTCATTTTGCAACAAATCACATTCTACCTGGATGACAAGTTAAAGAGTGCTAGTTGTCCTGTCTACAGTCCCAGTTTGCCTGTGATTGAGAATATGCGGTGCTTCATGCACACTTGACAAAAATGTTCTGCTTAAGACATAACTAATGGATAAATGGGGGAATTCCACTTTCTAAATTTCAGCAACTTGTGTCTATTGCGAATGTTTAAAAACTGTAAATGAAAGAAGTTAACAGTGGTGAACTCTTGACTGTATCACCTTTTTAAAGTAGATTATCAAAAAGCAAATTCACATAACCAGACATGTGTTGTTAAGCTGCTCTCAATTTACTGTAGTGTGATTTTTTAAAACTGTATATACATTAAATGGTGGTTTTGAAGGACTAACATGACAATAGGCAAAGACTAAATATCATTAAGTATTCATAGCATGAATTTCACCACTGAAATTTGGCCTTTTCCATCTCTGCCAGTGATAACATAACAAGCCAGAGTTTACAACACTTATAATTATAACTATAATTTCAACAACTACAGCAATGAATTATGTGACTTAACCAGCAGGAACTCACTGCATGGAGTAGAAGTTTGTTATGTAGCCATCTCCGATTTGTTTTGGTGACTGCTGGAAGATCCCAAGACATGGAAAGATCTGAAACTGTGTCCTTCTGTTCTGGTGTGAGTTCTTCTTGTTCAAGCTAGAATCAAGACCGTACAAGTTATTATATTTGCCCAAACAATATTTTTTGCAAGACAAAGTTTCTTATATGTTACATACCAGTTTTATGATACTCCTGATGTGCAGATCAGGACAGTCTTCTGTAACAACAGTTGCCATTTCAGGATCCCCATTGAACAGTACATGAATCACAGCAGGACTTAATCCTGTGACATGGGGACCGTCATGCAGAAAGCTGTGGGCCAACATCCTTCCTGCAACCCGGAAGAGATTGCTTTCAATGAGTGCCTCTGATGCTGCTGGAACAAGATGGTCAGGTTCACCCTCAAACAGCAGTGTTCGGCCCATTCCTCCTGTAAAATATCAAGAGAGCAGGGGATAAAGTCACAACAATTAAACCACTTAAATACATTTTTAAAAGTACATATTAACCTTCAAATAGTAAGAGACTTACCAAGATCTAGACTGAATCCAAATTGGAGTTTGGATATCACCGTTGTCAGAAAGTACCTCATCACTCCCTCTCCGACAGCAGCATCACCTGAAATAAAATACTGAGAATAACACAGTGGAAAAACAGTGGCTGACTAATACAGGTAACTGGATAAGTTAACATTTAACAAGCAAGGGAAAAAATAGTCAATATTCTATTGGCTGTAATTCTAGAATAGCATCCTTAATATTGATTCTTTCAGATTACAGGAGAATATTGCATGGTATATTTTCATTAGTGGTCATCAATTATATAGTTGTTTGGATTCCATTCTCCCATTTAACAATTCCATATAAGATACTTGAGTGGTATAAACTTTACTTATACATTTATTTTACAAACTTTATATTGCTTACCAACAAGAGTACAATGAAGTGGACATGCCCATTCTTGCTGCTGTTTATAGAACAAGAGAAGTTCCCGTTCCCTGTCCTCTTCAGAGTCCCTTAAATCCATCTTCATTCGAAGTGGTGTCCCAGATGCATGTTCCTTCAGCAGATTCTCTTTGAAAACTTTGGCAGCTTGAGACGGTTCTTCAATAAGCTTCCATTCTAAACAAACAACAACAATAATGTTATCTATTCCAGAGAGACATCCAAGACAACAGCAAAACAGCATTCTGAACAAAATTTAAATATAGGAACAGTTAGAAAATATAACCCAGTTGCATGTTATTAACCTGTTAAGCCCTAGGCCTATTTCACAGGCCTCCTGCCCGAAATGACATGCCCAAAATGAATAGAGTATGCCTCCACAACTACAAGGGCTATATGAATAAAGTTGGTTTCAAAAAGAAGGTAACACCTGTGAGGGGACTGCAGAAGTGTCAGAATCAATATAGATGTTACTGTGTCAGAGTAAATTCTGCTAGAACATAGTAAGAAATGTCAATTTTAAATTTTCGCCTAGAGAAAACACATTACTTAGAGTGAATACCACCTTGAAACTATGGGATAGTAGCCCAGAACCTTTAGGGAAACATATAACAACATCTAATGAGTACCCTGTTCCAGGATAAATGCTAATAAAGTGATTTTAGAGAGGTTTTAGTACAGGTAGGTCCAGGCGGACTAAATGGTGCCATTTGGGCACTTTTGGGCACCATTTGACCTTTCTAAGGTACCAGACTGTAAATCTAATTTTATTTCACTGACATATCACTATAGGTATTCATTCCATCCAAATTCAACATTTTTGACTTGTTTTGAAAATTCACCCAGGGCTCTATACATTTTTTCCAGTCAAAGTAAACCATACAATCGAAATGAAGTTTGACTCCAACTGGAGCAGATATATTTGGGAAATACATATAATAAAACCAAACTGTAAAATCAAAGGTAAAAACACAGCTAAAAACTACAATCACTAGGGATAAAGATATATATATATAAACACGCTGGCAGCAACTTTGAACAACTATAACTTACTAACTATAAACACTAAGGGCTGTCATGCCACTGCTGGATATACCCAAGATATCGTGGGTATGCATTGGTCAATTTGGATGATTGACACCTCTATCGAACCGTAAGAGCCAATAGAGTCGAGGGAACGTCAAATCGAGGGACCCGAATCCATGTAAAAAAAACACCATTCGCCATTCAAAAGTATCACACTGTATAACGTTTTTGATTTGTTTTGTTTATTTTGCTCTTCTTTGGTTGCTAGTTCGGTGAGTTTTCGTCGTAGAGTGATGGGAGTGATATCATTGGAATTTGTGGAGCCTCAGCTTTCATATGACCTATTTTGTGTGGGTGGCATGGAGTAGCGAAATCGGCGACGGCCAGTATGCGCGCATGCACGTTTTGCGTGTTTTGCTACGGGCTCATTTAGTTGCTTGTTGTTAGAATTGTGTTTTGTTTAGGTAAAAATGGTTATCATGGGCTTTTAGCCGAGCTTCTTCCCGTTACGTGGGTATGCAACATGGACATGTTGGAGCATGGTGGTGCTGTTTACAGCTGTTTACAGCACACGTTGGTGCAGCTGCCCCCGCCCCCGGGGGCGCTCGGATTTAAGAGGTTAATGTCTGTAACTGTATTATCTTATCTAATTATATCGTGTTATTTTTCTATTGACTTTGTTTCAGTTGCTCAGTTATAGCAACCCTATCGTGATGACACAAACCGCTGTCTGCTTCTTTACTATCCAGCTCCTCGTTGACCATCACTGCTGGCACTTCTGCACTTTCAGCTGATGTTCCAGGCCTCACTGGAACACTGTCACTGACGGTCTCACTATCACTTGGGCCTCCCTCTTGTTCTTTCTCTGATTCCTGCATGGGTGTCCTTGAAGTTAACAAAATTTAAATTATGGTCATACTCCCTTATTTGTGTGCACAAGACTCTTAAGAGAGACATTTTCCCAAAGAAAAATTAATATGCGACCCTTGCATTGCTTTAGGAAGTACATACCCATTGCAGCTCAATCTGTGCAGCTTCATCTCTGAAAAGGGAACCTCCTTCTGACAGGTGATGCAGGGGATGACTGGACCAGAGGCAGAACTTGAGCTCTCCTAACAACAACAAATAGCGTTTAATTAATGATTGAAAGTCACCAGTAAGCTTTGTTTTGATTATGTATTGAACTAGGTCTCTGTAAATGTATGTACACAATCGAAGGGTAGATCCTGTTGAAGCGGACGAATGAAGATTGTAGCCTGTCCAATCATCGAAGCTGGATCCTTTAGATAGGCAAGCGTGTATCCAGTGCTGGGACACTGAAGCAATGCCAGATTTCGACTCCGTGTAGATCCTGCAATTTTTAAAAATTCGAAGCCTCCCCCTTCTTGGAGCTTCGGAAATACTTCCATCAACTTGTTTGTTATGACCATGGGATTGCTGTCATTCCCTGGAGAAAATAAAAAAAATCATAACTCATATTGACTCAAATAAGCCTGTGATAACTATTATTCACACTATGAAAATCAATTAAGTTTGAGTCAAATATGAACAGGAAATATTTATAACTATAAAAAGAAATGCTGAGTAGAACTGCAAATCATTTCAACGAGCCGGACAGTACAAACTTATTTTGGTTTTGGTAAATGCCTAGTTTCGCACTGACCTGAAAATGTCACTTTGTGCTCTCCAAGTCCTGAAGTATGAAGGTCCGCTTTAAGCTGTACGCTTGGGACTTTATCCGCCTTGTGGTCAGCCAAACAACACACAGTGTGTGTATAGCTTCTTCGACTCACTTGGACTTGAGCTGGTCGTCTCGTGATATTTCTTCTGGCTCCGCCGTTATACGGCGCAAAGAGCCTTGCTACCTCAGCTGCAACATAGATAAAAATGGTCACCAGACAGCTAAAGCAGCCTCAACTTCTATCTTGGGATGCTACACCGGAGCTAGGGGGTTCTATAGCCCAAATAGACCCGAGCACGTTCTGTATTATGTAATATTATGAGCCCGAGCCCGATTTCAACCCGACATTTTTTTAATACATGTGTAACTTTGTACACATTAGTTACGTAGGCCTACTCTGCTAAATATATATGTAAGGAATAATGAATCTAGAACGCCGGTCATCATTGGGAAAATAATCCCCGACAGGGCGAACAGGACACCGACGTGCAGCGGAGGTGTCTTGCTTCGCCCTGAAGGGGCTTATTTTCGATAATGACCGGCGACGTTCTATACATTATCCCGCTTATTACACAATCCACAGCTACTTGCCAAAACGAAAAAATAACTTCACATGGTGTGTCTTTTTACAAATTATTCGTTACCAGCATTCGTAGTGTTGATCAGCAGTGAAATAGTCCGCCAAAGACGTTGACGTCGCTTAGCAACCGAAGACGCTGGGGTTGAAGTTACCGGACCACTACCCATGCAAGTGAACGGAGCGTTCCACGGCATTGAGAAGACCCGTGCAATAAAGGCCTATAATATTTCTGTTTATGGCATAGATTTCTCCTCAGATTAGGCCAATAAAGCAATGATTAAAAAAAAACACAAACGCTCGATCAAAGGCCCGGCCCGACCCGGCTCGAGGATAGGGAAATATAGGGTCGGGTCAATCAAAACCCTCATAGTTTTACATGAATTGGCTAA
Source organism: Gadus morhua (assembly GCF_902167405.1). Taxonomy (NCBI): domain Eukaryota; kingdom Metazoa; phylum Chordata; class Actinopteri; order Gadiformes; family Gadidae; genus Gadus; species Gadus morhua. The sequence goes on along the minus strand of NC_044055.1, from coordinate 9,188,471 downwards.
ACAAATGTTTAGCTAATCAAATTGTGCAGAGAAATTACCAGGATAGCGCCCACCAATTTGGGCCGCTATTTAACAGTGGAACAGGTATCAAATGGGTTTCCCGTAACCAGACGTCCTCTTCCAGTAATGGTGGAAGTAATGGTCCAGTAATGGTCTGTCTGGAAGACAGGGGAACATAGGACCCTTTTTCAGAAAAAAGGGTCCTATGTTCCCCGCCGCAACTGGGGAACATAGAACCCTTTTTCAGAAAAAGGGTCCTATGTTCCCCGGTCACATACATATCGGGGAACATAGGACCCTTTTTGGGAAAAGCGGGGAACATATGACCCTTTTTTTAAAAGGGTCATATGTTCCCCTGTCTCATACAAAGCGGGGAACATAGGACCCGGGGAACATAGACACGCTCCCGCCAAAAATCAGCTCACACTATTTAGCCGATTAGCGAACTAGTTTTATGCTCCCACCATTAACAACGAACGTATTACACACGAAGCAAATTTAGCTAGCCCTTGCTGTGATTAGTAGCACACCCGGCTAACATGAAATTACTTAGCTTACCTTGGATGGGTGTACGTAATGGAGCAGCAGGTGTCTGCTGTGACTGAGCCGTCGGAGCCGGAGGAGTTCTGCTCAGAGCCTCTTCTATTAAATTAGCGGCTTCTCGCAGCAGCTCCGGGCAGCTTTTAGACATTTAAACCGTATGCGTTCACTCGCTCTGCGTCAATGCATTATCTGGAATTGATTTGCCTTGACTTGATGCGCAGGGTAACCAATCAGGCGTTAGGATCCGCCTACCAACTTTGATGGGCGAGTTTGACAGTTTGACATTTCATGAAGCACTGCAACACAGGATCATGAAATGTAAATGTAAATCCTGAAATGTAAATGTAAATCATGAAATGTAAATGTAAATCATGAAATGTAAATGTAAATTAATTAAATAGTATTTAATTAATGAATTAATGACACATTTAATAAAACATTTATGTATTTAATTCCAATTTTAATTAATTAATGACACATTTAAGGAATTATTTAATGGTGTATTTATTTATTTAATTGTGGCACTTTTAGTCCTCCATACCAGGTGTGGTTACGTTGAGTCACTTGTTATTATTTAGCCTACCTTTTGCAAAGGGGGACATCGAGGCGCCAATGCTCGTGTCACTTGAACTTCCTCAAAGCAATCTGCATCGGCACAGTGTGTCAGAGCTTGTACCAGAAATTTCTCAGCACTAGCAAAAATGGTTTAAATAAAACATACAGGTAGGCCTAATCGTTTTTTATTCACAAGTGAATCATAACACGTTGTCCTCTGTTAACCCAAAGTGTCGGGGCAGTGGCATTTAGCTTCGTCCTGGACTATTGAATTAACAGCCGCCATCATGTCTTCTAACCACCAGATGTCACTGGTAAGCATTTGCGATACAATCAGGAAGAACCTTTTAAAACCCAATGGGGCTTTGCGCGCCCAACCTTACTTCTTGCTAATCGACGCTTGCAATTTACAAACAGTAAACGAGTTCAGCATGATTCACTAGTTAGTACGAATGATGGAGTGATGTATCATTCATTCCTGTGTATCACTCACTGCACATAGATATGCAACGGCTGAAAACAACACATAATTAACTGATTCTGGGATTTAGATTGACTTTATTAAATTGATTAATCAATATCCATTGTAGGAATATTTTCATTTGTTGCATATTCATGTTTTAATTTGTTTCGTCCGTTTTTTCCTTTTTCCTTTTATTATTCGAAACAGCGCCTCCACAATGCGCAGACTCCCGGCCGCTGAGGGGCGACGTTAGCAGGAAACACAAACAGAGGAGCTTTGAAAAACATGGCTGCGTGCAGGCTGGCGTGTTCGCGGGGGTTAAATGCCCTTTATTCAACTCTTGGAGCACCAAATCAGGTGACAATCATAACTTTTGTATTGATTGATGTGTGATAGTTACCTCTTTCTAGTTTGTATCTTATTCGTTGACAGACATATTGTGTCGATCCAAAATGAGCATTGACAAGCAATTGTTGACCTGCAATGACAAATACAGTCCAATCTACGTACATATGTGTATTTATTTTATCATATTACACCCGAAAAGTTTCATGACAAGTTCAATTATAATAAATTACGAGTTTCACTGCTTGATGCCTAGATGTAGCTTTCCTGCCTGGTGACTCACCGAAAACAGCAGGGATGTTTTATTATATTGCAATTGCTAAACGATTCTTTGTAGGCCCTGACGAGCTGCTGGGGTCGGGTGCAACAAGTTCGATCTTACTATGTGGACTGGAGGATGCTAAGAGACGTCAAGAGAAGGCAGATGGCGTTTGACTATGCGGACCAGAGAGTACGAATCAATGCTCTGCGGAAGAATACTATCCTGCCCAAAGAGCTTCAGGTTGGTCATTTTTGAAACACAGTAAGGATCAAATTGCTTTGCAAACTCAATGTTTGTTAGTGTTAGTTATGGATTGTCATGACTAGAAATATGTCTAAGAGTAACAGGTGCAACTTTGTTTTTCTCACTATATGCACACAGTTCATTCGATGATATTTAGATGACACCATGAATATAATGTTTCTCTCTATAAATGTACCTTACTAAGTCAAGACAACTGTTCATAAATCCCTCTGTATCTATCTGCATGGCTCCGGTTAAACCTTGAGGATTTTAATTTCAGAGAAAAGTACTAGGGATTTTATGAACCATTATAGCGGAAGCTGTAAATTACATTTGGCAAGTGTTAACCTGGCTTATTAACACTTGTGAGATCATTTCACGATGAGATATTCCTGTCCAATTGACATCCACAATCACAGAAGGAAAATATGAATCATTAATAAGTAATAGATTTAAGTACATAACCATACAATAATTCACACATGCATTGAGCATTCATACTGTCTCCTAGCAACTCCATGGTCTGAATCAAACAACCTGTTTTTTTTAATATACATTTCTTATTTTAAATTCCTACAAAAATAACCCCAAAATGTGTGTTCTTGCAGGAAGTGGCGGACAAAGAGATCGCGGCGCTGCCCCGGGACAGCTGCCCCGTGAGGATCCGCAACAGGTGTGTGATGACCTCGCGACCCCGCGGGGTCAAGCGCAGGTGGAGGCTCAGCCGCATCGTCTTCCGTCACCTTGCAGACCACAATCAGATGTCCGGGATCATGAGAGCCATGTGGTGATTGGATACGAGCCGGGTGGCCGAGGGGGTATGGCTAGCTGAACACGGGACGGAACCATAACCGGCGGACGGTTGCTCATTTTGGGCCTCTCTCATCTTCCGGATAAATATGATTGCAATATCATTCCACAGAGTACCTTGGTGTCCATCAGGACTAGGCACCATCCTATGTAACATGAATATTGATGGGCTGGTATTTGGTTTCTCCACTATAATGTTGTCATGTATTCATGCTCATGCCAGCCTCATGCATTGCCACTTGCTCTCTCTCAATTTGAATGGATGATTACATGTGTTTGTTTGACTTCCTATTTATGCATACATGTGAAATAAATGTACATAATGTTACCATTCGTAATGTTCATTCAAACTGATTCAATAGCCCAGAGAGGGAGATTGAGTTTTGCTCCAAAGGCCGTCAGCACTCTCCCCAGGAACCCAACCAAGTTCAACACACTGCCCCGCTTGTGCACACACATAGATATAGCAACTATGCATATATATTTTTCCCATTGTTTCATATTTTTGTTTATCAAGCAAGGCAAATATTTTATCTTATTTACAATAAATATTGTCTTATTTGGTCAAAACACACACACAGACACACATTTTGTAAGACAACAAACCCACTGTGAGGACCTCACCGGGACAAAGGGGCTCCTGCTTGTTATTTTCGTTGTGTTGTGCTGTTTGGTCTTTGAGAATCGGGAATGACATTTGAACATCGATTTTATAAAGACACACTTAAAGTATGAAAATGGAAATGAGTAGCAGGAGCAGTCCGAATTAGTCATTTAAATGACAATCAGGGTCAATTATCTCCATAAAGAATATATGAAAGGGCCTAAACTAATGTGTTGTGATCACCGGCCTGGTGATTTTAATATGCCTGACCTCCGATACACACACACACACACACCATCGAACATTCAAGAGTGAGACGTCTAGCATTTTCCGGAGAGTTGCAGCGATGAAACACACGCAGGCACACGGTAGAAGGACCGGATGCCTAAATGTAAATAGATGATTTAGAATCATTTGAATACATCAGACATTTGCAGTCTCTCTCTGTCTCGGTCTCGCTTTCTCTCTCTCAGTCTCTTTCTCCGTCTATCTCTCTGTCTCTCTCTCTGTCTCTTAACCACCTCAGTCTGCATAGTCCTTCACTATATTCTATAGCTTTGAACTCGTCGACATGTTTCCATACTACCTTGTCTGTCTGTCCTTAGTTTTATTCTAAATGAAGCATTCTGCTTTTTAGGCTGTTTTTATGTGTGATTTTATTACTATCTTCATTTTGAAAAGCAACAAAAATTATATGTGTTACTACTATTTATTATTTTTGGGGGATTTTTGTATATTGAATGCTGATACACTTCTTATTAATTAAATACTATTTGGTTTAGCACAACTAGACGCACACAAGCACACATACACACACAGGAAATCAACTATCTATTTATCAGAAACATAGATTTATGTAGGCACATTCTGTTAGGTCAGCTCTTATAAGCTCTGACTCATTACTGAATTACATTTTATATCCCACTTACTAGAATGAGCATGCCAAATACTATATACACAATCCTTGTTTCAAAATGTCCTAAACACACCTGTTGTACACAGAGTACTATAATCCTCCCTATATCAGCCATGGTCCACTGTCTCATGTACATGATATAAAGATATAGATATAGGTGATATGAGTATAGAACAGTAGAACTGACCTTGATCCAGACTCTGAGATGTGACCGGTCTAAGGGATGGAGCAGCAGTCAGTGAGAGGGTTTGAGCTAAGCTCCTCTGGTTTTAAGCTCCTAGGACGGGTTGGGGTGGTGAGTCAAGTTAAGGAAGCAGCCACTGCTGCCACACACTGCAGGAAGCAGCCACTGCTTCTTCCCTAATCAGTCTCTCTCTCTCTCTCTCTCTCTCTCTCTCTCTCTCTCTCTCTCTCTCTCTCTCTCTCTCTCCCTCTGTCTCTCTGTTTCTCTCTCTTTCTCTGTCTATCTGTCTTTCTCTCTCTGTCTCCCTTTCAGTCTCTCTTTCTGTCTGTCTCCCTGTCTGTCTGTCTGTCTGTCTGTCTCTCACTCTCTCACTCTCTCTCAATTAAATTAAAAGTGTTTTATTAGCATGACTGTTTGAGTACAGTATTGACAAAGAAATATTTAAGTTAAACAAGAATAATTGCACAAATAACAGATTGGTTACAAATAATTAAGCAACATCAGTAATGTGGATGTATGTTAGTATCTTAGAAAATAAAGATTAAAATGTGTGTTTTACACACCAACAAAGTTATAAACAAAGTCAGACTGAATCTCTCAGGTTATGACACTTCAGGACATTTGCGCTTCCAGGGCAGCAGAAGGACCTTCACCAAGAAAAATTGCAATGTTGTCCTTATGTTCTATGTCTGCAAAATTCAGAATGTATATTTGTAATTTGGTGGATTTAAAATGTCTTTTTTATGTAAATAAAAAAGGAAGTGCTCCTTTGTCTCAGCCTTCTCTGCCTGACAGTGACCACAAGACCACATTCGGTGATCCCTCAGCAGCAGCGAGGTCATTCTGTGTCCTTTATATTCCTGTTTCCACTGCAAGAATGTGGACTGGGTCAGGATTTGCCTCTGATTCACGTGTTGGCTCAGCTTGGTGTCTGTCAGCTGCAGCACCAGCTGGCACAGAGGTTCGACCGAGATGCACTGATTCACGTGTTAGCTCAGGTTGATGTGTGTTAGTCAGCGTCAGCACCAGCAGGCTCGGTAGAGGTGCACTAACTCTTTTCCACTCTTTTTAACCAAGCAGTCTAGGTTTCTTCATGTGGTGGTTGTTGCTCTCTCAGTCTCTCTCTCTGTCTGTCTCTGTGATTTTACATGCGTCTAACTTTATTAGTGTGCTGAGGTTCAAGTACATGCGGAACTAAATAAAATCGGAGTCGGTCGGACGTAATTTCATGTAACTCCCAGGCTAGTAGATTTGGCTATCGGGAAGGTTACTGCAGAAAAGTGTAAAAGGAAAGTTTAGCTTCACAGGACATCACAACAAAACCGCAATGGACCTTACCGAACAGGTACCTTTGGTTGTTATGCCTCCTTAATATGTGGATAGAGAAACTGAACAGTGATTCCTTGTGGAAGTATAATACGACGCAGTACAGCGGTCGGTAGCTAGCACATTGATAGCGACCGACACATACAATTGTCATATTTGATCTCACTCGGATCGAAAGTGAGGTTGATCTTCTTTATCGTTCAACTGATTGGGATTTTAATTGATATCCTTATTGCATGTCCGAAACGGTTGTGTTTTTTTTTTTTTATATTGGTGGTTAACATGCAGTTTGACTCTTAGGAATAATTGGCGGCACACTAACTAGAATATCCTGCTACCCCACTCCGATATTTCTGGAGCTATAAGCTCGATAATTAGACACACTCCAACACGAAGCATAAAAGCCATTGGTATTGGTATTTGGTTATTCCATAGTACTGTACTATACCATTTTTATACTCTTTACTCTTTTAAGTGCTTTAAATTATATATTATATTATACCGTTCATAATCTTTATTTTAAGGTAACCAGTGAAATTGTTTTACCTTGGTTGCTGATGATAATGATCCGTAATTATGATAATTGTTTTATTTAAACATGATAAACGAATTTTTTTAACTTGTGTGGTCTTATGATGCACATGGTTATGCAAGTGGTAAATCAGGAGTACCTCTTATAATATATTCATATGAAGAGCGTATGGTAACAGTATTGTCAGTGAATTTATTTAATCAGTTAACTAGGGAAATCTCGCACCTGCCAACAACATTAATGCCAATGCTGACTGTTGTCTTTTCAGTGCTGTTGTCATGAAGTTTGGTACCTTGTTGACCCCAATTTAGATAAACCAACTGGAGGCAGACTTGCAGGAGCTGGGTTCTCTCCTTGCAAAGGCTGAGAGGAAGAGGGTGCAGGAGTTGCTGAAAGAGGAGCAGAAGAAGGTGGAGAAGGAGATCACAGCTAAACGTCAACAGAAGGAGCAACAAGCCAGGAGAGTGGCAGACCCCACAGCTGCCACCAAAGCAGCATACACCGTCAAAATCACTAACTACGGTGTGTCATTTTCACTCTTTGGACTTGCATTGGACTTTTAATTCCAAGGGTTGCCCTGAGACTAAAAGTCATTTTCACTGTCTGTCTTCTCATTTCAGGGTGGGACCAGTCTGATAAATTTGTCAAGATTTACCTCACATTGAAGGGTGTACACACAATTCCAGCAGAAAATGTGGGGGTTGAATTTAAAGAAAGGTATGTTGCACTTTTTTTTGCAGATTTAAAGGAGTCTCTTCAAAAAGCTGAAGCATCTTTCGCTTTTTAACTTTTTGATTTTCTACAGGTCATTCTCTGTTCTGGTCAAAGATCTGGACGGAAAGAATCATCAGATGACCATTCTAAATTTACTGAGCCCCATCGATGCAGGGGAGAGCTGTAAAAAGGTGACTACGAGCCCTTCTAAATTAGTCTGTAAATGTTATTTTAGATAAAGGTTGTTTATCATTTGGGTTTGGCATTGGTCAAATGCAAGTCATACTTTGTCCACTGGGTGGCATTGTATCTATTGTTTTGGCATTGTATCTGTTGTTTTCATCTTGACACCACATATCTATTATACAGTGGAATTTCAATGCTTTCTTTCCGTAACTGCCTGTAATGTCATTATTTAATTTATTACTAAAATAATTGATTTATTATCCCAACAGATAAAGACGGACATGCTACTCATCATGTGCAGGAAACAGACATCGAAGAAATGGGAGTGTCTAACACAGATTGAGAAGCAGAGTAAAGACAAGGAGTAAGCTGATAATTACTGTATTTATGTAATACACTATAGCCAAATAATTGAACAGTCATTGTTAAGTTTAATGTGTCTTTAGAGGATTATGGTAATTGTGCATATTTGTGTTATGTGTTATGCTTATTTTTGTACCCTTTGAAACGATTTCTGGGCTAATTATGTAGGCTACCAGCCAGCTACATCCATTACCAGCACATTAATTGTCACTAGAGAAGGTGGGTCTAATCTTCAGGTGGATGTGGTCTGTGCTACCATTGAAACATTTATCCTTACTGGCCCCGTTTAGCCCCTAGCGTCCTGCAGTCCTTTACCGTATTGACAACCAAACACCGGCCCACACACACACACACACACACCGTAGCCTCTACTAACCCGCCTCCCCTCCTCTTCCAACAGCAAGCCGGCCCCGAACGAGACCGCCGACCCCAGCGATGGGCTGATGAGCATGCTGAAGAAGATCTACTCCGACGGGGACGACGAGATGAAGAGGACCATCAACAAGGCCTGGTCCGAGTCCCAGGAGAAGAAGCTCAAAGGAGAAGACATGATGGACCTCTGAGCTGTGCTCTTCTTACTCCCTCCCTCCCTCCCTCCCTTTCCCTGGGTCTCCACGGCAACGCGACGTGTCACACAAGGGGTCGTGATGGACCTGTAAGGTCGGAAGCTGGATTTGCTGTCGTTTGAGATTCGGATGCATGTGTCGACGATTGCATTTTGTTTTCTTTTTATTTAATTTTTTTACATGAAACTGATGTTTTTGATTTGGGTTGAGGCTGGGTCTGCGTTCGCATCTCTCTGTGTGGCATCATTGATGTGGTCCATAAATGGTAGCATGGCTTATTCCAACTGTACGTTTTATCTCATAGTAATGAAAACGGGGATGCAAATATGATAGTGATGACATTGCTATGAAGAATTCATTCCAGTGAATAGCACATATCCCAAGATAAGGAAAACGTGTGAAATCCATACATACATCCGTTATGTATCATGATTCAATCTTCCTGATAAATAACATGACCAGAAATGTATAAAATTAAATGTCAGACATTTTAATGTTTGTCAAAGTTGACCTGCTGTCATTCTGACCAAGTTGAATCCGGACATTGGCCTAGTAGTGATCCATAGTAACCTTCCATTCGCCGTATGTGCCAGACAGTCCCTTATCATTCCTTCAAACCAGTCCTCTCTTGGCTTAATGCAAATTAATGCTCATATACTGCTTCATTCACAAGTACTACCTTTTGTATTGAGGTGAACTTGATGAAATCCTACTTGAATCTGTTGAAATATGATGGTGTTTATAAAACCTGTGGCATTCCATAAATGATTTGGCTACTATTAAAACAATGCACCATATTCTAATATCTGGCTTTTTTGTGTTGACTTCTGTCTAATTGCTGGCCATTAATGTGATTCAGTTCTTATTTGGTAAGATGTTGTCTGATTATTTCAGATCTGAATGCATATTTCTCCTCATAACGTCCACCAGGGGGCAACAGTGACTGTTACGTACTATGATGAGCGCACCAATACTGCGCACCAGTATGTGTAACCTCATGCGTAATCGATTTTAGTGTAGTTCTCTGGTATAATGGATTTTCTATGAAAAAATATAGCATATTTGAATATCATACCCTCTTCGTGTCTCAAACTTTATTGCAAACCTAAGTAATTGTCATTGTTCCGGCGGGCTTATACGGTTGCTAGAATCATTTATAATCGTCCAGGCCTGCTAAATGACTATCCCGCAGTAAGTCCGATGCTTTTATCTCTTTGTTAAGGTTCATTCATAATTTTAAGTCAAGCTTGGAGGGGGAGGGCGGTGCGTTGGGTTTGCACAGCTGTTTCTTCGGGAATATGTCTGGACAAATCGCCACGACTTTCTCCAAAAGTGCACCACCTTTTTACCCGCCCCTCTCTCTGACGTCAGCTCCCAGTTGATATATCCGCCAGAGCGTTCTGCCCAGGCAAGTCAGATGGACTGGAGTTGATTGCCACCAACGCGTGATTTGCAGAGCGGACAATCGAAAAGGATATTTGGACATAAGTATTTCCTAATTGCGCTACATGGATACCGGTTGTTTCAGCGCTGCTCAGCGCCTTTCGTGCCACGCCATGAATCCAGATTTACTGAAACCTTGTCCGGAACATGGACCACCACAACCAGCTGCTCCCAGGATGAAACCCAACAGGAATAAAACCGAGCAGATCAAACCCGAGCTCGCTCCGGTGGTGACTGATCCAAAGACGGGCAGATCCTACAGTAAAGGAAAGCTCCTGGGGAAGGTAGTCTTAATTTTGATTTTGATATCAGTAACCCTATTTTGTCGACATATATTAACACAATTGGATTGTTGGATGAGGCTGTCATTTAATGACGAGTCGTGTCAATGGCATTTGAACGACTATGGATAACGTACATGAATGAACGACGTCAATTGGATCACAAATAGTTGTACCCCAGAGCCGCGATCTTTAGACCGGGGAACGACCTCGTGTTGGACATGACCAAACACTTCCACCGCTCCGCGCGTCACTGCTGAATGAATCAAGCTCAAGGTGTGCCCGCCGTTCGCGTAAATGTAGGGACCCAATGCCCTGGTCTGCTAGTATCTAACGAATGGGATTTTAATGATAGCCCCTCACACGTAGGCCGACCCATCGAAAAGCCATTGTATAAAAAACGACTGATTTTGCCATCCCCTCCCACAGCGTCATCCTGTCTAACCGAGAAATGCGAAGAATCGCGATATTGTCTGAATTATTTACAGGATGAAATTGCGATGCGCGATGATGGAGCAACTGTTACCAACGTGTTGCTCGACACCGATGCGCTCCGTCGGGCAGCCGGCCAAGTCTCTTCTGTTCCCTGCCGCATAGCTTAGAATCTCTTGTCAATTTCACGGTTAATGAATGCAGTAAATCCGTCTGCTACACCCCCCCCCCCCCCCCATAGGTCCTCCTAGAGTCTTAATCAAACGTTTAACTGTCGATGACTAAGGATAACGCACGGTGGTCCTTCCTCAATTACTGTGTCTGCTTCAGTTACTGTGTCTGCACGTGATTCCAACAGTCATGTTGGACTCGCCTAAACGTTTGTCATATCTGCCGTTTAGGTGAGTTGTCTTCAATGGGCTGTCTATCGATAGATAGGAATCCCTTTGTTTCGAACTGTCTTGTGTTTGTGTCGGGCCTTGCAGGAAGACGATGTCATCACTATTGAGCTTTAATCATGTTGGTTGTTGTTGTCAGCTATCGATCCAGACAAAGCCATGCTAGTGGGGGTCATTGCAGATTTCCAACCTGCTGCTTTCCAATCTGACCGTTCGTGGCTGTTTTTTTTTTTTGTCTGGCCCAGGGTGGGTTTGCACGATGCTATGAGATGACTGACCTGACGAGCAACAAAATGTATGCAGTGAAGGTGATTCCACAGAGTCGGGTCTCCAAACCACACCAGAGAGACAAGGTACGCTCTTCATTTTTCAATGCTTAAACTACGCAAATATTTGGTGCTGGAGAGGCCCCCTACTTCCATTTTGTATCACTCATTCGAATCCCAATGCTATGGTGTTGCGCCAACAGATCACGAATGAGATTGAGCTCCACAAAACCCTGTCGCATAAGCACGTGGTGAAGTTCTCCCATCACTTCGAGGACCAAGAGAACATTTACATCTTCCTGGAGCTCTGCAGTCGAAAGGTGGGTTCCGTGTGCGGTCGGCTATGGAGCCCCTTTCCATCTCCAAACAGCCTTTATCCCGTGGTTTGTTTCTCACTGAATAATGCCAATGATTAATTTCCGCACTGTGCCAGCAAGAGAACCCCCTCTGATCCCCCCCCCCCCCCCCCCCCCCCCCACCACCCAAAGCATACCTCAGTCTTTCCCTGGCCGTCCGCCAATGCAGGATTGATTTCACTCAAGTCCTATACCCACTCTCCCCTCAGCAATTCATCAGCATGCCTTGCGGAACTGCCCCATGGAAGTGAGCGTGTTGTGTATGCCAGCGGCCTGGTTCATGCCAAGGGAGGAGGCGATGGCTGTGTGTCGCATGGGTGGAGGTGTGACCCCACGTTCATTACACCCTATCCTTGTCTCTCCACAGTCCTTGGCGCACATCTGGAAGGCAAGGCACACACTGACGGAGCCGGAGGTGCGCTACTATCTACGGCAGATCATATCGGGCCTAAAGTATCTTCACAACAGAGGCATCCTCCATCGAGACCTCAAACTAGGTATGTAGCCCACGTAACGCTACTACGGGGGTCACAGGCCTCTGTCATGGCGTGGGACATGCTCTAAATGGCGAGTTTCCCTTTAAGTGAGCAGTAGGTAGTTTATGTGGGATGCTCGTTGTGTTTAATTGATTTAGCGGGGAATGTGTGTGGTGTAATCCATGTCGCGTTGTGTTGCGCGTTGTAAAGGCAGCCCTGAATGTAGGCGGGGGGGGGGTTCGGTATGCGCTACCTGTTCAGAATGCTGACTGGACGCATGGCTTTGTTCCCCTTGTTCCAGGCAACTTCTTTATCAATGAGAACATGGAACTGCGGCTGGGAGATTTTGGCCTGGCAGCTAAACTGGAGACTGTGGAAATGAGGAAAAAGTGAGTTATGTTCGTGAAATCGGTTGTACGAGTATGCAATGTGTATAAAAATACCCATTGTCAAACTACACGATTCCAGTTTGAAGCTTCCATATCTTAAAGCGTGAGCATGAAAAACTTCAAGTTTATTGTCATTATCTAAACTATATCTGTGAGTCGATATTTACTAAGCTATTAGTAAAATATACCCTAGTGTTATTCTCAATGATCAGACGCACGATCCACACCACACACAATAGAATTCCTTTCTTTCATTTTGTAAGCCTTGAGGAACTTATTTCTCACCACAGGTGTGTGTGGGTTTGTCCCTCCCCCAAAGGTCATCCAGTACAAACAATGACCAGACAAAACAGAGTTTTGCTTTTGTGTCCCAGGACCATCTGTGGAACGCCCAACTACTTGGCACCCGAGGTCCTCAATCGACAAGGACACGGCACCGAGTCTGACGTCTGGTCGCTGGGCTGCGTGATGTGAGTCTCTGGTTATTTACTGTGTGAGGACACACTGGTTCTTTGTGTGTCTTTTTGTTCTCTGAACACTTGTGCTACTTAACTGTTAATTTGCTTGCTTTTTTTTTTTTTAAGAAGCTACAAAAAAACCTAAATATTATTAAAAAAAATATGTATATCCATTGATTTCAGTATATATATTTTTTCCTAAATGTTCATTTCAGTTGAGCAAATGCAATGTTTGCTCAACTAACAGAATTGTTATTTCCCCCGGCCAGGTACACGCTGATGTGCGGCAACCCTCCCTTTGAGACGCTGGACCTGAAGGAGACCTATAAGTGCATCAAGGAGGTCCGCTACAACCTGCCCTCCAACCTCTCTCCGGCCGCACAGAAGCTCATCAGCAGCGTGCTGCAGAAGGCGCCCGCCAACCGGCTCAACCTGGACCAAATCCTCGGCCACGAATTCTTCACCAAAGTATGCAAAAAATGTGCCCTTTGTGTTTCTCTGTACCACCAGAAAGGAATTTCTACAGGCTATATTCAGTTAGTTTGCGGTGAGCGTTTTGGCTAGGAGCCTGTGAAGGATTCCTGGCGCTAATTTTGGCCTATTCTAACCAACTGTTGACTAGCATAGTTTAATCCAAATATGCACAGTATCGGTGGGATAATGAACAAGTCCTGGTATTTTCTTCAGACGGGACTAACATTGATGCTGTGAGCTTCAAGAATTTAGCAATTGGAAACAATTCCACCAATGCCTCTCCGACTTCAGCAGTATTTATTTAGTAATTGCGGAAAGCCCTTGTTTTCCGAATGGGAGCAGCAGACCCTGGAGAACGTTTGCGTCTTAACCTCCCAGCTGTAGACTTCCTTCTAGAAGAACGTGATCATTTATTTATAACGCAGAGCGACCCGTCTCCCTGGTTGTTTGTCTTGGTGCTGGGTCGCTGACTCCATTCTGTCCCCTCTGTTTGCAGGGTTTCACTCCAGACAAGCTCCCCGCCAGCAGCTGTGTCATGGTGCCTGAGCTCCATCCGCCCAGCCCGGCCAAGAAATTCTTCACCAAGATGGCAAAGAGTTTCTTCGGCAAGAAAAAAGCCAAAGGTGAGGGCCTACTTGTGTTGCCGAGTCAACGTCCCATTTGACTCCCCCCCCCCCCCCCCCCCCGTTTGTGTTATTTTGGTAGACTCACCAAGATTGTAAATGCATCGTGACATTCAATACGGTCTGTAAGCTAAATTTTAAAAAGGATGATGCCAACATTGAACGTCAATGTTGTAGTTTATGATCCCGTCGTTCTAGTGGATTGATTGATTGGATTCATTCAACAGCGGAGAAGATTCCATGCGACGACAAGGACGAGAAGGATCTCTCCAGGCTGGTGTCGGGGATTGTAAAATGTTCGATCAGTCGACAGATCAGCTACAAAACAGTCGGATCGAACGAGGTGATGACCTTATTTTGCTGCCATTATATTTTTATGCGGTAGAAGCTTATTTGAAAGTGGTGTTGGTTTTATGCTCCGTAGCGACCGGGGTTTAGCCGTTTGTTCGTTGCACGCTGAAGGGAGAGTACCTGATGTGTTTGCGTTGGCAGACGCACGCACATCCCTTCTGAAACCGGGAGATGTGTTACTTCAAAGGTTACAGCACAGCCTCTTAATTAACACCTCCACTCTGCCTTTTCGTTCACGCTCGGCAGTTTTTCTGGGAAATAGTGTGAAATAAAGTCGTGAAGCGGTTTTTTTTAATTAGTATAAAAATGTTATGTAACTAGACTCGTACTGAGTCAAAATTATAAAGGCGTTTGATAATGACACTTGGCTTCCAGTAAATTGAACCAATGGGAAGAACAAAAAATGTCTCCCAATCAGAAATACTTAATTTATCCTTCTGGGGAAATTGCGGATAAATAATGTGTAGTTTGTTCTCTGGAGAGCTTTTAGTTGCAAGATGCCTTGTTTTTTAAGCTGCAGTGTAATAAGCATATGCTGTTCTTGGCATTTGTTTATTTTGGCTACTAGACAAATAAAGTGAAAAAGTACCTGGGTGTTGACAGCTAGCTGACCTACTTTATTTTCCAGCAAAAAAAAGATCCAGTATTGCTGAATCATGGCACTTATGTTTTTATTTTTTTAATTGAGCGTCAGGCAAGCCAAGATGGCAGCTGGCAGTGTCTTGTCACCCTTGTCTGGGAGGCTATTTATAGCGCTCTTGTGATTCCATTACGATAGTTTAAGTTGGTTTTCTTCCCCAATTATCCCATTAAGTAAATCGATCAGGAAGTCTCCCTTCCATTTATTGATTTGATGTGGACCCTTCTCTTCAAATCATTATCTTGAGTGTAAACACATGACCCGAAAAACAGGTTGTCTTTGCCCCCCCGTCAGCATGTTGTCAACCCGCATTGTGTTTGTGTGCCAGGTGGCCTCTCCTGCCGGTCAGCTGGTGAGCTCGTTGCCCCTGGAGCCCACACCGGCTGAGGAGGAGTCCAGGAAGTCTGTCTCGCGTTCCTTCAAGGGCACCATGGCCAGCAGCGCAGAACGTAGGTTAAAGCAGCGCTGTAGAAAATGCATGCCATTTGCTCATGGGTTCATTCCATAGGTTTGCTTCTGCAATGGTTGCCGTTCTACTTTTGAAGGGTTTGATAAGCCGCTTGTGGATTATAATTACATTTGTTCCATGACTTTGTTTGAGTAAAAATGGCTTGTGTGTTGGCGGATGGCTCATGTCTTTGACAAATGGCTTTTTGTTCCTCCTTTTGATTGTTGCTGTCATTCCATGTCCCTATACCAGGTCACTAGCTTGCGTTGCCTAGCTAGTATCACAAAGGCAACTTGAAATAAAAAAAACAAACATTTCTGACTTCCTTTCCCCTTGCTCTCCTTTCAGCGTGTGAGGATGGCTCCACCCCTGCAGCTGTTGCTGAATCGGCAGCTAAAGTCCTCGACACATGCCTGTCAGCCATGCCCGCAGGTAGGCCAAATCCCTCACTCTTCCTACCAGCATTGCAGAATTGAAGCACGCACTGCAACAACATGCAATAAAAAAAAAAAGAGAATAAGCCACAGCAATTACAGATATACATCTTGTAAATGCATTTACTATCTCTGAACCTGACCAAGTAGAGTATTCAACCACTCTTCTATTGGTACATATACATTCTTCGGGGGCCTTGCTGATGCTGCTTAAAATGGTTCTCATAGATTTACTGCAGATGGGAGTCTTTTTTTTCTTCTGTGCTGTCTTGATGCGTTTCTTCCTTCTCCGGCGAAAAGTTTGGTTATGTAATTGCGTTCTCTCTAGGGACGGGAGATTGCAACATTCTAAAACAGGGCTACAGAAGTGGGACTGGCTTTTAGAGTAACGCATTGAAAGTGGAATCAAAAGCGACTCTCCAGTAGTCCGGGATACAAATGGCATAGGGAGTGGCTTTGCAAGTGAAGTAAAAGGGGGTGTTAAATGTCGCGTTTACACTAAATAACAAACAGCCATTGTCAGTGTTTTACTCTGCCCCGGTGCCCAGTTTTTTCGTTTCCTTTGCTTGGGGATACATTTTATTTATTTTTGAATTAGGTCCGTTCCCCCCCGTCTCTTAACTCGTGTTGAGTCACGAGTGGAATGACTCCTTCAAATCGTCCTTCTTTTACATACCATTTATTTTCCTTAATGTTCCAAATTAACTGACCCGATCTCCCCTTACTACATTGTAATCACATTGCGCATGGCGTGTTCTAACCTTCCATTGTTGTCTCCCTCTCCCTCTCCCCCTCCTTCCCTCTCCTATTAATCTCCTCCCCAGCGACAAGAAACCCCCCGTGTCTGTCCAGACCCGAACCCTTCTTGTGGGTGACCAAATGGGTCGATTACTCAAACAAATACGGCTTTGGCTACCAGCTGTCCAACCATAGCATTGGCGTGCTCTTCAACGAAGGAACCCACTTTAGCCTCTGTGACCAGCGCAAGTAAGGGTCTACTCTTATCGTCGCCATGTTTGTCGATGACCTAAGGGCGTTGGTTTAACAAAAGTAGTCTGTAGGCCGATTCAGTTGACCACCTGCACAATGGCTCTATTCAGGTTGGGGGGGGGGGGGGAGGGGGGAAGAGTAAAACAGCCATTTTGGATTTGGCCCTGGAGACTTGTATGATGTGGCGTAACTAACGGCCGTTTGTTTTCTTTCTGAACAGCACTATCCACTACTGTTTGACCAACAACAAACACTTCACCTTCCAGACCAGCGCTCTGCCCGAGCAGCTCCACAGCCAGAAGCAGATCGTGGAGCTCATGGCCAACTATATGGAGCAGAACCTGATGGAGGTGAGGCCGATTGGAGTGCTTTTTCGCACACTTTACAGTTAAAAATTGACTTGAGTGGGTTTTCTAGAGAGACTGACTTTGACCTTCAAAACACGGGGAAAACACTGCAGTGATGTAATGTAAGCTGATGTTGCCCCCACCCCAGGGCGGAGACCTGCACTGTGAGGACCAGGCCTCCTCTAGCCCACCCCCGCTGCTGCTGCAGTGGGTGAAGACGGACCACGCGCTGGTCATGCTCTTCAACAACGGCACCCTACAGGTTCGAACCGACAACCCCTCGACAATATTTTTCAACACTTTTTTTATTCATTTTTATAAAGACTACAAACTAAAAAAATGTGTTTCTCCTGCGTTAAACTCTCCACTAATAACCCAACGTTGCCCCCCCCCCCCCCCCCCCAAATCAGGTGAACTTCTACACGGACCACACCAAGGTGATCCTGTGCAAGGCGGCGGACGGCTCCTACCTGCTCACCTTCATCAGCCGCGAGCGCGTCTCCTGCACGTACCTCCTCAGCATGCTGTCGGAGATGGGCTGCTCGGCAGAGCTGCGCCACCGCCTCCGCTACGTGGTGCAGCTGCTCCAGCACCACGCAGACGCCTGAGCCGCTGCTCGCTGCTGCTGCTACCGGGCTCACTGAACTATGGATGCCTGGGAGACGCGTTCCCCTCTGCCCCCCCCCCCCCAACCCACCAACAACGTACTGATCCTCTTAAGGGACTGGGGGTTTATTTGGGGTTTTGTTGCTAAAGGCAGTGGATCGGAACCTCAACTGTGTTTTTTTTTTTCTCTCAATATGCTCTATCTAGACTGGTGCCTGGAAAGCGGGTCAAGTTCTTGTTTTCCCTGGAGGGAGCATGTTGGGAGTTGTAGTCAGGAAGTGGATGCCTGTTTTTATTTAGTTATATATTTTTTTTTTAAAGTGGCAACCCCCTAATGAGAGGTTTGTGCCTATTCAGCCTCGAAGTTTTCCACCTGGAAGTTTTCGATGCCTACACTATAAGGGACTAACCACCATTATATATGGTTCAGTTTTAGTCTGCCTGGAACCAAGTAGGCTGCCTGTTGGGCAGAGGCCAAACTAAACCATGCCCCTTCCCGAATCCCTAGCACTCATCGTGGGTCGAAAACGACTGCTCTGTCAGCCAACCCACCTACTGTAAGTAGTGTTGCCCCCCCCCCCCTCCCCCTCTCTCCCGATGTCGGATCTCCATTGAAAAGCGAGATTGCATCCGAAACACTCGCAAACCCCAAAAGAGGGGCCTACCGGCTTGGGTGTCTTTCGGGCGTCCGGCTATTCCAAAGGGGACCGGTGAACTGATGGGACCCCCATGGGTGAAGAGGTTCCCTGGGACCTGTGTGGAAGAGGGGGGGGGCAGCAAGAGGGCACCCCCACCCTCAGATGGTGTCTGTACGGTCTGGAACATGGTGCACACAAATCTGTGTTTCATTCCCTAGTTTTCCCCCCACTCTCCGCTCGCCAGCCACTAGAAGCGTTGGCTTACGGTAGTCTTGGATCTCACTCGCACAAGCAACATTTCCAGCCTTATTATTTTTTTTATGGTGATGCCAATAGGTGTGAGAGAATGTAAAGGATTCTCTTTTTGCTCTGTGGTCACGTTTGCTTTCAAATCACGTTAGTACACCGCATACAGAAGGGGCTATGGGAGTCACACAATTTTTGCACTAGATCAATTCCTTTTTATATACATCTTAATTTCGAAAAGCTAAACATTTATATTTATTTTCTTCACTCTTTTTTTTTATTAATTTTTAAACCTAGAGATGCCAAAATAACCCTCTTTCTTTTAATTTAATTTTAGCTTCAAGTTGGTGAACCATGTCTGTGCCACATGCGGAATGGACTGCTGAGAAAATAACACAACTGCTGGTTAGCTTTGGGGAGGGAGGGGGAGATAAGTGCCTTTTGGGGGATGTTTGTGAAGTGCAATAACGGCCCTTGTGCGTATGTCGTGCTGGATGCAAACTAGAGTCGGCCCCAGATTTCGAAGGCAGTTGCTATACGTTTTGTACTTGGAGTTGGGATGGAAATAGAGTTGCCCAATAGCGCTACAGTCTCACTACCTGGTATAAGCTTTTAGAAAAACGACTGGTATCATAAACGTAGAACCCAGTAATATCTACTATCGAGAGATGACGGCCGATGACCTATTGTACTCGTACTGTAACCCTAATTGGTTTACATTGTATCCTTAAACTGTGACCTTAAATGGAAGTATTATAAGCAGATTATCTTTTTGATTTTGATTTTTTTTTTTTTTTTTAAGAAAAACATTGTGAAAGCCATCTGCCAGTTTAGAGGAATCTTTATTTTTGGCACATAATGTCTTGTTTATTTATTTTTATTTATACATGTTTTTTTATTTATTGAATGTGTTGTGGATATGACACAAGACAAATGTTCAAATTTGATCACCTTTTTATGTATTGTATTGGGGGAAAATGGGATAAGAATAAAGTTTATTGAAAAATTTAAATTGGTTGTCTCTCTCGTGCCCTATCGCTGAAACAAAATGGCAACCTACATGTTCATCAGTTACTCTCCTTCAGTTTGTCTTGGCTGCCCCTCCGACACTGCATGCTAATCTAACATCTCAGATTGGCGTCTTGTAATTTGTGATGGGACCTTGTTATTTCTTTGGACCATGACACATTTTCTAATTTCAAGGTAATTGGATGACCTGAGAAATTAAGTAATTTAAAGTTTTGATTAGATATGCATATTAAGTAGCTGAGCAGAAGCAGACCAGCACCTGACTTCCATCCCCCTATTGATTTTAGGTAGTCCCTCAACCTTGTTTTAGTCATCTGGTTTTCCAGTATCCATTGATGCACCAGAGTCCTGGCCCCAACCCACAATGTTTGGTCCTAAACGAT
>NC_044055.1:9115651-9150651 GCF_902167405.1 Gadus morhua | reverse complement strand
TCTTCACTGCCCGGTAATTTTTTATCTTCTTTATCGCCTTCTGCCAGGTGATATATAGTTATAGAGTACCGTGGTAGCGCGGGTGAATTGAGGTTGAGCAGGCGTTAAAGTTGCTTTTGAATGGTTTAAAATGCTACAGCCGATTACACATTGAATGGACGATGCTAAAAGACACACGTGACTAGCATAACCTTACACTAAGGTAGTAACATGTAACCAACGAGGCTGTAGTCTAGCGTTCGCTATCCAATCCCAGCCGAACACTGACAGAGGTGAGGTTTCACTATCCATTGACTAGACAAACCCATAAGCCACACCACAGTCATATAGGAATCAACTCGTAATCGTTTTATGCTCAAAGTGGCAATCTCAAAGATCTCAAGGGCTTTCATCAGTGGGCCATAGACTCACTCACCATTGTGTTGCCTCTTTCAGCGATAGCTAGTGACTTAGAATACCTGTAATTACATGAAAATCTTAGAGATCATTACTTTAAACAGTCAAAACTCACAAATAATTTATAATTACTAGATTATATTATTCTACATCTCTATTCATTCAGCAATGACACGCAACACACAGTTGGTACAACAACAACTTGTCACAAACTGTACAGATACTGTACAGTACTAGCAATAAGCACATATTTGCTGCATTTACTACTGATTGTTGAACAGAAAACAACTGCATCCTATGGTCCATCTTTATTCTTGATATGCTATATCTATCCACATTCTTAAAAATATAAAACATAATAATATACATACTGATCAAATAAATATTTTTATAAATACCCACAAGTCTTTTAATGTCCTCATTTTAGAGACAGCTTTAATCTTTTAAGCAACTGTGAACAATCCTGGTAACGCTCCAGTGTAACGATATTAAACGCATTAAAAGTTTATTAAATTAAGCTCCCTCTCCAGCCCCCCTCCCTCCCCCCCCCCCCCCCCCCCCCCCCCCCCCTATCTGCCTCCCTCTCTGTCCTCTGTTTCGATTTCCTCATCCTCATCCTCCTCATCCTCGTCTTCACACCGCTGTTGACATTTCTCGTCACCACTATATCTCGTTTTATTTCTCACGACGTGCGATACCCCCGCTCCCGCCTCCGTCTTCACTCTCTCCACCTCAAATCAATGTCTGACGATTCGTCGCCTCTCCGTCCTTCTCCTCCTCTGCCGTCCCCGTCTCTCTCTCTCTTTCTCTCTCGCCCTTCCTCCTCTTGCTCACACCTCCTCACTCGTCTATTCTGGACCCGATCATAATTTGCCCCTTTCCGCCCCATACCCCAGCCTCTTTCTCTCTCTCCTCCTTCTCCGGCATGAGCAGGACCCAGGGAGGGCTGTCTGGAGCAGCAGCAGCAGCAGCAGCGGTGGTAGCAGTCGTAGCAGCAGCAGAATAACAAACAGCAGATAGGGAGAAGAGAAGACCAGACCCAGACAGAGACTTGCAGTGCGGTGATGTCACCCACTCAGACAGCCAGACACGATCGGCCTGCACAAACATGGCCGCCGTCTTCCCCGGGAACACACAGGAGGCACAGTGCCTCAAACTCACTCCCTCACACACACACACACACACACACACACACGCACTCCCTCTATCTCGGGTTCTCTCTCTCGCTCTTCCTCTCCCCATCACTCCCTCCCTCCAACCTCCCTCTCTCTCAATCTCTCATTGCTTCTCTCTCTCTCTCTCTCTCTCTCTCTGCTTCCGCTCTCCTTACTTCTTTCCCTCTCTCTCCCTCTCACCATCACTCCCTCCCTCTCTTTCTCTCAACCTCCCTCTCTCCATCTCTCGCTGCCTCTCTCTCTCTCTCTCTCTCTCTCTCTCTCTCTCTCTCTCTCTCTCTCTCTCTCTCTCTCTCTCTCTCTCTCTCTGCTCCCCCTCTCCTTACTTCACTCCCTCTCTCTCCCACTCAGCATCACTGCCTCCCTCCCACTCTCTCTCTCTCTCTCCCTCTCTCTCTCTCTCTCCCTCTCTCCCTGCCTCCCTCTCCCTCTCTTTCTGCCCCTCCCTTGGTCTGAAATGCTCCTCTCCCCCCAGTGGAATGCAGGATATGGTTTGAAAAGGAAATATGTTTTGGATTCGCCATGAGCAGAAAACTGTCACTCGGCTACTGGCACACTGAACATGTCGCTGGCGAGGAGGGGATGATGTCATCGCTGTTATTTTCCCACGCCACTGAGATGATTTCCCAGTCAATGTCTGGTCTATCGAGGGGGTGTTTTGTGTAGTTATATCTAATGTAGAATGACCAGACGTTTTATGTCCATGTGCTTTGTTTTCTTGTCCGTATCCCTATCTATGTCTATCTATTTGGTAAACACACCCACACACCCACACACACACATATACGCACAAAAAAATGAGGAAACTCATATGCACCGGAGGCCTGACATTCATTTTCCGTGTTCTTCTACCTACCCAGAATGCATTACTCTCTATCTCTTCTGGCAGGGCAACGCTCTGATACAATCCCACTGAATGTTTCATGGCTTTAGTACAACAGCCTCTACATTCTTCTAGAGTGTATCGTAAGAGGTGCCCATTCACTGCTCGGAATGAAAAATGCATACCACGGGGGCTTTGGGATCCAGGGAGGAGAAGCATTCAAAATGTTATTTCATTCTTTCAAAAAATCGAATTCAACCAAAAGTAGAACAGTCATCGAAAGAATGCAAAGGACTTCCTCCCTATAACCCCCTTCACTTATCAGGAGGCCTCTGAATGGAGAGACCAGACGGTCTGGACGCAAGGGGGAGAGCAGCAGTTGCGTGTGCCGTTTAATATTCATGTGACCTCTGGCTCACTGAATTTAGGGAACCTTTTAGGGACTGCTTCCTATGATAGAGGCAGCAGAGAGGCAGCAGCAGGCCGGGGGAACGGGGTAGGCGGCAGGGCGGGTCAGAGCCGCCGCGGGGGTAGCCTCTGCTATTGTGAGGCTGCAGCTTTGTTTGGACTTCAGCAGGTGGGATTAACTGGAAGAAAAGGGCCGGCTCCCCAGCATGTGCATGCAAAAACACACACAGACACACGCACACGCGCACACACACACACACACACACACACACACCCATATACATATATCCACACACCTGCAGAAGCGCATTCATGCACACGCACGCATGCAAAAATACACACGCACGCGAATACACACACACACACACACACACACACACACGCATACTTGCAAAAACACACACACCCACACACACACATACAAACACACACACACATGCACCCATCCACTGATCTACACGTACATATATGGAGACACAAAAGCAACACTGAGACATCTGTGCATACATTGGAACATGCGTGAACACATCCAAACACGCTCTACGCTCGCATTTCACCGCACAGACACACGTGACGATTAAAACAGCAAAGGGCCTTGATAAAAGGCGGAATAATAAGGAGGTATGAAGGGCGGGTCTGAGAGCAAGCTGTGGATCTTTAGACGGGGAGCGGGTCAGTGTCAAGAGAGGGGGAAACGGAGACACAAGAACGCGGGGGGGAGGTGTGTAGTGGGGGGCATTGCTGCATTGTTTCAGTCTCCCATATGCTGTGACCAAAGTGATGAACACTGGGGCCCCCACATGACCCGGGGCCCCTGACGCCTGCTGCCGCCACGGCCACACCACCGCAGCCTTCACCCTACAAACACCTCCGACAACATCAACCCTATCACAGACATCCTCTCCATCTCTACCACCACCATAACCATCACCTCCACGCCCACCCACAAAAAACACAGACTGCACCGCCTTAACAACCTACACCACCACTTCCACCTACACCGCCATTACAACCAACACTACCAAAGCGACCCACACCATCACAACCACCACTACAAACACTCCTATCCCCATCACCACCACCACCACCTACAACACAATCACAACCAATGACACTTCCACCTACACCACCATCACAAAGACCACAACCACCACCTACACCACCATCCCCACCACCACCTACACCACCGCTACACCACAATCACATCCACCAGCAACAACACCTCTGTCACCCACCCCCCCCAACCAGGACCCAGGACCCTCCCTCCCATTATTTTACAAATGATAGACTTGTATAGATACCCCCCCCCCCCCCAACAAAGAGAAACGGGGGTGGATGGTGAAATAGGGGGCTGCTCATCTGTCAACCAGACGTGGTGAGCCTAGCAGGAGGGGGGGGGGGGGGGGGGGGCTATTCATCCACCCTGAATGACGTTATTCAAATAACTGATCCCGGGTTCACTTGTGCGTGTGGTGTGGTGTGTGTGTCGCAGTTTTAGGCCCACACCTGTCTCTTTAAGTGCAGCTTTCGTGGCTGGGCCTGACAGCCAATAGGAAGCGAGGAGAGCCCCGGAGAGACAGAGGAATGCGTTGGTATGGTTCTCCTTTTATTTCTCAAAGCACACATGCAACGACAACTGGTGCTTTCATAAGCACATGCTGTGGATCGACGTTGTCACCAACCGGACGTGATTGATCATGCGTCGAGTCCTCGGGCGGTTTCAGTTCCATATGAAACAAGGAAGCATGAAAGTATTCTGACCTGGTGATTGGAACCTCATTTCGCTTTTAGCGTGGAGTTATAAAAATAATAAGTGTGAGAACTCATGAAAGAGGAACGTAGCATTATTGTTAATTCCTAGAAAGTGCAATTCGTGAGTTATGGGTATTGGTATTTATTTGGTATTTATTTAACCCTAACCTGGCTTGAATAGTAGGTTTTGCGGTTTCCTCAAAAGTTGAATTCCAATCATGTTTTTTATTGGTGTGTATGGCAGCTTTGACCTCTTAATAGGCTGGTAGGAGAAACCAGTAAGAAATGATGACACATGAGTTAATCGGAGGAGAATTCAGAACAACTGCTGCTTGTCTAGCTGGTGTACAAGTCATCTGCTCTGTTGTAGTCCACACTCCACATTGTTTAAGGTGTATTCGAAAACTGCTTACAACTTTTATTACGTAAACACTTGCCAAGTTTAAATTTAAAAAGCATCAATTGTTTTCTGCCACAGAGATACTGTCTCTGAAACTGTCTATACTACAATCAATTATTCATAATTAGTCCAACAAAAATAATAATGTATATATATATGTATAAACTATACATAAATGTGTAAACGATAAATATATATGGTCCCTTTATAGAGTTTGAGTCATGCTATGATTTCCCTGTGTTCTTGTGTATCACTTTTGTATGCTCATTCATTTAGAGTCAGACAGAGAGCTAAGATACACACACACCAACGCATTGAGCCACACACACACACACACACACACACACACACACACACACACACACACACACACACACACACACAGACACACACGCACACACCCGTACAAACATTATTATATAAATATAAACTGTCATTCATTTACCTCAACCACTCCCAACTGAAGCTTGCATGAATTTGTTGAACTAGTGCAGGGGTGCATATAAGAGAGAAAGAAAAATAGAGAGAGGCTGTGTTAATGTTATTCTATCTGTTTATCTGTCTCTATGTCTATTTGTCTGCCTACCTGTCTGTCTGTCCGTCTGTCTGTCTGTCTGTCTGTCTGTCTGTCTGTCTGTCTGTCTGTCTGTCTGTCTGTCTCTCTCTATAAAGATCCAACCAAAGTCTTTGTTGGTCTACTTCCTGTTAAAGTCTATCGCTTGCCTTGTGACAGGGAAGCCGTTAGAAGTAGTCAAAAGACATTAGAGCAAGCGATGGGACCTAAGCTATATTTGGGAGCGTTCAAAGAGAAAAACGGGGGATAAACAAAAATAGGCATGACGTGATTTACGTCATTTGACACATTTTATTTCTGGTCTTGTGAAGAGTCTTACAGTTATACAGAATGCTCTAGTCTATTGACTCTTTGAGGGATGGAGGCTGTGTATTGAATGCTACAACTTGTTGGGCTAATTATGACAAAAAGAGAGTTTTGCATGAACAAATCTGCTCCTTGTTGGAGATTCTTACAAACGCAAGCACACACATGCACACACAGCATCAGTAACTTCATATTCCAACTCGAAATGAAGGGAACTTTGAGACAGTTTATCCTGTATTACAGGACTGACCTGTTAAAGCCTGCGTGTGTTTGTTTACGTGTATGTGTGTGTGTTTGAGCGTGTGTGTGTGTGCCTGCGTGAGTGTGTGTTTATGTATGTGTGTGTGTGTGTGTGTGTGTGTGTCTATGGTTGTGTTTGTTTGTCTTTGTGTATGCATGTGTGAGTGTGCGGGTGTGTGTGTGTAGGTGTGTGTGTTTACGTGTATGCAAACGGAGTGTGTGCGTGAGTATGTGTGCGTCTATGGTTGTGGGTGTGTTGAGAGAGGGGGGGGGGGGCAAGGGGTGAGGGGAAGGTAGAGTACAAAGGCACCTGAGTTATTGGGAGTGTCCTGATTAGTGACTCATCAGGCCGGAGGGCTTGTTTGTACTCTCTCTGCTGTTGTCATACATGGTTTATGGTTTAGTACAAATTGCTAATCTTCTTTTTTATATGGACAAGTCTCAGCCATGTTTCAAGTATGTGTTGGTTTGTTGTTGTATTTCCTCTGCTGTACCAATACTCGTTATTAGAATAATAACAAGACGAAGCATGGGAGAAAGAAATAACACTTGATCACAATAATTATACTTTATCCTAATAGGTGAGCTGGTCCCGAATTAGGCCTTGACTAAAATAATACAAAAGGGTTAGAGTGACAGAGAAAGTGAGAGGGTGAAAAGTTGGTTAAAAATATACAAAAAATAAAGTGTGGACAAAAATATGGATGTGTCAACATGAATATGCAAACAGACAGACAGACAGACAGACAGACAGACAGACAGACAGACAGACAGACAGACAGACAGACAGACAGACAGACATACTGAACTGGAATTTATGTGTATTTTCTTTACACATAAATGAAAGCCCACAAAATGGTTGTCTGTCTGCAGTTTTTCTCTTCAGCTCAGGGATGTGTGCCCTTCGACCCCCTGCAGCCCTCCCCCCCCCCCCCCCCCTCATATCCTGCACAGCTGTCACCAGGGACCTGGCTAGAGAAAGGGACCCATCTGCCATCTTCCTTGAAAGGTCAACGCTCTGTGTGTGTGTGTGCGTGTGTGCGTGTGTGTGTGTGTGTGTGTGTGTGTTTGAGAGAGTGGCTTTGCATATGCATGCATGCAGCACATGTGTGTGTGTGTGTGGGAGGGAACCATGCCTTTCTTTTAATCTCTTTTGTTGCGTTCTCTCCGTCTCTGGCACACTTCTGAGGGCCATGGCTGTTTTAAACGCAGACGGGCCCTTTGTGTGTGCGATGCACGCTTTTGCTCATTTGCATTCACTTGGGTGAAATACATGTTTACGTTGAATGGAATTATGAGGGTGGCAGATTGACCAACTGTCAGTCCCACAAGCAAAATTGATAGAACAGATAATAATTATATTGTGAAAAATATAAATAGGTATCCCATTTATACCGTTTTTAGCATAAGACCAATTCTAAGTTCTCTGTTGTATTTTTAATCATAGATCTTTATCCATCCAAAGGTTTTATATGAGTACAAGATGTACAAGACAATTTGGTTTATCTGTTCTGAAGAGAGTCATTACCCTCACAATACTGAAGTTATCACTTGCTTGCTGGAAGCAGAGCCTAATTAGCCAAGTTCACTAGCTTACATGTCTGGAGATAATGAGCTAGGAGGAGCCAGTATTACGGCTGAAAACAAGACTGTCCAGGTTTATAAGTGAAATCCACTATTTTGCACCCAACTCAATATTCAACCCCCTTCATGAAGGTTAACCCTGAATAAATCCTCAGCAGTATAATCTTGTAGTGTGAATGAGAATCTTTCATCTAAGCAACAATATGTTTAGCATAAGATTCATACTTTATTCTTCATGCTTTTATTTTTAAGTCTTATCTTAAAGAACTTGATTTGGAACCGCATCAGAGCCAAGCAGGCCCAATATGCCTTGAGTTTGCTCCAACAAATGTAAACCCTGCCGACACTATAGGGCAATAAAACTATAAGAGTAGAGAAGGAGAGAGAGAGAGAGACAGAGACAGAGAGAGAGAAAGGGAGAGAGAGAGAGAGAGAGAAATTTGATCACTCGTTGCATAAAAAGGATTTACAATGGTAACAAAGGAATTCTCTCTGCACAGGATTAGTAAAGATTGTGCACCCTATAGGCCTACTTCTCTCACTGCTTCTGTGAGATGTGGGAGGTGTGTGTTTGTGTGTGTGTGTGTGTGTGCGTGTGTGTGTGTGTGTGTGTGTGTGTGTGTGTGTGTGTGAGGGACATAAAAATGGACCCTGTTCATACAGGTGTCAGGACAAGCACCTTAAACACAGCCTGGTGTGGCTGGTTACTTTAAATACAGGTCTGTTTCCTTTAGTTTACCAGTGCCGCAGTTTAGACACACAACTAGTGAAAGCAGCCCCATGGTGTTCTAGGGGGTGTTCTGGTAGATGCTAATGAAACACAGTCATGGAGCAGCACCTCGGTTCTCCGTGAACAGGGTCAATAACGGTGTTTAACTGTAGTTATTCAAGGACATTGGCTTAGAACGGTTGTGCGCTGTGCGGTCAGTGTCAATTAAATGTAATTGTATTGCAAATACGAGGAGACAGTTACAATGGGAGCTGACAGACCGACCTGCAGTGTATCTGATGCAACCTGTTGAAAGTGTTTCGAAGAGGCGTACGGCCAATTGCGTATGGCCAATGGCTGTCAAAAACACAACCCTAATTATATTTGTTTATTCATGTAGCATCGAAGTTTTCCAATGGAAAAATGCTGAATGTCATAATCTTTTTGTTGGTTGTTTTGGGAACTGCATTAATAATATGCATATGAATTAAACAGTGGAGACTAAGTGTGTGTACCTGCATGTGTGTGTACATGTGGATACACACCCCAGCGTGAGGTTGGACTACAGCATACCTTAAATCTTGGTCGTTGGGCGTTTCCTTACTACTTGTCAATTTTCTGGCCGATATCCTAGAAGTTCCCTAATTAATTAATGTTTGAAAGGAACATGTAAGGTGCTAAATGAGCTGAAAACAAGCCCAGGTGTTGCCACAAAAATCGGTACACCATGGGAATGAAATGTGTGTTGCATAATTGCATTATAAAACGATGCCATCAATTCAAGATGTGGAGTTTCTAAAGTGTTCCAATGAAATTGGCTCGCCATACTTTGCTTGAACACAGAAATTACAATTTTAGGAAGATTAGAGTTGATTGTAAAAGGTGTAATCTAGATGTTTTAATGATTTGTGCTTCCATTCTGTGAAAGTATTTTATAGAAGTGTGAGACTTACAGGATCTAGGGCGTTACCTTGCGTACCTTGTGATGTATAATGTTTGCCAAGCCTTAGTTTGGAGTGAGTGTGTGTGCGTGTGTGTGCGTGTGTGTGCATGCGTGTGTGTGTGTGTGTGTGTGTGTGTGTGTGTGTGTGTGTGCGTATGTGTGTGTTTGTATGCGTGGTTGTGTGTTAGTCATGATGGCAGGCAGCTTCAGAATACAGGAAGTTATTTATTGTGGTATAGGACTGTGTGTTTGTGTGTGTGTGTGTGTGTGTGTGTGTGTGTGTGTGTGTGTGTGTGTGTGTGTGTGTGTGTGTGTGTGTGTGTGAGTTTGAGCAGGTTTGGTTGGGGTGAGAAATAATGGATCAATTGAAAGGATGAGAGGGAGAGAGAGAGAGAGAGAGAGAGAGAGAGAGAGAGAGAGAGAGAGAGAGAGAGAGAGAGAGAGAGAGAGAGAGAGAGAGAGAGAGACACACACACACACATAGAGAGGGAATGAGATATGGAGGAGGGAGGGAGAGAGAGAAAGAGAGAGGGAATGAGAGAAGGGGGGCAAAGGAGAGAGAGAGAGAGAGAGAGAGAGAGAGAGAGAGAGGGGGATCGAGAGCAGGGGGAAAGTGATACGGTTAAGCAGCTGAGGGCAGTTTGTGAAGCACTTGTGAGGTAATTGCATTTGGAAGTGCGTGCATGTGTGTGTGTGGGTGTAAACATGTTATACCTTCCCATGCATCCGTTCTTATCTTGATCTGAATGCGTAAAATACCTTTATGCCTCCCTCCTTCCCCCCCCCCCTCTCTCTCTCTCTCTCTCTCTCTCTCTCTCTCTCTCTCTCTCTCTCTCTCTCTCTCTCTCTCTCTCTCTCTCTCTCTTTCTCTTCATATGTCTCACTAATAGCTAGTTCTGCTTGCCAGGATGTCTTCCCTCTGCCTCTCTATTATTTCTTGTGTCAAACTACTATGGTTCTGCGTTCAAATCTGCCCAAAAATACACACCCTACCACACACACGCACACACACCCAAACACATACACACACACACCCACACACACCCACACACACACACACACACACACACACACACACACACACACACACACACACACACACACACACACACACACACACACACACACAGAAACCAACCCAAGATCTCTTATCTTCTGCAGTGTTTGCTAAAGGCTGTAAACAGCAAAGCGGAAGCGGGTTTCTCCAGTGGGATCCGCCCATGCATGTCTGTCACTGTACAGTATACCCACTTGTCAGTCGTTGTCACGTTGATTATCACATGACTTCTATCAGGCGGTCCTCTTTGTGTAAATGTCCTTATCTGAAAATAATATTGATAACCATTGAAATATTCTGAGGATATGATGCATGCTAACTCAAGTTCAAGGTATTGCTTAAAATACAGAACTGGAAGAGGACTCTTGCATATTCGATCTTTGGAATAAACTTTGACGGACACAAATGTGTGATGCATTCAAATGATTCCACATCATCTATTTAGTCATCCTGTCCTCTATCTCTTTTTTTTCAGCATAGTCCACGTCAACGTGTGAGCAAAGTGACAAGTTCAGCCCTAATCATTGTGTGTGGTTGTGTGGGTTGGAAAGGGAAAGCATTATGAAGTGTATGGTGTGACCTTCTCGCATTCTGCTTCCTTCACCGCCACACTGTGTTCATGCTTTCAGGTGAAAGGCTCTCGTCTGGAGCGAAGGGGGAGTTGTTGTGGTTTGGGCATGTTTGAGATCTAAGAGCTGAAGAAGGTCACAAGAAAATGAAAACCTTTCCACTGACGCCATAAATGTTTTGGTTCTTTCTACCTTGTGGCCTTTATTTCCTTTCCTTTACATTTTTTCAAGTCTGTAATTTTTTTACTGAAAAATCATGTACATTAGTTAAATGCACACACGGCCAGCATCATAGTCTCCGTGCCTGCGTGTATCCTGTCCCCACCGCTCTCTTTTGAGCTAGGATTTAGGCCGAGAGCACCACAAAAGGCTGTGGCTGCTTGCTGTCTATTTAGCCAGTGTTAGGCCCGGGCTTTGCCAGTCAAATGAGAGACCAACAGATGGCTGGAATGTTGGAAATACCAGAGATCAGAGGCACCGGGAGATTAGAAGGGAAACGCAGAGCAACCGCCTAAATAAGGGGTGTAAACATACCGACATTGTGGATGTGCTGGTATATATTTCCTTTGTGAGTTTTTGGGTCTACATTTAGTGTGTTTGTGTGTGTGTGTGTGTGTGTGTGTGTGTGTGTGTGTGTGTGTGTGTGTGTGTGTGTGTGTGTGTGTGTGTGTGATTGAGAGAGAGTACTGTGTGAGTAATTGTGTGTGTGTCTGACCAGCTGTTGGTTAACATCCTATTGTCTCCACCACTGCCCCATCTGTAATTTGCTTCATTGATGGGAGAATGCTAGTGGGTCTTAACATGAATTAGGAATGGCTATATTTGATACCTGAAATCCCATTTGAATGAGTTATCTGAATATGAAAGGCATCCAATAAAGGTAAAGCATAGCAAAGTAAATGATAGCATAAAGCACAGCAAACACTTATGTAGGCTTATGGAATATCTGGCATAAAGTTGGCCGTCAACTTTAAAAAGCGTTCCGTGAATAAATCAATGGTCTGGGGCTTAGCCTTCGAAACAGACGAATCTGCAAGCTCTTGTTTTTTTTTGTTCGAGCATATGCACATTTTTGAATTTGTGTGCCGATGTCAGGCTACCATGCTTTATAGCGATGACAGATGACCCAAGGTAAGGGGGATAAGCGTTGAATGCCTAAATTAACATTAAATGCTTAACTGTCAAGAGACTCAAAAACAACAACCAAGCTTTTTTTAAACCAAGGAGAATATAGGAAGAATCTGCAGTTGTAGCCTCTTGCTATATCATGACATTTAGAGCAAAAGGTGCCACGGAAGGACACAGACACAAAGGTAACTGAATTAATAAAACGATTTTATGGATTTTAACATTGTCACCGATGGATTTTTTTTCGATATTTGATGTTCAGTGGTTACTTTCAGACTCCTTGCACTCACCAGCCTCACTAGGCCCTGGGTAAGAGAGCTTCGCTGGATAATAATAGTGATCTGTCTATCTCAAACTGCAGCTGGCTGCAGTGAGTGGTGCAAAGGCACAAGGCAATAGTCCAATATTCAAACAAAAGAGAAAAATAAATAGACAAAATATTTTGCCTCTCTATCTCTTTTTTTATGTGTATTCTTATGAATAATAGTTGAATAATTGTTTATTTATTTGGCGGTCCTAACTCACTAATGACCACATTCTCCAAACATACTTCTCATATCATGACATTTTGCCAAACTTGGTCTAATGTGTGTGTGTGTGTGTGTGTGTGTGTGTGTGTGTGTGTGTGTGTGTGTGTGTGTGTGTGTGTGTGTGTGTGTGTGTGTGTGCGCGCGTGTGTGCTCGTGTGTTTACTTTGAAACATTGCATACAAAATTATATTTTCAAAATAATACAACTTCAAAACATCTTCTGGATACTTAATAGAACCCAAGTTATCGTTTTAATCACTACTGATTATGCTCTATGCTGCAACTGCAAATTAATGGAACTCCCTCAGCACAGCTGCAGAAACAAAGAGGACGCTAGACAGCTTTCTGTATTATACTTGGTGAGATGCTGCCCTCTTGTGGAACCAAGTGAAAACAAGAAAAAGTTAATCGGAAATAGGCCGATTCATCCTGGAACTTGTTTCGGTCATCCAGCACAACAGAGATCTTGATCAAAACATATCGGTCAGGTGGACATTTGAGTTTTTGAAGTGAATAAATTGAAACGCTTGCTTACTCGCAGAGGCAAATATAACAGTAAAATCAGTGGCCTATAATAACTTGCAAACATGTATAACATGTAGGCCTACTTACTGCACAAATGCTATACTCACTCACTGCAACCAATGTTAAGTGTCGATTAAATATATTTACATGTAGGACTATATGTTTTTAGTCAAATCAAACCTTCTGTTTTTGGAAATGCCAAGTAATACGAATAGCGTAGCCTACTCAGTTAAACCTACAATCATCTGAACTCGTCAAACCCTGACTGAAATTAATTTAACAATAGAGCCATTTTAACCAATTGTGGTTGTTATGGATTATAGACACTATATCATACCTTGTAGTACATCTCGATAATGTACTTATTCATACGACCCTTGGGACGCCGAGCTAAACACCGACCAATCAAATGCGATGGTTACTTGTAAACATTCCCGTGCTCTCACGTCGCGGTTGAGGGGCCCAAACACCACCTCCAGATAGGTGAGACCCCTGGTCGTTTTATACATCGTTATGTGCTGTGCGCAAAATAAAGATAAAAAGGTCACGTGTTGAAATCCCAGCTAGTCTGTCATGTACTTTCCATGTCTTTTTTGGCTGTTATCAGCCGTCAAATAAACAATGGGTGAGTCTGGCATGTTGACAGTAGGCCAGCCTCTGATCGCCCGGGTTACACACACAACAACAGAAGATTGTGTTAAACTGACTGCCAAATGGTTACGGTGGATTGGCTAGCTAGCAACAGAGAATTGTAGGTGATTTTAATTTATACATAACATTGCTGATTTTATGCTACACTTAATTATTACGGTTACTTAAACGTGCATGTGTGTGTGTGTGTGTGTGTGTGTGTGTGTGTGTGTGTGCGAGCGTGTGCGCGTGCGTGACGGTGTGTGTGTGTGACACTGTGTTAAATGTTGCCCTTCTGTCTTTCACTATGTTCTTTGCTGTCCTCAAGTGACCTTTTGCCGGAATGGCAGGATTTCTGAGATACAATCGCGAGTCAAACCACCCAATGAAAGATTCAGAGACCATACTTCAAGAGGTACTGGCATCATAGCCCCCCTGCCCTTATACATTCTGTATGTTCTTTATAACCGAAGTGGATCATATTGATGTTCTTTCATTGTGTTTTTGGAGGCTCTGACAGACTGTTACCCGGTACTCTGTGAGTACTGTGGGGAGGGAACCCGGCCTAACTTGGATCTGACATGGTTGGACAAACCAGAGGTGGGGCGATTAATGAAATATTAACGTTATCGACAACCGGGCAAAAGTTCGCAAGAATAATGCTGCCCCGGCTTACTTTTGTTGCATCACCTTGCATTTTGCTTTCCTTTCAATTTAAATGATTCTGTGTTTGGGTTGTCTCCCCGTCCCACAGAGATCGGGACAGTTCTGCTGTTCTCAGTTCCAGCTGCTTTGGGAGTGGCTTCTTGATCAGAGGTCACTGGATTGGACGATGTCTGACCCTGAGAGCCATGCTACACCCCACGAACAGCCAATAATGCGGGGGGAGAAGCTTTCTTATAAAGAGGCCAGTCTAGAAAAGGGCAGGCATGTGTACACTCAAAGACCTTTTATACATTTGTATAATATTATTTCATATTTAAAAAAAATAAGTTCAATTAAAATAAGTTTTATCAAACCAGTTGCCACAAATGTAATGCCTAATTGATAACACTTTGAATGATTTAATTGATGCTGAATCTCTTATTAGCAAAGCGGAAGCACAGGAAGCACAGCAAGCTTGCCATCATGCATCTGGCGATTCACCCAGAGCCACTACAGAGCCTTGTAAGTCAACACTATAACAACTTAAGCCATTGCTTCAAAGCGTGTCTTCTCCACCCTGAGTAGCTTGCACGTGTGTCTGTGTGTGTGTGATTTGGGTTTGACTGTTAATTATTTCTCATGCCGCTAGATAACACGGCCTCAAATGCAATCCGGTACCGACACTCCACCATGTGTGCGGGTAATGCGGGCTGGACCGTCTCCCCTGAGTCACACACACAGATACCTTCAAAAGCAGAGACACCAGAGACAGGGGTGGAGATGTATCGTTGTGAACACGACCAAGGGAAGTTTGGTTTGCATCCTCATCAGGTATGTCCTTCGAACAAATCTGCTGATTTTCGGTCAGGTTTATAAGGAAGATGGCCTAGAAGTTATTCTGACCTTGTTGGTATTAAACCATAAACAATTCCACTCAACTCTGTTGAGCAGACAAATAAATAAGAGATGATGTGAGCAATTAGCATTGTATATGTCCAAGGAGAATACAGCGCCACACTGTGGTCGGAGGTGGAACTATGCTCTTATTTGTCAAGCACTTTCCGAAGATTTAGGGTTGCCTAATGTACAGCTAACAATTGTTGCTCTTCTCTTATTTACATATGCAGCCTGCTGCTGGATTTCAACAAAGAAATTACTCCAGTGGAATGAAATGTCTCACTGTGTTCCCAGATGGATCCTTGCAAGTCCTGTATCCTTTTGTAAGGGAGGTGTACACACTTCCTTCATATTTATATATTTTAGTAGCCCTCGTGTATTCAAGGTTAATTAAATATACAGTCGATAAAAGGGAATAAAATAAATTTCATTTTCTGAGGGCATAACAATCCTTATAGCCATGACAATAGTTACCCCTCTGGCTGTGTGGCCCTGGTGGTTGTGGTTACTGAAGCAAACGGCAGGGTCTGCATTGTTTACGACGACAGCGATGTCCCTGAGCAACCAATCAGAGCTATGTTCCAGTCCGATGGCCGGGCAACGTGCTATAGCAGCAATGGTAGCATCTGGTATGCAGGTGTTTTCCTTAAGGTTATTACCATCTTATGATCTATGGCTACAGAGAACTAGAGGGGTAATAAGAGCTGTGTGTGTGTGTGTGTGTGTGTGTGTGTGTGTGTGTGTGTGTGTGTGTGTGTGTGTGTGTGTGTGTGTCTTTAACCCAACGTGTCACCAGGCTCAGCCTAGGTCAATCCGGAGGTCAGCGCTTGGACCAATCAGGAGCCAGAGTTCAAAGGTGGAGTTGGGGCAGCCTTGGCCTTGGTAGCCCCACCCCTCTGCGGCCACTCTTCCTGTCACTCAACAAGAATATCGGGGTTCGCGTACTTGGCAGAGACCAAGTATTTGTCTCGTTCTTGTGCTGCGGTCAACAGGCAAGGTTCAGTGTTGGCATCAGCTGTGTACAGGTATCTACTTTTTTGGGGGGGTTTATTTGATTTTATGATTTATTGTATACAGCAATTAACATTAAAGGTGCTCTAGAAAAGATTGAATAGATATTAGCTTTTAGTTATATCTTGAGCATTTCTGCTCTCTTAACTTAACTCTTTGACGCTTACGTACAGCCCTTTAAACCTTTATCAGTCGTTGGTAGCCTTTCTGAACAGTTGTTTAAGTAACCTACATTCACATTCATCACCCTTTATGTTTCTAGTGTCAGGTGGATTGTATGAACATATGTCACAATCCATCCATCCGCTCAGAGGAGCTGTTCCTGCTGGCCGGGAGAATGGGAGTGTCTCTGGCCATGGAAGGTCTCCGTTATTGCTTGAGAAGGCTTTCCAGGCACAAGCCTTTCAAAGCCCAACTGGGTATGCGCCATCACATGGGCCTCATCAGGAAGCTGCTGGCAGCCAGTACCACTGTGGGGATAGGGGCCAGCGACAGGGCCTTCATCCACAGGTGCCTTCAGGGCTACTTGTGATGCGTGTCCTCTATTACTTTTTACATTTCCTTTTCAGTATATTGAATAAAATTGAACTACATTTTTGACATTGTATTTATAATTAAAAACTACTCCTAGGGGAGAATTGACAAGCAACACCAAGGATCCAGTGCGTTTTGTTTGACATGAGTCACCGATAATCCCCTTGGGACTTGTCGAATGAGCTCAACCGCTTGCCTTAAGACCAACAGTTGACATAACATCTAGCAGATGGCTCTACAGGGCATAAGCATCCTTATTGTGTTTACTCATCCCCCCCCTCCTAACCCATTACCCTATTAGGACCAAGTGGTTTTTAAGATACTGCTCAAAGACAGTCTAACTGGCTCGAAAGCTTTGGTTGTGATTTTTCAAAAGGCAAGATTAGTTGTGCCTGCACCTGACGTTGGGAGAGGATGAATTGAGGGTTCTGTTAGTATGAAGTGAGGTAATTCGTAATGAGCCAACATCCATATTCAGCATGTCTAAGTTGAACATGCCCACCGCCAACTAGAGCCAGTCTCAAATATGTTACTTGAAAAAAATAAAAATAATGCAAGGAAGGAAACTCAATCGTAAATTACTATATCTTTTATTGTCAACATCTTAAGAGTTATGCAAATATATAAAACAGAATTCACAGATCAAAACAAGAAAACAATTTCCAATGTTAATTGTGTCATAATTAGTTAGAATTGGAGATGTATTTCCTGTAAGAACGTAGCTTAATTTAGAAAAAAATTAAATTACAAGTTAAAAAAAAGGAGGTACAAATGACGACGCATGGATCAGTCATTCGACAGTTAGAATTTTTGTTAAATTAACTTGCTCTACCACAGATTTTCATGGGATGCTATAGGCGCCTAATCGGTGGTTTACAGCGCCTAAGATGAACTCTGCAGTAATACTAATAGTACAACATGATGACGGGGGGACTGGGTAGGGTTAGTGGCGTGGTTGCCACGGATACCACTCTGGCGTCAGGGGCAAGGCGTCTCTTAGGGGCGTAGTGAGGAGCGATGGGGGACATCCAGTCTGTGCTTGCAGTATTCCTGCCTTCAGCGCAGACCTTCATAAACCCACGCTTCACAGCCCGACGAGAAACCCACCTCGAAACCTGGGGGAGCAAATGTTGGACATTGGTTCAAATATGTCACATATTCGAGTTAAACTGCACAACTGCGTGTGTGTGCGTGTGTGTGTCTGTGTGTGCTCACATGGAGGGGTCCGTGGCTCTGGCCGCTGAGGGGCGTGGCTAGGAGCGGTGCGGCGACAGTGTGTCCATGTGAACGTTCATCTTCATCTCGTTCTCCAGGATCTGAACCAGCTGCTGCATGGAGGGCAGTTGGCCGGACTCCAGCTTAGACCACACCGGCACGTCTGTGGGGATCCAAAACAAGACTTTCAAAACGCTGCCAAAGTCTAAATAATGAGGGCTGTCAAGTTCTTGCCGGTTGGCTGGTCGATATGCACTTGTTCGACCAAACTGTACCCCGAAATAAATATGGGTAAAGAAATGCTGTACCGTCAAAGAAAGGCTCACCGTTCAACGTGATTTCAAAGGCTCCTGTCGACATCATTTGGTTTTCAATCATGTTGCTGAAGAAAAACACCATCATGCAGGCATATATCTGAAACAAACGACCAAAAAGTTACAGATCCATTGATTGCAAGGCTACCATTGACCCTGATAATGCCCTTCCAAAACAAACATCAGTACAAAATAGCTTCATAGTTAACTCCATTATACCAAGGCCTAAAACATTTTTTTGTTTGGTTCCGGTTTCCGACCGACCCTGTCAATTTATGTGCGACCCAAATTATTTTATGAGTTTTATAAAAAAAAAATTTTTTTATTTTTTTTATGTAATTACGTTTTGGTACAGCACCTCTATAATTACGTTTTGGTACAGCACCTCTTCATTCTGTACAAGGATGAGCGAATTTTCTCGTTTTTAAATGAAAAAAACCTACCTATCATTCGCTGCCGCTGGAAAAAATAAAATAAAAAAATAAAATAAATTCCCTACCTACCCATGACCTCAACTGACAACCAACAGGAACCAAACTGCATTTAACGTGTGTGCGTGACCCGTGTGTGTACACACATTCAGCAAATAATGTAATATGTTTACTATAAGCACACGGGCAGCAAACGCCATAAACCTGGGTGGTGGATCGGAGGTGCATGCAAAGGCAGAAACAATGAGTATGCAAATTAAAAAAATCAGGTTAGTCCAATATTTCAACTACTTTGCTAGTCATCTGATCTCATTGAGATGAGCTCAGACAGTGATGTAACAGTTACTTTAAACTTTTAATCGAAGTTGAGGAGTGAGTACTGCGAGTAATTGTTCACTAGTCAAGTAGACCTGCAGGTAAGCCTGATTCCTACCTTATTCTCCTGTCCCCAAGTCCACACGCCAGGGGCTTGCATACCCAAGAGAGCGAATGGGTCTTTTCCGATTATAATAAGCCCAATCACCACCAGCTTAAAAGTGGACAGGAATGTAGCAATGTGTCTGAGGGGAATACAATGAGACGGACAACATATTTAGTATGCAATACGAAAACAATTAAGTGAAAATATCCTCCACCTAATCAGTCAAATTAAGCTTTCTCGGTGCACGTTAAACATCCAAACTAAATAAAGACAAACATTTGTATAGCTCTGACGTTAAACATTAGTTCAGTTCTCTCACAGCCTGAAGTTAAAGAATGAGTAGTGTTTGTTTTGGTAAACCAGACATTTTTCACTTGCACCTACCTGGAATTCAGTAATGCTGAAATCATGTGGTTGGGTTGAAAGGCACAGTGGCTGTATCATTACGTTACCGAATGGGTGGCAGCAATGTAAGCCAGATCAGTTTGTAGAACTCTGATCTGACATAACTCAGTAACTCTGAAGGATATATATACACAAGGAGATTTTGTAACGTATGACAATTGTTGTCGTAGAACTACCTACACCGCTTCTTATGTCATTATTATGTACAGCACAACTAAAAGCATTTCAACACATGTCTGATGGCTAAATGTAGGGGGCAATTAGTGTATAATATTGTCAACTCCAAAGCGAGTAGGAAAACTGGAGCATTTCTTAAAATAGGAGGCAGGCTTCATGATAACGACTGCCTCTCCCATGACCATTACACCCTGTTGTTGTCAACAGCAACAGCCACACTTTGGTTTCAAATGTGTTAGTTAGTGAGAGACCAGTTCGAAATCCTGTAAAAAATTGCATGTGGTGTTGCTCATATCCCATTTATTTGCGTTAACGTTTTCCTCAAATTAAGGCCACAAGCTAATTAGTGAAAACAGGGGGCTGTAACTTATTAACCTACGCCAACAGACAAATCTAATTGCAGTATTCTGAAGTATGCGGCTGGGCTCCTTTACGTTAAATCATACCAAACTGGATTAAAAAACCTGTTTGTTTACAACAGCGACTGGGTACAGGGAACACTCGCCACCCAGGTGTTACCCTGAAGGGTCCTGTTGCCTTATAGCTATTCCCTTGTGGGTTTATTAGCAGTTCATTTGATGAGGACCCGGGCGCCAGAATGACACTTCTGAAGCAAGTCTTCAAAACACCTGGGAGTAGAAAAGCAACCGACCAAACAACAGCCCCCATTATTTATGTGCATAATGAAAATCGGAATGGAAAAGTAATGAAGTTGTGCATGTATCAACATATAACTGCATACACTGAGCAGTAGCTCAGTGTATGCAATATGTTCAACTTAACATTTAGTGCCTAGAAAGATGTTTGACGTTCCTGTTTACCATGACTGAGGTATTATTAAATAATATATTCTAGGGGAAAAACATTTTTGCCCCTAGTCTTCCTGTGTATTAAATCCCATGATACATATTTTTCCCGAGAGCTAAGATCATTCAGCTCGTACACATGCTGACTGAGCCCGGCACATCTGCTGCATTAATGGGCCCACGCCTAGTTTAAAATACAACTTATACAGCTCATACAACTTAGTAGAATGGCTGTTGGTGCTGTAAACTAATTTAAAAAAAATTGAATGACCAAAACATGTTCGAGAGTTCGTGCAGGACTTATTGAAAAGCCCATTTCCTCTAGTGTGGAGTGCATCAGAGGTATACAGGAGATTGATTCGCAGAGATGGAGGATATTTTTGAGACCTTAATATGTGCTTGATGGGCTGTCTTTCTTACCGATAGAGGGGCATTGGAAGGTAGTTCTCTCCCTCAATGCGGATGTCCGGATACCGCTGGTTCAAGGCCTGCATGTACTCCTCAAACACCCGCTTATACCCTCAGGAAATACTGTTGGAACAGAACCACAGGTTAGTGAGCAAGTTGTCAGGAGGATGACCAAGGCAGGGTCAAGTGTCATTGTTAAGAGGTCAATTCCAGTCTCCAATGTCTTTGGAGGATGACTTCTCTGACTTTTCAGCACCACCCACCCCAAAACACACAACAAATAGTTGATCAACATGATTTAGCAGCAATATAGCATAAACCGTATACAATGGGGAAATAGCATAATTCGGATATTTCGTTTTTTACTACTAATTTTATATCTTATGTTTTTCTGTCTATTGTCTAACGTCGACGCAGAGTTGATCTGATGTCTGCAGCGCTGGTGATCAGCCATTGGTCTGAATGGGTTCAGCAAGGAGAAGTCAATCATTGCATTAATCTGGTGGTAGTCGGCGGAAGCGGGGCCATGTTTCAACACGATTCTCTTTAAAACCAGAGTTAGGGTACATGCTGTTATATACGAATACGGTATCCACATGTACAGACTTGCGATGCAAACGTGTAGTAGACATAATAAATGATTAGCAGTTTCTAAAGTGGTCAAAATTAAGATAGTGTAGAGCAGTTAATTTCCGGCCTATACCACTCTGATCCACTTAGCACAGCTCTGAGCGTAGCTGCTAGTTCCCCCCCACCGTTATTTCCTTCTATCTTACCAGATTTGAAATTTAAGAAGAGGTCCAGTAGCAAATTGCATCTTCATCTTTTTCACGCCGCTGTTATCAGCCGACGTTGCACAGTATAGGGAAAAGACCCCCAGGAAGAGGAGGGAAAACCGAAGCCACCTACTACTCGCCATTCTGTCTTTGCGAGCTTGGTCACCGACCTCAATATCTTGCTCTGTCTCTCTCTCTCTCGTAGGCTGGAGCTCCAGCTGAGACGTATAAGGGGAGCACAAAATACTGCCCCCCGCTGTTTGGGAGCAGCAGTACGTGCACGATGTATGGCTTGCTTATAAGGTTAAGTTGATCTTTCTCAAGGTATTCAAAAACGATTGTACACAATTATGATATACGAACAATTATTTAAAGATACAACTCCCTTTAAAAAAAATAAAAACATAATCATCTTATTAACTTCTGCAACAGCTGATTAAATGTGCCTCTAGATGCTGTTTCTGGGTCTATTTCTACAATAGACTCGATTTACTGACTGACTAATTATTATATATGACGTTCCGTCGTAGTTCTGAACATTGTGTATTGGTTGACAGTTTCAGTAATGTAACTTGTCCCTCCAGTAGATGGCGACACGAAGAAATATGACACTATTCACGGTGAAAAACACCAAAGAGCAGAAGGATTCATCCAATGAAAGACTCGCACTACCGGAACTACCACACATTTAAACCATTGGCGGTGCAGAATTTATATTTGAAAGAGCGAGCAGTGTTTGGGAACTCTGTCGAAATCTTTTATCCATACGTGGTCGAAATGGACTCGCTTCTTTCCAAATATCTTGTTGGGGTAACCATACAAATCAGTCGGAGCAACGGTACGTTTACGTTTGCTGCTGCTAAGGAAATCCGTTAACTCCAATGATTGTCCTAATGTAATTTAATAGGCCTAATATTTCAATGTTTGCCAAACAGGACGAATCCATGGAGCCACCGTGAAAGCCTTTGACCCATGTAGGTCCTCGGTGATCGTAGAGTGGCAAGAAAAGGACGACAAATTACTCTCAAAGGAGGTAAGTAGACAGGTGACGCCGTCGGGCTATGACGCATGAGCATGCAAAGCTACTCTGTCCAGCTTGAACTAATCGTGAAAGGGTTATTATTCTGCGAGGCATCTTAAATTATTAGATTTATTTGCAGGAAATTCATTTATACTTATCTACTGCTTACTGAATACTAAATGAGTCGAGATCTGGACACGGGTTAGTTTAGACGTCATGTCTATTATGAATTGTTTTTCTCTGTAGATTAGCTTGAACGAACTACACCCCCTCAACCCAGAACTGCAGGATCAAATCAATGCTGCTGCTGCTGCCGAAACCGGGGTCCTCCCTACTACAGTACCAGAAAAGGTTAACATAATTGACCACTTATTACTGTACTTG
Organism: Gadus morhua; assembly: GCF_902167405.1. Lineage (NCBI taxonomy): Eukaryota > Metazoa > Chordata > Actinopteri > Gadiformes > Gadidae > Gadus > Gadus morhua. The sequence continues at coordinate 9,127,457 of NC_044055.1, read as the reverse complement.
ATAAGGACTCTGTTTAATTGTGATTAAATAAAAATAGCTTTTAATACAATGATGAAATTGCATATGTAATTATGAAGTCAAATAATATTGATGTATATAATAATAATAACTTGAGTTGAGCGCTGCATGCAGCACTCAACTAATTATGTTTGGAATATGGGAGAGTGCAGAGTAAAGAATACATTTACAATAAACATATTGTTTTTTTATGTCCTTCAAATAAAAGTATATCAATGTCTCTCGAAAGCTAATTTTAGAATTGGTTATTCTCTAGACTTATGGTGGTCGGCTGCGCTCCAGGATCCCAGCCCCTTCCTCCTGTAAGTATAGCGACGTTTTTAAGTCCCTGGTTATTTACTTGGGACGGGATGCTTGTACACAATACAGATTCACAATTACTTTGACATTTGCTTGTTGTATTTTGACCAAAAGTCTGTCACCGTACTTGGTGTGCATATATCCAACTCTGCACCAAATGCCGTTATTGGGTATCTGTCCTCTATACCTGTGTTTTGATTTTATATTGGTTGGCATTCTAATGCAGAATTGTGTTGACTAGTGGGTTCAATGGGACTCATTGAAATGTAGCACCCTGTACACTGTCCTGTTTAATGAAAGAAGAAAAATAAAGTTGGCATGTGCTCGTTAGCTCCTACTTGATGGTTTTCTTTCCCCACTAAAGCCACTACTCCGTCAGCCTCGAAGAGAGAGGAGGCAGAAGAGAAAGGTTGGGTGGTGTACATTGTTGGTTTACCCAAACTAATCTTGCTACTCAAGCCCTTTTTGCACATTCCCCAATCATCGTTCTGCTCTTCACAATTAGATCTTGGCTGGTATCACGCTTATTTCTCCTCCAATCGGGGTTTACCCTGATAGCACTCTGGGGTCCTATCATATCCTCACTAACCAATGATTACACCTTGGCATGATGCTGTGGAGAGAAACCAGATGCAATTCTAGCAGGACAATCTATAGAACTTTCCTCTATTATATCCCATATATATATATATAGCCCATTAATATAATTATAAAATAGAAACGCATTACACTAGCTATCGTCTTTCAGTGTTCTAGTCCAAGTAATTATGGCTAGATGAGAAGTTCTACTACGATTCTTTATTATATATCTCTAATTGGATGTAAGTGGTATTCTGAATGAATATGCGTATTGCGGTCACCTATCACACGTCTTAACTGTCCTCATGCTAATTTGGCCCAAAGTAGGTTTGAGAAGAGGATAATTCTATTCGATCTTGGAGGGGTTCTCCTCTTATTTTTGCTCTGGGTGAAGTCTTAAAGACGGAGACCATCTTCCCTAATCACTTCCTGTCGGTGCCTCCCCCACATAATGCTTTTTTTCCTGCCCAGTGTCTAACTTGGTTCACTGGGGTAATCTGATAACCCGTACCGGAGAACTGCATCATTGATCTTTCCTTTTTGTTTTTTAAACCAGTTTAAAAAATCGTAGTGAACCAAGCCATGTTTTTCATTTTAGTTGCTAGGAAGACGATCAAGCCTTCTGATTTATACCAGTTTGCTGCCTGTGCACCACCCCAGAGTCTGGAGGTCCTTGCATCGGTCAAATCCTCGTGTAAGTTCTCCTCATACTATTCTTATAAGAGGGAATATTTCGGCTAGATGGTGAATGATCCTCACGTTCGTACAGCCTTCTTCTGGGTTGCAATGTCTCTTTACTTTTAAGACACCCTTTTGTTATAGTATCGTGTGTTTGATTTAGCTCATTAGATTAGGTCATTTCAAAGCATTGCGCTTGCATTGGTCCAATTCCTTGCATTGCACATATATGGTTCTCAATGATTTACAATTCATGATTATCAAGCAACTATAGTGAAAGACACGATCACACCATGTTAATTTCATGCTGGTTTATGTCTAATAGTTGACCTTCCTTAATATGACGCCGCTCTTCTTCCTCCCTCAGTGACGGCGATTAACCTGAACAAGAAGGACGAGTTCAAGCAGCCGTCCCCGGCTCTGCCTCGGAGCAAAGACGCCGCCGGTGAGAACCGGGATCCACAGAACCGACCCAAGGCGTCGTTGGCTGACGGTGAGCATCTTCATTCGGCCCCTCACAACCTGCAGCCGTGTTTGCGAACACAAGATTGCCGTTCATCGGCCGACCGCTCATAAAACAAAGATGAAAGCAAATGTATCCAATAAATAATAGATGAATGTTTGCTATGTTAGAATGAAGATGTACTTCTGTGCGCCGTGATGACTGGTGATGCGGGTCGCGGCGCTCTTATTTCTTTTGATACAACCATTGAAAAATGTCTAAAGTTTTGATCATGCGTACGACTCAGGGCGGAGGAGGACCATGGCAGCACCGGACTCTTCCAAGGCCAGTAAAAGGATGTCTGTTGTTATCAAACCAGCCACACAGGGAAAAAGAGGAAAGGTAATTATTTATATATTTTTAATAATTTTCTTGCCTCTCCAAACCGTTTTTCTGAAAAAAAAATTCTTAACCGACAACGCTCTCTGCTTACCTCCAGTTTGCAGAGTTTAAACGACCCAACCAGAAGTTCTACGAGATGGTCCAGGATTTCAGGGAGACTCTTGAAAGTGTGCCCCTGTCATTGACTGACATGGTACGCTTGGCCTAGAAACAGGAGATGAGCCGAATTATAAGTCTGCCAGGTGATCGTACTCTACTGACTGTCTCGGTCTATTATTACAGGTTGAAACCCATAGGATTTGTGTCTGCGTGCGCAAGCGACCGCTCAACAAACTAGGTATGGTGGGGGGGGAGAAATATGATACGCCTTGTCTATGCGATCATGTCAACGTGATTGTATTCCTTCCCAGTATGATGAGCTTGTAAAACCCGCTGACAACCTCTGACTCTTTGCACCAGAGGAGACCAGGAAGGACATAGACGTGATCTCCATACCTGGGAACGGCTCTCTGCTGGTTCACGAGCCAAAGCAGAAGGTGGACCTCACCAAGTACTTGGAAAACCAGGCGTTCCAATTTGACTACTCCTTTGACGAGACCACCACCAACGAGGTGGTCTACAGGTGATGAGGATCTTGTGCTCTTCAAATTTTTGTTTCATAACTTGGGACTTGAGTGTTACAAATAATTTCAACAATTATGTAAAACCTTTATAGTGAAAAAAGCCAAAATGGCAAATAAGTATGTCCGAAGGCATACTACCGGTATTGAGAAAAATATATATGCAGGTTTTGCCCTTTTTGTGAATATTTTTTATCGACTGGTCTGTCCCTTGCAGGTTCACAGCCAAACCCCTTGTGTATGCTGCTTTTGAAGGAAGCATGGCCACATGTTTCGCCTATGGCCAGACGGGAAGTGGAAAGACCCACGTAAGTCTTGAACGTGAACCATAATAGGTTACCGTATATTTTATACTGAGTGGAGGAAGGATTGGCATTGGACGTAGCACCGCAAATGATCCTGCTCTCTCGATTTTCTTTCAGACCATGGGAGGGGACTTTCGTGGAAAAAACCAGAACAGCAGCACCGGCATTTACTACTTTGCAGGTAGGCCATAAAGCTATTCGTATGCTTGCTTTTAAATCATTGCATCTGATTAGATGCCAAATACCAAGCTGTAAAATATCTAGTCTAGTCACATCGACATCATCAATATTGGTTTTCTAATCGTCCGGAAATGGGCTGATGCAATAGCCTGCTGTTAATCAATCTTTGTCTGGGAGTCAGCCTAGTGTTAATCCGTTGATCAGATGCCGAAAAATTGGAAAAACATCTTGAGCTTCACTGTGAGCATAGTTGCAGTGCATCGGATTGCCTCTACGAAGGCCGTCACCATCTCTGTGACTAACAGGGTGTCGTCCCTCTGGCTTGTCCCTTTCAGCCCGGGATGTGTTCTCCCTGCTGAGCCACAGAAAATACTCCCACCTCAATCTTTCCCCATACGTCAGCTTTTTTGAAATTTACAACAGCAAGGTAAGGGTTGTATGCATTGCCTCTACCAAAGGGATGTGCTCTGGCTCCGTGCCTTCGGTGGCAGGGGATCCCGATAAGGTTTTTGTTTTGTGCTGTTCAGGTGTACGACCTGCTGAACGATAAGGCGAAGCTGCGCGTGCTGGAGGACGAACGGCAGCAGATGCAGGTGGTGGGCCTGGAGGAGGTCTTCGTCTCCGAGGCGGAAGACGTCATCAAGTTGATTGAGCTGGGCAGTGCGTGCAGGTATGATCACGCGGTTGTTTGCCCTGGAACCTCGCGATAACAATAGCGCAACCGGTTTCTCGGTGCAGATACGCGTTGATTCTGTGAATATTCAATATGATATTAAGAAAAAATGAGTGATTAGGCAAATATGCTATTGCATCCTCTGTAGGACTTGCCATTGTTTGCTTCCACTGAGCAAACATTGACGTTTTCGTCTTAATAGTTTGAGCCAACCTGACGCCGCAAGAAGCAAAAATTCTGGATACTGATGACTCAAAAAATTGTCCAAACTGTGGACCATTTTCGGCGCACAATTTGTGGACCAAAAATGTCTGCATGAAGAATCGCATGTTCTGCTCAATACTGTTAGTCTTAACAACATCCATCGATTATCACTTCTCAAATCTCCCTCCCTCCGTCGGGGACTCTCCCCAGGACGTCCGGGCAGACCTCGGCCAACGCCAACTCGTCCCGCTCCCACGCCGTCCTGCAGATCGCCCTGCGCCGCAACGACCGCGCCGGCACCCTCTACAGCAAGTTCTCCCTGGTGGACCTGGCGGGCAACGAGCGCGGCCAGGACGTCAACAGCAACGACCGCAACACGCTGAACGAGACGGCCGAGATCAACACCAGCCTGCTGGCACTGAAGGTGGGCCAGCGCCCCGGCTCGCCAGCTTCCCGTCGTAGGCCGGCAACGTGGGGACGGTTATGGGGGGGGCGTGAAGTGCAAACAGTTTACTGATTCATTGTCCTGGAAGTTTTTAATGATTTTCTTTAATTTGGCGAACTTGCTTTGCCTTAAGTGAGTATTGTGAAGGTAATGTGCATGCTAAATTCACTGAACAGATGTTGGGTTCGTTTGAATATTTTTACTGATATATTTTGGATATTTCTGTGCATACATCAAAAGTCAAACTCAAGTTTTTATTGCATCCGTTACAATGGAAATTACATTGCTTATGCCCACCGTCATGCCCGCATAAAAAAAGAACCTCAGTTGAGAGTAGATGGTATAAACATACACGCATCCCATGTATTCTGTTGCCTGCATTTGAAGTTGGTGTATCAATTTCCTACCTTCTGTATTTTCTAGGAATGTATTCGGTCCCTGGGACAGAACAAAGATCACATCCCCTTCAGGATGAGCACTCTGACCAGGGTCCTTAGAGATTCCTTCATCGGAGAAAAGTCCAAGACTTGCATGGTAAATGTTTTTTTCCAAACAGTCCTAGATTTTATCACCACAAATCAGAAGTTTCATAGGGTTATTGTTCTATGCTGCTTATTGATGGCACTAATAAACAGTGAAAGAGTCTGTGTTTCACATCGACACCGATGTGAAACAAACTGTATAAATTAAATACAGTTTGCGTCTTATTGCATGAATACGTGATCTGAAAATGTAACCTTGGATTTGCTAATATACCCCGGCGTCGACAAACTGGTGCAAGGTGTTTAATGTCAACGTATCTGTTCTGTACTTTAACATTGGGTTTCTCTCTCCAGATTGCCATGGTCTCTCCAAGCATGGCATCATGTGACTATACCCTCAACACCCTACGCTATGCAGACAGGTAACACAGACGCACGCAAACTAGCTATTACCCGTGTGTTCAGAATTGTCTGTTTGCATGGTCTGCTTGTGTCGCGTATATTCCGTTAACGGCGTCTTCCCTTCCCGCGGCAGAGTCAAGGAGCTCAACGGAACCTCCAAAGCGAGTGCGGCAGCAAAGCAGCAAGAGCCCGTCAATAGCTCTGCAGAAGAGGTCAGCCCCTGTTCTTCTCTCCGTTAAAGAGACATGAAGCTGTGTGCCAATATATGGGTCAGGGTTCTGAACGTTTGCTCCATGTTCCGCTAAAGAACTCCTCTGCAGATTCCAGTGTGAACGAGGTCATCTCTGAGGCAATGGTGCTGAAGGACGAGTTTGACGAGGAACTTCAGGTGATGATCATGTTTTTGTATTTTATTGTAAAAAGAAAAAAAGATGATGCCTAAACAATTGTGATGGTCTTGCATTTTACATATTTTTGATTGTTGTTTATTTGCAGAGCGTCATTGATGTTGCCAAGGATCTAGAAACCGATGACGCTAGTCTTCCCGTTCTGGTGGATTGTGTCAAAAAGTTGTATGGTTTGTACAAATGTTTCAATACACTTGTTTAATTAATCGTTATTAGTATTTCTTTGTCAGCATTATAATCAGTGCATTAAACGAGACATGTTCAAATGAAATGCAAGCACTTTTTGTGATCGTACAGAGCCCACCTGGGTTCATGCTGTAGTAAAATAACTTGCAACCTTTTCTGCAGGGAATGGAGTGAAGCATTCATATCCAAACCGTAGTATTGTGCACTTGGGTTACATCCAATGAGAAACATGTTGGTTATAGAGTTGCGCACAATAAATACAACATTAAAAATTAACGATGTCAAACGTTCAGTACACAACAATTAGATTAAAGAAATTGTGTGCATTAAAGAAATCAACATTGGACTGGGTTTGGATTTTGATTTTGGAAATTTTAGCCCTGAACATAACGCTACAAGATCAGAAATCGACGGACTAGACATGCTTATTCTACCTCATAATGGCTAGACTATCTATAGATTTATATTGGGTCTATTGCCTCTTGTGGGACATTACCCTGGAGGTCATGACTGACTGACCCTGGATGTCACTGTTGCCCTCTACAGGCACCGTGCTGGCACTGCAGGCCGCTGTGAAACTGGAGGGGCTGGCAGCTCGTTGCTGAAGAAACCGCTTGTCATTATGTCTTCACACTAATGTTGTTTTTATGAATATTTTTGTGTTTTCCTGTCTTTGTGTGTTCACACTTATGTTGTTTTTATCGATATTTTTGTGTATTTTTCAAATAAGAAATAAAATTAAGGGTCTTCCTCTATATGAGGTTGTGTTTTATAGAAAACAAGCAATGTTAGTGTTCATATTTCTATCCCTAAAGTAAGACTATAAAGAAATATAATCTCGCGTCTAATAACAAATGTATACTTTCAAGCAGGCGGTCTTCATGTATCTTTAATCAATAACATGCTAAACCTGACTCACTGACATAATAAATGAATAAAAAAATAAATGAATCCCTTGTGATTTGCTTATGCAATGTTGATTAGATAGTTAGGGTTTATTTGTGGACAGATACAACTCATGTGGATTATGCACAGTCCAGCAGAAAGCATCGGAGCATTTGTATCTAGCTAAATTCAAATATACTTGTACGAACCTGTGTTTTGTAGTATAGTCGTTTTGCAGGACTCCTTTTCAAGACGAGCGTACAAACGCCACATTTTTACAGGCCCCTTACTTCCTTCCCATGACGCCCTATGGACAAAGACCTTCTAAAGGCTCCTCTTACAGCGTGTTGCACGCTGGAAACCTGGAAGTGTTTGTTTATCCACATGCACCTTCCGTCCCTCATACCACCAGTCAGCCAAACCCCCCGCCATGACATCAGCACGCACAGACAGCTGGAGAATGACCCGGGCTGAAGCTGAAACTGGGCCTCAGTGTGGGAGGCCTCCCTCGGGCTCAACGACCGCAGTCATCCTCCCTGCCTGCCAGGGCTCCTTCACTTTATACACAAGACTTTTATGTGTGTGTGTGTGTGTGTATACACACACCTGCGTCGCCAAGGGAAGGAATTCTTGACACGTGACAAATCAAAGACCTAATAAACCGCTTGTGACAAACAATCTCCATCTCCCCCTACCACCCTCCCTCCCACTTCTGCTCTCCTTCCATCGCCACAGATAAAAATAAACAAATGTCGCCTCAGGGTGGTAACCCCCGCCCCCACCAACCCACAGAACCCAGGATTGGCTGGTTGGGGGGTGAGGGGGGGTTCTGTCTCCGGTTGACTGGGTGGCCCCGGCCGCTCGGTGTGAGGGCCCCGGGAGGAGGCCACAACTGTTTCTTGTGAGCGTCCCCCCTCCTCCCACCTCCCCATAACCTACTGGGCAATTGCCTTGGTGGGTGGTATGTCCCCTCCCTCTTTCCGTCTTCTCCCATTCCCCTGGCCTTCCCTTAATTCCCTCTCTCTCTCTCTCTCTCTCTCTCTCTCTCTCTCTCTCTCTCTCTCACTCAGTGTAACCCGCAGTATCCTTCTCATCACTTTGTGTCATCCGCTCCTCCTTGCTCCCCAGCACACCAGTGTCTCTCTCCCCCTAGGCCTGTGTTTGTATGTGTGGGTGTGTTTCTATTGGCTTCGGTAGCTCCATGCGGAGAACCCTAACTCAGGCTCACTCTCACATGAACCCATGACCAACTATGCTTCTGCATTCAGCCAGTTTCTTTTTTGGCAGAAAGTCTTCCTATTCCAACTCGATTTACGCACATGAGTAAGTGAGCAGGACGATTAAGACGGGGAGCTAAATTCATAGTTGGAGGATGAATCAACGGTCATGAAACAATATTGCGACATAACTATAACTATTTATCTACAGGTTTTCAGTCAAGCTACAAGCACTATATAAACCAAAGAGGAGCTTCTATTTCTCAGCTGTGATGGGGTTGAGGAACACACCCAACCATGTGTTGGGCATTTTTGTAAAAAAACGGATGCATGTTGAGCATAAACACAACCACACACACACACACACACACACACACACACACACACACACACACACACACACACACACACACACACACACACACACACCCAAACACACACACACACACACACACACACACACACACACACACACACACACACACACACACACACACACACACACACACACACACACACACACACACACACACACACACACACTCTTTCTTGAGTGTCTGTAACCTCATCTCGTCCAGTTTAAAGTGACTGACTGTATTAATCCTCGATCTGCAGCTAATGTACTGATGCCAGTCGAAAAAGAAGAAGCAAATGGCAATGAGTAGGTGGGGAAGAGGAGGGGGTGTGGGGGTTGGGGTGGGTGTCATGTGCTTCTTGCCCCCCCCCCCCCCCCCCCCCTCCCCCCCCAAATCACTGAGCGTGTCCTTTGCTCTGACTTTCCAGCAGGCATGTTTTCTCAGTGTATAGAAAATTGGCAATGTGGCCGTGGCCTTGTTTCCATCACACATCTTCACAGACCAAATAAGCACACATGGACACTATAGCTGTGCATGTGTGCACATCATGTAAACACACACACACACACACACACACACACACACACACACACACACACACACACACACACACACACACACACACACACACACACACACACACACACACACACACACACACACACACACACAAACACACGCACAAGCCACCCAGCAAGGCTTGCAACCAGAGAGAGAGCGAGAGAGAGAGAGAGAGAGAGAGAGAGAGAGAGAGAGAGAGAGAGAGAGAGAGAGAGAGAGAGAGAGAGAGAGAGAGAGAGATACACACAGCCAGAGAGAGGTGATGTCAAGTTTATGCCTTTCTATTGTTTTCTCGCCAAATTGATTATAATTTGACACTTAACACCTTCTCTTCATTTCACCGTATTCTGTATTCGTAACTTAATAAAGATAACAAGTCGCAAGCAAAGTTGTACAGTGAATTAATTTCTGATATTCAAAAAATGTGATGCTAAAAGCAACACACATATTAATTTCCTTAGATATACTATTCTACAAACTACCTCAAGCCTTTGCCCTGTGCTATTTTCATCTGCTATATATTATTTTAATATTATGTCTATGAACGTTTTTTTGATGGAACATACATTTTTCTGTTTGGCATGGTCAAAAACACCACGGGATCTAATATGTGCCCTGGCATGTTTTATGCTCTACCACCAACAGAGGGCAGTCTAACCGCAATGGATGACAAGCTTGGGCTTTGATCGCATTTACCACACAAATAAAATATGACTTGTCTCTCCCAAACACGTGAGTCTCTGTTAACTCTAACCGTATGTCCCATATATCGCAATGATGCCTTGCATAATTCATTTGTTAATACGTGAGTTTATCAGCCCTTTCTCCAGCCACGACTGAAAACACTAGTGCACATGAAGCAACCATTGTAGACTGAGCCGGGAAAGACTCATTAAAGTGTATTGGTATTCCTGGCATGTGGAGACCCACAAAAACATGCCAGTGACCCATTTGGGCCCAAATGCTATGCAGGCTAAGGAGCTTACCATACAAAAATGCCAGTTATTTCAAATGGAGAAAAAGTGCAATAAGGAAATCACTCATGTTCCCTAAAGCCTAATGTTGCTGTATGTTGATTGTGGACAACATATCAAATGGATGTATATATCACCTTTTACCCTTAAAAGCATTATGTTACCTTATATGAGCCTACTATATTAATTTATTGATCCTGGCTGTTCACCTACATAAGGTGAACAGAATCTACCCCACCAAGAATTTTTTTTTGTATCATGTGGTTATAAGCCTAAATTAAGCTTTTTCATGCATAGTTATACAAATAATCACATAAGGGACTGCTGCACTTTTTCAAGTTCAAGATTTCAGAAAGACTAACTTATTCTTTATATGGCAAATAATAATAATAATAATAATAATAAAAAAAGGTGTAATGTTCTTTAAAGAGAAAATATTGGGATTTACATTATTTCATTTGAGATAAAATAGTTAATTTCAATTAAATAGTAAGCAGGAAGGAATTAGTAACTACTTCATAAGTTAAATCTTGTCAATTGAACCAATTATTGATTGTTCAGGACAAATCTTCTTTCCAGATATAATATTTTTTCAGAGACATAGGACATACACGATGTTGCATTGTTTGGTTGGATTCTGTTTGCTTTTCTCCACTGCGTGTCGGACTTTAAACCCTGAAATCCTTATTGTCATGCGTTTCCTTGTAACTAATTATAGTTGCTACAGTGCCCCCTGGTGGTCACGGGCCGTGTCAACTTTGAAAAACACCCCTATTCTCTCCTATCAGGCTGCAGCAAATCTTCCAATATTTCAGTTAATCAACATAGACATGTTGTGGCAGGGACTTCAATTGCAATCGTATATGTAAGCAGAATTGCCTTTATGCTGGAAACATTATCATGCAGCACTATACAAAGCGAAACAGAAAGGATTCTTGTAGAACCAAGAGAAAATCTAAAACAAAGTTTAATACTTCACTCTGAAATTGCCCCCTTTGCAAAACACACTTTCGGATTTCAATCAGTTTGTTTTATGAACCATAAAAATAAAGAGCTTGAGATACTGCAGGCCTCTATTATAACCCTTCAAGTGACTCAAATCCGACCGCAAACCACAAATGGCATAAAAATGTGTCAGTGTTCCTTTCAGATTAATCCTCCAACCCTCTGGTTTTCTTAAGGTCTGTTTTATTTTCGTATATATATATATTTTACGGGGCTACTCTGTGTGAACTGTTTGTTCGCCGCACGCTGCACACACAACATGTGGTCTTTAAAGGAAAAAAACACAAAAGGAAAAGCCATGGCATAACCACACCTACACCCACTCAGCTTAATGAATTGCACAGCTCCCAACCACACACCCACCCTTCCCCCGTCCCACAACCATAGCAGCCAAAACTGATTCCAACGTTCAAAGAAATATGGCATTCTTTATTAACCGTCTCAGTCAGGGAGGGGACCTTCTTCTTCTTACCAATTATAAGCTC
>NC_044055.1:9085651-9100651 GCF_902167405.1 Gadus morhua | reverse complement strand
GAGGGTTGTGAGACGGATGTGTGTGTGTGTGTGTGTGTTTGTGTGTGTGTGTGTGTGTGTGTGTGTGTGTGTGTGTGTGTGTGTGTGTGTGTGTGTGTGTGTGTGTGTGTGTGTGGTTGGGTGGGTGTTTGCGTGTGTGTGTCAATGTGTGTCAGTTAGAGTGACAGGACCAGGTGGATGTATGTAGTTCTGTTTGTGTGTGTGTGTGTGTGTGTGTGTGTGTGTGTGTGTGTGTGTGTGTGTGTGTGTGTGTGTGTGTGTGTGTGAGTGTGTGTGTGTGGTCGTGTGTGTGTGTGTGTGTGTGTGTGTCCGAGGGAGGGGTTGGGGTGGTAACAGTCCCACCTGCATGCACTACTGACCCCCCACAGGGCTTGCTTCTCTACCAGCGAGACAACTGTCTCCACATGTGCACGTGCACACACATCCACACACACACACACACACACACACACACACACACACACACACACACACACACACACACACACACACACACACACACACACACACACACACACACACACACACACACACACACACACACACACACAGCCAGACACAAAAACACATAGCGCCTCACCTCATGATGAAGTCAAACTCGGAGCCGGCTAGCATGAGGACGCCGAGGAGTGTGGAGATCGCGCCGTCAATCACGGGAGCGAACATGTGTTCCAAAGCCACCGCTGAGCGCTTGTTCCTGCTGCCGATCGCCGTCAGGAAGCCCTGGGAGCAGGAAGGAGGGGTTAGCTCAGCCAGAGTTAAAAAGCAAAGCTAAAGCTAGCTGGAAAATCATGCTAAGCTGCAGCTAGTTCGAAACCATGTGGAAAAAAGTCTGGTTAGAAATCAGGCCAAGCTAAAGGTAGTTGGAAACTGTGCTAGGCTAAAGCTAGTTAGGAAGCCATGCTAAGCTAAAGCTAGTTAAGAAACCAAGCGAGGCTAAAGCTAGTTATAAACCATGCTTGGCTGAAAGTAATCAGAAGCCATGCTTAGCTAAAGCCAGCTGGAAACTGTGCTAAGCCGAAGTGAGTGGGAAACTGCTACGATAAAGCTAATGATTGCCTATCAAGTCAAATGTGTTCTGATAGCTGGCGTTAGCAATCCGGAACATTCTGTCTTTGGGGACATCAGCACTGCGGTGGATTACTAGTGGATTACATTCCACACTCAGAATGTAATCTAACATATTTACACAAGCTAACTTTTCCTTCGTCAGTTTTGTAACAGTTTTCGTAATAAACATCGGACTAGAAGTCCTTTTGGAGTTATTCCCGGGCAGCCAACAAACGTCAACCGAAGCACTTGCTGGATAAACAAATAGGGCCTTACAGTTGAATCATAAATTTATGAATTCTTTGTATTTTTCCGTTGTGCTCGGAAGCTCACCAGCGCGATGTGGACGGTGAACTCCACGCCGATGCCGACGGACGCGATGAGGATGACCACGGGGATGGCGCTGAGCTTGATGCCGATCAGACCCATGATGCCAAAGAGCTCCACCGTCATCATGGCCAGCACAAACACCTGGTGAGGGACACAAGGAAACAATGTTGTTATTGTTTGTGATTGGGTTTTCGAGAAAGAAATAAGAGAAAAGGTGCTTGAGTATACAACCAAATAATCATAAACACAGACGGAATGGGTCTTCCTCTTAAACCCTGGGCGCCCGACACACTTTGACCCCTCGTTTTTTGGGGGTGTCAACGGCCACCGTATCAGATTACCTCACCCCGAGGCGAAAACACGAGGCTTTCCCCCCCTCCCTCCACCTCCCTACTTCACTCTGCCTGTCCCTCTCTTAATTGTGCGAGCTCTCTCTCTCTCTTTCTCTCTCTTTTTTTCCCTCTCTCCCTCTTTCTTTCTCCCTCTCGCTCGTCTGCAAACCACCGAGGCTGAGACCAAACACAATACAGGCAGCCCACCCACTCCCTTCCCCCCCCCCTCCCCCCCCTTCACCCCCCCTGTCACTCCTCTCCAAACCACTTATATACACACACCCCAAGCCTCCGCTTCCTCTGTAGACATCAACTCCCCGGCCCCTCTTCCCAAACATCATAACCAGCCCTCGCACGTCATGCCGTTGTCAGGACAGGTCCAGTAGAACCACCGACCCCTATAACACATCCTACTTCGTTGTTGTTTTCTTCGTTTCCTTTAACCGGTCGAGAAAGCGGGGGGTCACATTTTTTCTCCGAGCGGTAAACACGCAGGGTAAACGGTGAGCAGGGAAAAAACAGAACTCCATGAGGCTAGCAAAGCTAAATATCTTGTTTTATAGCGAGTGGTAAACAACCATTAAGCGAGTACAAAGCAGCAACACGCAGACCTGGGACGCGGGAGGTGGGGGGGTGGGGGGGGGAAGTAGCCACGGCCCGCGGGAGCGTTTGATCCCCGCGGGGGTCCACTGTGTTGGGCTCGCTTAAATTGGAAATGATAAAAAGCCATTTTTACAGCGCTGCCGCATAGAAGGGGTCCGCTGAAAGCTACGATGGCGTACGCTTAGGAACCATACAAGCATGTAGCGCCCTTTATCCTTCTCTTTATCCTCCTCTTTATCCTCTCTCCCTCTCTCCCTCCCTCGCTCTCCTTCGCCCGCTCCGACGTGTATGTCGGTGTGTGTGTGTGTGTGTGTGTGTGTATGTGTGTGTGTATGTGTGTGTGTTGTCTCAATCAGTGGCTGGAGGGACAGCTACTTAAACTAAACACATTCCAACTGAAACCTACACTGTTGTTGCGCTACACTGCCTCACCCCCAACAGTCACGGCTGTGTGGATGTGTTTTGTTCTATGTGTGTGTGTATTTGTCTGTGTGTGTGTGTGTGCGTGTGTGTGTGTGTCTGTGTGTGTGTGTGAGTGTGTGTGTGTGTGTGTGTTGTGTGTGTTTGAGGGGCTCCCCTTGAGGACCACCGGCCCCACCAGCTTGTGTGTGAAATGTTTTCCAAACGCCGAACTGTCAGGCTGTCTCTCAACGAACACACACGCAAACACGCGCACACACACACACACACGCACGCACACACACACACACACACACCACACCACACTGATGGATGGGCTGAGCAGGCCAAGGTCGCAACTGGGCCGATCTGTCCTGTGCCTAAGTCTCACTCTCCCTCTCTTTTTCTCCCTTTCTCTTCCCCCCCCTCTCTCTCTCTCTCTCTCTCTCTCTCTCTCTCTCTCTCTCTCTCTCTCTCTCTCTCTCTCTCTCTCTCTCTCTCTCTATCTCTCTCTCTCTCTCTCCCTCTCTCTCTCTCTCTCTCTCTCTCTCTCTCTCTCTCTCTCTCTCTCTCTCTCTCTCTCCCTCCCTCCCTCTCTCTCTCTCTCTCTCTCTCTCTCTCTCTCTCTCTCTCTCTCTCTGCTCTTATTCTCTCTCTCCCTCCATCTCCCTCCAGTCTCTGCCTATGTCTCTCTCCCCTTCTCTCACCCTCACAAAGGCGGTAAGGGAGTTGGAGGTAGAGCATTCAGGAGGGCAAAGCCTCTCTTGCTCCTTTGCATTTCCTTTTACTGAGGAGGGCCCGGGCGTGCATTAGAATGACAAAGGGTCCTGTGTGTGTTTGTGTGTGTGCGTGTGTGTGTGCGTGTGTGTCTATGTGTGTGTGTGTGTGAGCTGGCCCTCCGCAGAGAAGAAGGGGCCCCCCTAGACAGTATTATTGAGCTGTGCTGAGAGGGCCGAGGGGCGGGACAGGGGAAGGGCGGGGCCCGGTGATGATGATGATGATGATGATGGTGGCCGGGAGAGGAAGGCTCGCGGAGAGCAGAATGAATAGGTGGCGGAGTTTGTAAAAAAAAAAAAAAAAAATAAGAAGATGGATGGAGGTAAAAAAAAAAAAGAGCAAACATGGAGGTAGAGGGAAAGAGATTTGTCTTTTCTACAAATTCATTTTTCTTTGTTGTTATTTCTTCCCCCCCTGACGCTTTTTTTAACAGCTCATAAAACAAAACCCTTCTTTCATCAGCTCAGCGTTTCACCAGGTTCTCCTAATTTCAAGAAGAGCCACTAATAAAAACACTCTTGGACATTTCCCTCTTGATAACACAGACTCCCCGAGGCTGTTTGGCGCCTTAATGACGATCCCCCGGAATATAGCAAGAGACGGAATCGAACGCGCGGACTCACGATGATGCCGGCCGTCCAGGGGTTGAGCAGGAGCACGGCGCACACCAGGAAGGTGCAGGCCAGCACCAGGCTGATGGCCAGCAGGAAGTTGTGCCTCAGGCCGATGTACTGCTCCCAGAACAGGAAGGGGTATCCGTTGGGGTAGTTCAGCACGCCCTTGCGGGCGAACTCGTCGCAGATGGCCCGCACGCTCTCGATGGCCTCCACAAAGTCGCTGGCCTGCCGCAGGCCGTTCAGGTAGAAGGGGAACTGGGCGAACTCCAGTGCTTCGGCGGCAGGGACTGGGAAAGGAAAAAAAACGATTATTATTATTTCAGCTTTTTTTTATAGAACTACAAAAAACGAGAATCTGCCCGAAGAAATACAACCGAAGAAAGGGGCGGAGCCCAGTACTCACTGCGCAGGTTTTCCTCGGTGGTGTCGAACTTGTCGTGCATCCACTCGCGGGGCTTGGGGTAGAAGTTGGCCTGGGAGGCGGCATAGCCCAGGGGGTCGTTGCTCACCCACGCCAGCAGGTAGATGTAGAAGACCTCGGGCGCGATGAGACCCTCAGCGTCCACCAGGCGACGGGACGTCAGCTAACGGGAGGACAGGATAGCAGGCGCATAAGAAAACTAAGAATACAATTTTGAAGGCGACAATCACGGCTCAGTACAAAGAGCGCCGTCGGATGACACTACTTCTTTACTCACTCACAACTCACTCACTACAGGCGACGCTTGTCATGGATCAGCCTGAGTTCGCGTGTATGTGTGTGTGTGCGTGTGTGTGTGTGCGTGTTCGTGTTTGACTGTGTGTGTGTATGTGCGTGTGTGTGTGTGTGTGTGTGTCGGGACAGATGACAGCATGTGTGGTAATGTAACTCCATTCCAGCCCCCCTCCACTGGTCGTACAGATTGCACTCGTTACACAGATCCCTGGAAAGAACCTGTTGAGCGTTTGCAGCGAGCGGATGTTGACATTCCAGCTCTTTGACGTACCTGGCTGTAGTTGAAAGGCTCCTTCTTGGAGCCCGTCTGGATGAGCAGCTTGTAGGCCAGGACCCCTTCCTCTGTGCCATTGCGATAGTTGTCCTGGCTGATCCAACCTGCCTCCCAGTCCGCGTCGAACGCCGTCTGGAGACCTGCAGGTAAACAAAAGGAATACAGCGCTGTTGATTAGGAATTCATAGATATTAACGACGTGCCGTACAGATACATGGGTACACACAACTTCACCCTAATCCAAACTTCTTAACTCATTTTGCTTAAGTGCAGCAGGCAGAGAAATGCTTTAAAGTAATCGCATCTGAAAAAACGCGTAACTTTCACAGATGAGCACCTGTGCTTGCACACACACACACACACACACATGTTCTCAGCTTTTCTTTGCAAACAATAGAGCACCAGGAAGGTATTTTTGTTTAAGCAGGGCGGGCCCTCTTCAAAGCCCGCGCTCTTCTCCGTAGGCTCTGCTTTAGAGGAATGGCTTTGGTTGACCTGCTGGCTATTACTTCCTCCTGACTGAGCCCTCTGACAGGACATAGCCCTGGGTCACACACACACACACACACACACACACACTCTCGCACACGCTCACACACATGTTCACGCTCACAGTCTCACACACACATATGAACACACAAACACACACACACACACACACACACACACACACACACACACACACACACACACACACACACACACACACACACACACACACACACACACACACACACAGATAACCCCTGACCTCGACCAGTCTACCTCCCAAACCTTGAATCCAGGTGCATGCGGGTGAACTTTCTCTCACCCTTTAAACTTTCCATACACACACACACACACACACACACACACACACACACACACACACACACACACACACACACACACACACACACACACACACACACACACACACACACACACACACACACACACACTTAATGACAGGAAAGCATGAGCGAGCGGCCTGTCAATCATCGTACCGGCCTTCTGACATCACCATCAAACAACCCTCTGCGGGGAAGATCGGTTTTCAGACCCAACACACACACACACACACACACACACACACACACACACACACACACACACACACAGACACACACACAAACACACACACACACACACACGCACACACACACCCGCAGAAAACATGGGGTGAGCGGTTCAACCCCGGAGGCCGGTTGGGTCGCTCACCTCGGAGCCAGTCCTGGAAGTAGTGCAGCCACATGCGGGGCAGCCTCTGGTCGGTGTCGCGCACCACCGAGCGCACGGAGGTGAAGGCGTTGTGCAGCTGCACCAGCAGCCGCTGGGAGCGGGCGTAGTCGAAGCCGCCCATGGTCACCAGGTACATGTTGTAGAAGGAGAAGTACTTGAACTGCGCCTCGATGAAGGCGTACTCCTTGGTGTCGCGGGGCACCACGTCCGTCAGGTACAGGCCGTCGTGCACCATGGTGGTGCCGTACAGGCTGAGGCCCAGCAGGCCCAGGAACAGCAGCACCACCGCCGCCTTGCTCTGGGGCTTCAGCAGCAGCGGGGCGTAGTGGTCCCGCGCGAAGCTGGACAGGTTCCAGCGGAGGAAGGGCAGCGGCACGCACTCCCGGCCGCCCGCCGCCTTGGAGTCCTCCACCTGGGCCAGGAGGTCCCGCGTGGAGCTGGCGGACGGGGCGAAGAGCTGCGAGCCGTACGGGTCCGGGACGGAGGAGGAGGAGGAGGAGGAGGAGGAGGTGGTGGTGGTGGTGGTGGTGGTGGTGGTTGGGGGGGGGCTGGCAGCTGGATAAGGGATGGAAGAGAAACAGGTGAGCGGGCTGTTGTTTTGGACGGCTGGGGGATCCAGCAAAGAAATGAGAAGCAACTGCAGGGTAATTAGCTACGGATGAGGTCGATGCTGGATTTGTAGCAAACTGATTCCGCACTGTTTAAAGAAAAAATCATGCACAGACGTGGCGGGTTATTGACCAATCCGAACTCTTCACAACACCGATCTTTCATTGGTCCTCCAAAGTCCAATCCCTCCCAACACTAGCACCCGGTCCCACCCTCGCCCGAGTAGACCCGCCCACTCTTTGACGTACCTCCTTGCGGCGGGGCGGGTGGCGAGCAGACGACGACGGAGGGGGGGCTGGTGGAGATCTGGGAGGTGGGGGGCAGGATGGTGACGATGTGCTGCCCCGCGGCGTCGCACTGCGTGAAGGCCCGCACCGTGGTGGTGATGTGGGTGCTGGTGGTGATGGTGGAGCCCGCCGCGTACTGGTGCGCGTGCGAGTGGGGGCGGGCGTGCGCGTGCGGCGGCGGCGGCGGCGGCGGCGACCGGGCCGAGGAGGGCGCCGACGCCGCCGAGGTGGCGGACGAGCCCTCGGAGGAGTCCGAGAGCTCGTGGGGCGACAGGTGGATGACGCGGTCGGCGCACGGGCTGTAGAGGCAGCACAGCACGTCCAGACGCTTGTCCTCCCGCCGGTGCAGGTCCAGACTCAGGATGGCGGGGAAGATGAGCAGCACCATGGCGAAGTTGAACACCACGACTACCGCGGCCTGGGGCGAGAGCGAGGAGGATGTGTTGTCAGTGAGGTTAACTTTGATGATGATGATAAATAATGGTGTCTGTGTCTCTCTGTGTCTCTGTCTCTCTCTCTCTCTCTCTCTCTCTCTCGCTGTCTCTCCCCCCGCTGGGGGGACTTGAGAGTGGGGGGAGCTCTACACCCGAGCTGCTTCTTCTTTTTTTTCTTTTATAGTACCTCGGAGAAGAGCCCAGAAGGCGAGAGAAAAACCTCTGACACTAAATCACCAGCCGGGAACACTAAGTGAGCCAGGCGGAGAACGGCAGAGAGACAGTGAGAGAGACAGTGAGAGAGAGAGAGAGAGAGAGAGAGAGAGAGAGAGAGAGAGAGAGAGAGAGAGAGAGAGAGAGAGAGAGAGAGAGAGAGAGAGAGATAGAGAGAGACAGAGAGAGAGAGAGACAGAGAGAGAGAGAGACACAACCGTGGGGGTTGGGGAGGGGAGGGGGGGTGAATGTTGTGAGTCTGAGTCAACCCCCTCCCCCAACCCCCACCATGGTCTCCTCGTCCTCCCCGCTCCCTGGAGCTGACATTCTAACTGGCTGTGGTTTCCAGCATGCGTGCACGTGCGTGCGCTCCTCGGACCACCCACAGCTGGTCCCACAGATCACAGCAAACCGCCCTGACGGCCCAGTGATATACTGATCCACGCCCCTCTCGCTCGCTCTCTCTCTCTCTTTTCCCGCTCACTCTCTCTTTCTTGCGCCCACTCTGTCTTTCTTTCCCTCACTTTGTCTACGGTTCTATCTCTTCATCACTCTGCACAGACACACACACACACACACACACACACACACACACACACACACACACACACACACACACACACACACACACACACACACACACACACACACACACACACACACACACACACACACACACCGACAGCAGTTGGCAGCAGCAACACAGAGAGATACTGGGTTTCCTTCCTGGAAATGGAGGTGAGCCTGTGTGTGAGCGTCTCCTCACCTGCAGGGAGAAAGCTCTGAGCGCGGGAATGGGGACCAGGGCGGCCATGAAGAAGGCCACCATGTTGTTGACGGAGGTCAGTGCCACGCTGGTACCCGTGCGGCGCAGACAGTCTCCCGTGCGCTCCTGTAAAGAAGAGAGAGAGAGTTCACAAACAGGCCGGTAAGCAAAAAAGTAAAGTCGACCCTCAGAGGAATAAAATTAAAGTAGGATCGAATATGACAACACAACTCGTCTCTTTTAAGCCCACCTTAAAGGGGATGTTGATTCCCGCCTCGGTGAAGGAGTGAGCCAATAGGAACATGTCGTCGACGCCGATGCCCAACGCCAGGAAGGGGAGCACCTAGGACAACAACAATAACAACACTTAGCAGTAGCACTTAGCTTAGTGGACGCAGACACCCCTTTTTTTCCTGGCGGCAAACAAACGAACGCAGGGAATCACAACATCCGATCGGAGCGTGGTTTGTTGTTGTTGTTGTTGTTGTTGTTTGTTTACCTGTGTGGTGGCGGCGTTGAAGGACAGCCCCAGCAGGGAGCAGAGTCCCAGGCCGGCGGCCACAGACAGAGCCACCAGCAGCACCCCGACCAGCCCGACGGCCCCCTGGGACTTGGCACAGTCCCACCTCAGCATGGTCACGCACGCGTAGGCCAGCTGCACACCGAAGAGAGGAGGAGGAAGAGGAGCGGTTAGAAGAACGAAGGAGCGGTCGTCATTGGTGCACACAGCGACCGTGGGGGTCGGATCTACGCGGGGGTCGCGGCTTGGTAAGGGGGGGGGGGGGGGGGGGGGGGCTCACCATGAGCAGGTAGCCCCCGGCCACACGGACCACGCTGACGTCGGAGAAGGACTTCATGATGTCGTTGAGCGTGGTGGTGGAGAAGGCGTGGATGGTCTGGCTGGAGTTGGCGGGGACGCTCTCGTGGACCACCTATGGGGGAGAGGGAAATGGAATTGATTAAAGATTGGAATTGATTGGTGAGCTGTGCGTTAAGATCGAGTTTTCGACCAAAACACGCAGGGGATGGTCATATTACCCGCAATAACTGAAGAGGAAGTGGAGGAGTGTTGACTCGGATAGGTAACACTGTGGAGGGGGGGGGGGGGGGGGGGGGGGGGGGGGGGGGGGGGGGGGGGGGGCATGTTGTTCTTTCTGCTGCAACAGTCACGCATCCAAACAGCCCCCATGACGCATACCTCTTCTCGTGGACCATTCCTCACTACCGTGCCATTCCCCCCGCTCCACGGATTCCCTACAACTCCATATTTTAAGAGCCCATAACTTCAGCCTGTCCCTTTGAAATGTATGAGTGTGTATGCGCCCAAAGTAGAGCAGGCAAGAGGCCGTGTGTGTGTTCGTGTGGGTGTGTGTGTGTGTGTGTTCATTTTTGTGTGTGTGTGTGTGTGTGTGTGTGTGACAACCGAGAAGTAATGAGCACAGATGCCAGAGGTTGCAAGGTCAAAGGTGAAAAGGATGGGATCACATGGCCTGAGAATCGGTTTTCTCCTCCTCATACGCCCGGAGACGTCCGATTGGGCGCTGTCATCCATACATTTGACCGCTTTTACACCTCCACCACTTCCTGCTCAGCCAGACATCCCTGTTATTATCCTACGATGAATCAACTATTTTTCTAATTTGGGGGGGGGGTTGTTTTTCTTTCTGTCGGTTGACCGAAGGGGTCCCCTGCCTCACCATCCCTCCACACTTCCACTCCCTCGCTCTCTTTCCTTACCCTCCCCCCTCCCCCCTTTACCTCCCATCACCTCCTACCACCCACCTTCCCGCTCTCCGCACCCCCCACCCCCCCCCACCCCCCCCCCCCCCCGCGCCCCCAACCCTCTTCTCTCTGCGGTGGGTGTCGGCTATCACAGCAACAGCTTGTTCCTATAAGTGAGCCTCTGACAGAGACCGCTGACCTACCACACACACACACAGACACACACACACACACACACACACACACACACACACACACACACACACACACACACACACACACACACACACACACACACACACACACACACACACACACACACACACACACCACACACACACACAAAACCGAATATGCACAAACTGCTTTGGTCTGCCTGGCAATTCCCTTTACAAGGCAGCTGAAAGTTGATTGAACTCAGACATCTCGCCCGGCAATGTGTATGTGTGTGTCTGTGTGTGTGTGTGCAAGAGAGAATATATGCCAGTGCCAAAGCCATACAAGTCAGCATGGAAACATGGAAATACCCCCCCCCCCCCCCCCCCCCCCCCCCCCCCCCCCCCCCCCCCCCCTCCATTTCCATGACTTCTCTTCCTTCTCTCCTCTCATCTCCTGTTACTACTACAACACACGCCCTGGCTCCTCCCTGGAATATATACGCAAAACCTCTACGTCGTGCATCACTGATGGGTGTAGGTTTATAAATGTGTGTGTGTGTATCTGTGTGTGTGTGTGTGTGTGTGTGTGTGTGTGTGTGTGTCTGCGTGTATGATTGTGTTTTTACGTTTGCGTTCGGATGTGTGTCTGTGTGTGTGTTTTTGGGTGTGTATGTATGTGTGTGTATGTCTGCGTGTGCATGTGTGTGTGTGTGTGTGTGTGTGTGTGTGTGTGTGTGTGTGTTCGTTTGGGTGTGTACCTCCACAAACTTCCTCTGCCAGGACTCCAGGATGGCAGTGGCTTTCTCCTCGTTCCAGTTGATGTCGTGGATCCGGTAGTCGTCCTTAAAGTGTTCGTACAGCTGCTTAGGACTCATCAGGAGGAACATGGTCTGGAGGGCCTCCGCACTGCACACACACACACACACACACACACACACACACACACACACACACACACACACACACACACACACACACACACACACACACACACACATACACACACACACACACACACACACACACACACACACACACACACAAACACACACATAGCAATGTCAACAAAGGACTCCATGAATTAAACACTATGCTGTATGTATCGTGATCAGTATCCACATCGGTTGTATCGAATTGAAAACACAACGAACACTTCTTTCACGAGAGAAGGTGTCGTTGGACCGCCGCCCTGACACAAGTGTCCTATTCTTTAATGAACCTTGTCTCTTGTCTGTCTTTCAGTTTGCAGGACAGATACCAAACATGTCCTTTGAAACAACTCTTTTGTTTCTATTTCGGAAATGGGAATGATTTTGTGTCTGGTTTTCGCTTGGGCCTATCTGGACTGGGATCTGGGCCACGACCCAACTCTGTCACTCCGTTTGTATACACAGGGGGTTTAGACCCTGGGCTTCCAACCCAGTTTAAAAGACAGAGAAAAAGGCTCCAGAAAACATGAAGCTGGATCAAATAAAGACCTCTCAACGGATCAACATTCATAACATTCAGAGTCAAATAAAGTCCTCATTTCAAAAGACGGAAGATCAACTTTATATTTCTAATCATCGATATTTCTTCCTCATTTTATCTATTATCTGTCGCAACAAATGTAGCAGGGTCGGATGGGCGGGGCCTTTATGTGGCTGTCAATCATCTTTAATTGGCCTATCCTGAGCTGGGGTCAGGGAGGAAACTGATCCTTCTGGATGCGAGGCATTCCTAGCGGGTGTGTGTTGGGTTATTGGGGGTTACACAGATTCCACAGTCACTGTGGCTCACTGGCTGGCTGTTCTAACTGGCTGGCTGGCTGCCTCAGTGGCTGACTGGGGGACTTGGCTGGTGGTCCACAGTCTACCCTCTTGCCCTTTCTCGGCCTTGTATATATATTCTGTAGGTCCTTCCCAGAGCAGTATATTTAGCATCAATAAAAAGAAGAGAGAGGCGCATATAAACACGGACAAAATCGTGAACAAGCAAGTCCTTATTTCACACACAAACGTTCAAACACACACACACACACACACACACACACACACACACACACACACACACACACACCTTTGCAGGGCGTCCTGGCTGTCCTTCACCCGTCCTCCCAGGATGAGCTCTTCCTGCCAGTGCATGAACTTCTTGCTGAAACCATGGCAACCGCCCTGGAGATGCCCAGAGATATCAGAGCTCTGAAGGTGAGGGAGATGGGAGAGGAAGCAGAAGAAGAGGAAGGTTAGTGCATCTGGTTCATTTTTGTGTGTGTGGAATTGTGTGTGTGTGTGTGTGAGAGTGTGTGTTTGTGTGTGTGTGTGTGTGTGTGTGTGTGTGTGTGTGTGTGTGTGTGAGTGCTTACCTCTCTTAGACCCTTGTTGGGGGCACTCAGGGGGCAGTCTGGGTCCGTGGGGTCCAGACAGGGCCGGTTCATGTACGCGTGGCCCACCTATCGACCCAAACACAAAGTTTAGTCCACAAAATAAATATTCCGTCCCAGCAGATGGAAGAGACACGTGAGTGCAACGCGATCCGTGTGGGGTTCACGCCCTACCTGTGCTTTGTCCAGCATCTCCTTGAAGCCCTCCAGGGAGGTGAACTGACTCAGCTCCTCCATCAGCTTCACTGGGTCCAGGTTCATCCACTGGATGTCGGGCATGCCCCTGCAGCACACAAAACGGACAAAGAGTCAAATAATAGTCCAATCGGAACGTGCCCGATGAAGCCACCGCTCATCATCCATCCTGAAAGATCTCCCAACCCGCTCCTGTAAATGTTATTTAACGTATTCCATATCCTCTCTCTCTCTCTCTCCGGCCGGACAGCCCATGCTAAAGTAAAATAGCGTTTATCATCCTGTTTCACGCCACCACAATGCCAGCCCCCCCCCCCCCCCCCCCCAAAAAAAAAAGTCCAGTGGCTGAAGCCCGCTACACTGCTGGTCCAACCCCCCACCTCCCCTCGGGGCAGCCTGTACACAGTCACCATGATTACCCCTACCCTGCAAACATCTTGATACGGTGGTGAGCGGGCAGGAGAGGGTATGCACTGCTTACATGAAGCCTACAGCATGGAGCCCCGCAGCTCTAGGACTGGGGAGAGCTGTTTGTTTCAACGCCTGGAAATGTCACTTGATACTTCATTTGAAATGTCCTGATCACTTCCCACCGACACGGCGATGAATGCGGTGTGTCTGCACGTGACGGCGAAAACCTAAATCAACGAAAGAGGACCACCTCTGACAATTCAAAGCTGATGATGATTAAAGAAAAGAGAGGGAAAGCTTAAATAAAGAGGTGGGAGATGGTGAAGGCGGCCTCCTCTCCTATTCCCACATACCAGGATCTGCCGGCAAAGACTCTCTTCTTTATCAGCTACTTTTTGCTTGAGTGCACCGGGCCCGGCTCCTTTTGTTTTTCCATAGATTGCTGCGCTTTGTTCTCTCAAGTTCTCTCCCTTTCTCTCTCTCTCTCTCTCTCTCTCTCTCTCTCTCTCTCTCTCTCTCTCTCTCTCTCTCTCTCTCTCTCTCTCCCTCCCTCTCTCTCTCTCTCTCTAGTTCAACCTCTCTCTCTCTATCTGGTTCTGCCTTTGCCTCTCTGCCTCACTCTCTCATTTGTTCCCCCCATGCATTAAAAAACCAAGGCTGAAGTGAAGCGGAAGCCGGACGGGGGGACACTGGCCTCAATGACCCTCCCCACCAGCACCAGCAACACCACAACCACAACCACCACAACCAGCACCACCCACCACCAGTTCCCAGTTCAGCTCCAAAGCATAAAGAGGGGGGTAATTACAACAACAATTCATTAGAACCTTTGTAGGAGGGGGGCTCAATGCTCGAACTTCAATGCATCCGTCTGTGATTTAAACAAAAGAATGCTAAGGAGATCTGTGCAATGATCAAAGATGGATCACCCCCACCCCCCGCCAACACCACCACCACCACCACCAGCACCACCAGCTTCACGACTTCCATCCCTGTTTTCTCACTGCTAACTTGAGATATTCTCACACACCTCATATGAGGGCTACTGGGACAGATGTCTGTGTTTCCTATCCCGCCCGGGGGGACAGTGGACTAGCTAGTCAGTTGATGCTTAGCTCTAGTTCCAAACACAGCAGTTAAAAAAAATGGCGTCCAAAATAATATTTTTATTAAGACTTAAACAACTATAGAACCAGAACCATCCAGTGTTTACCAAGAAGTCAATTGAAATATCACTTCAAGGTGCCTACAGTTCCCCCCCAACAGAACCTAGTAAAAAAAAACTAAATTTGCAAATACCCTAAATACCCTTAAGACATCACTGTTAGCCGCCTGGTAGTCTCTCTATCTCTCTCCCTCTCTTTCTCCAGGGACTTGAGGCCTGAATACTGCCCATTTTATTTGTTGGACAACTTGGGAGCTGGGAGCCCGGGGGCATTACCATGAGAATGCTGAATGTTAGCCATGAGCTGACAAAGCCACCGCCTCCCCCCTCTCCCCCACCCTCCCCCCCCTCCCCCTTCTT
>NC_044055.1:9035651-9080651 GCF_902167405.1 Gadus morhua | reverse complement strand
GTGTGCATCTGTGTGTGCGCACGTGGGTGTGTTCATCAATATTCAAGGACCACTACAATAGAGGAAACCAGACTAAATGCAATAATGTCGTAAAAAAGGGGAAAAAAATATAAACTCCAATACAAATATGATTTTATATCGTGTATAAAAAGGTGGGTCAATAACTAGTAGATACAACTTAAAAAGTTTAACAACTGACAATAAAGGGAAGGGAAAAAAAGGCTACAACATAAGAAATAATCAGTTTCATTTACATTCTATTCAGATGTGCCAGTGGTGTTAGCACACCACACATAAATTTCCACTTGGGTTGGCATTTAGGCACTTTCTATTTCCATATGTATGGACCTGCCTCTGCTAATTATGCTAATCATGGGCAGTGTTGGCCACTGTGAAAAATAGACACATTAGACACTCCACTGACCGCTAATACTGCTTAATGTGTGGTTGAAACATACATTCATCCCCGCCTGAAAAGCAAAATTTTTCCACATTGCTGGTCTCATTCAGATGAGAAATGAATTTATTGAGCTCAAGGAACCATTTCTTTTTATCCCTCCAACTACCAAGAAAATGTTCTCTCTCTCTCTCCTTCTTTCTCTCTCTCCTTCTTTCTCTCTCTCAGTCTCTCACAGTTCTAAACTGGGTGTAAAGAGGGAGGGAAATGGTGCAGTTCCTAAGGTGACTGGTGTTGCTTTATTTTGCACACAGTGAACACAAAGGTGGCTTCTAAGTTAGGACAGAGAGGGCGTCACACACGGAGAGATATTGCTTGAGCCCTCAACCCCCTGTTGGCAGCTCTCAAGCACTTTCACAATAATAAACTTCATATACTTCGTTTAATTTGCTTAATTTTTTAAAAAGCTATGTTTGTGGCGCAATTAGCTTTTGCCTCGTGTGGCAGCAATTTTAAGCCTTGCAATTAAAAAAAAACTGTGTACGATTAAATGTACACAAAATGTGTCCCACAACAGAAACCCACAACTAATTATAAAAAAATGCAGCGAGACTAATTTCAAGGAGGACCATGTGTGTCTGTGTTTTGAATCAAATGTAAGCGAGCCTAACATTTATATTGTGCTTCTCCCTCCAATGTTTGTTTGTTGGGGGGTGGTCTGTTGAAAAAAGGTGTGTTTGTGAGGAGGAGGAGGAGGAGGAGGAGGAGGAGGAGGAGGAGGAGGTGGGTGAGTGGGGGGTGCTGGGGTTAGGGGGTGATAGAGAGCCTTGGGTGAGAGGACAGGGGTGGGGGAAGGCGGTTTAGGGGGGAGAGGCTGGTTGAAATAAACATTTAGAAGTGACCCAGGTTGACTCTGGTCTTGTTTGTTCTCTCCACCAGTGAGGTCCTGGGCCCTGGGCGCGCTGGGGAGTTTATTTGTCTAGCTGGGGCACCGCCGCGCACTATTCACCTCCGATAATGCCTCATAGAGCTCTCTTTCTCTGTCTGAACGGGGCGGCTGTGTGCTCTCCAATGAATCATAGCATTTACCTGCTGCGGCGGGCCCTGCTGCTGCTAACCAGGTTTGTTTGGAGAAACTGCTCCAAACACACAAATGCCCACATGTGCGTTAGTTTACTTACGCAAAACGCAAAAAAGTTGATCACCCACACACTCTTTAAACCTCTTTTCTTTGCGTGTATTTTCTTTTAAGAAGGTTGGGTGTCCTTACGTTTTTGGCTAGCTATCCAAGCTAGTCTAGCTAGTTCATGGGTGGACATTTGGGCTGCCATGACCCTCCTGTGTGCCCTAGGCTGGTGACTAATTCCTATTGTGTGGTGTTTGACCCTGCTCTTTTAGCTCTTAACTGTTGTCTTTTCAACACGTCCTCCCTAATGGGGAACGCGGTAGGGCTACGCATGGTCTATGAACTCTTTTTGGACAGCTAGGCTACGCTACTGTGTATTACTCAGTCGAATATCATTTAATGCCAGAATAAATAATTCAAACAACGAATTACAGGCAACTGGAAACAAAGAAGTCCACAAATAATTTTCTCAGTGCCCAACGTGACCATCCAAACCCTTTTTACCGAAAGCCAGACTACTCCTTGAACCCAATCCCCAATATCTTCTTCTAAACCCTTACAATGCTTTTTTTTTACGATCCCTCGTTCATCAAGTCGGACATTACACACTGACCCACACCATGCCAAGCTTACACACACACACACACACACACACACAAACTCACACACTCATGTCTGCTCACACTCACGACTATATATACAAACGTAGATAAACAAAATGGTAGGAAGATATACCTTACAATAGCCATACATAAATACATCTAAACTAAAACGCACATAAAAGTAACTCACTGATGTTGCCATAAGAGGAACACCCCTATAAATGAGACTTTCTAGTAAGATTCGCTAAAAGGAGAAGGAAAAAAAAACTCCTGCTCCCTGCCTCTGTCTGTGGACTCTCTACAGCGACAAAACACCGGTGAGCCAGAAAATGGTGCTTAATCCCCCTGTCAGACTAAACAGAGATATCTCTGCCAGCAGCCGTCTAGTGCATACCTACACAGGTGTGCGACTATAAACCAGCCCCCGTACCCCCCACACAATCCCCTTTTTCTGTGCTTGAACTTTAACACGACGCTTTAGGTTTCACTGAAGCTCACCAACACACTCCATTCAATGTGTGAGGGCCGCAACACAAAAATGTAGACCGGATTTCCATTCCAACTTAATGAAGACGTACGCACGCATGTTTTTCCCGGGGATTTTTTACAGGGCAAGTCCAGAATGTTCTGAGCTAAACCATCCCAACTGGATGAATGTGTTTGGTCATCGCTGAGGTTTACGTGTGGGCCGGTGTTGTGGGAGGGAGGAAGCAATTAGCAAAATACTGCTGGTGGTCCCTACTTCACAGGGCTGGCACGCAGACAGACAGACAGTCAGACAGACAGACAGACAGGTAGGTGGGTGGATAGGTAGTGACGGAACACACACTCACACACACACACACACACACACACACACACACACACACACACACACACACACACACACACACACACACACACACACACAAACACACAAACAAACAAATGGGCAGCAGAACGACCGTGAGGGAAGCTGTCCCGAGCCAAGGTGCGACATATGACGAGTGTGTGTGTGTGTGTGTGTGTGTGTGTGTGTAGTGTGTTTATACAGTGGGGACAGTTAGCACTACCAAGCGGGTATACAACGCGTAGCATCTGTCCCTCCCTACGTAAACCCCCCCAGCTGTGTCCAATCACAAAGGTGTCAACCTCTGTGACAACGTAACAACACAAACAACAACAGTCCCCAAATGGAAAAAGGCGGGTCATTAAATAGAGAAGTATTCGCACATCCTTAGGTAAGAGACGTAAAGACAAGCGCGGATAACATGTTTACTTCCTTTGAGGATTCTGCGCAAGTGTGTGCATGAGTGTGTGTGTGTGTGTGTGTGTGTGTGTGTGTGTGTGTGTGTGTGTGTGTGTGTGTGTGTGTGTGTGTGTGTGTGTATGTGTGTGTGTGTGAGAGAGAGAGGGAATCTGTATGTGTGTGAGAACTAACCTCGCCTTGTTACCGAACCACTTTACCCTCCATTGAGGGGCTAGCAGCTTTGTCAATGGGCTATTGGCGGAAACAAGGCAGGCAGAAACTTTAGAAACACGGCCACAGCCTCTTAAAGGCACAGCATTCCTTTTCAGCCCTCGGTTCAACGCTCTCAATTCCGTGGCAAAACAACTGGCACACAAACATCCAAACATCTCCTTGAAGAGCGCTACCAATTAGCTCAGGGGCTAATCCTCAAGAGTTACACTGGCGGGGAGAAAGCGGTGGCGAGGGGACGCTGAAATCGTTGTCTCCTTTTTGTGTTGCTTTGAATTGTTTTTTTTCCTCTTTCTGCAACGAGACAAGCGTTTGTATTTTTTTGGGGGGGTTTTACGCCACCCCTAATCATCCCAACCCCCCCCCCACCTCCATGATTATACTTTAGTTTAGCTGAGGGGGAAAAGACCGGGAACACAAGGGGCCGAGGCATGGAGCCTGCACCACTTTTTTCAACACCTCCGTAAGTCTCCTAAAGGGGACGAGCCCCCCCCCCCCAAGACCCACCCACCCATCTCCCGCGATCACCGGTGACTTGGTGGGCCCCCCCCCCCCTACAATATAGACTCTGTTTATGTTCACCAACTGCTGTGGTGCCTTTCGAGCGTGCAAAACAGGTGGGTAAACCTCAGCTGCATTCACTTATATGTATTTTTTTTTTTTTTTTTAATTGTAAGGGGGGGAGGTGGGGTTAGTGGGACAGGGGGGGCGGTGGAGGAGGAGAGAGAGGGGGTGGGGGGGGGGTTAAGGGAGGTGGTGCCTGCTTGCCTGCCTGCCTGCTTGCCTCTTGTTGAATGGAATCCAAGAATAGTTAGAGACCACACAGGGAGCAGGGTGGGGGGAGGGGCCAGAGCCCCTCAAAGATGGCTAACCATTCACACAGCCCATCTGCTGCACGGATCAGCCCCACGGCTGAAAGCCTGGGGGTTTAAAAAGAATTTGGCCAGTGTGAAGAAGAAGAAGTAGAAGAGGAAGAGGAAGAAGGAGAAAATAATAATAATAATAATAACAATAATAATAATAAATAAAGGTGCTGCCTCTGCCACTGAAAATGAACAGATAAACAAAAAAAATATCTAAACAAAAAAAAGTCAAAATATTGTTTGTCGTCCAAAGTAGTGAAGGTAAAGTGGATTTAAGCATTGGACTCAAAAACAACAACAACACAAAGATGGAATAAGATCATAGAGAGAGAGGGAGATACATTAAGATAGAGTAGGCTGCATAGTCATTTTGGATGCAACCAATGTACAAAGTTTGGTTTGGTTAGCTGTAGTAAAGCAGCAATAACACATGATGCAATTTTGGAATTTCATAGCCAGCTTGCAGTGCCACGACACAGACAAAACCACCAATTCATTCTTATAAATACAAACAAAAAGAAATTACTGCAACCAGTGACCTTATAAACCATTGCAACCAGTCAAGAGGGGCCACAGTCATTCACTCAGTCAGACAACTCAGCTCCAACCACTCTGCTATTCTCTCTATATCCCTAGCATGACCACCAACATGGCCGCCTTGCCTCTCCTCCATCACCCACCACCACTGTCATTCACACTCCTATCAAACCCCAAAAGTATTCCCACGCGACATACACAAACCATCTCAGTACCGAGCACCGAAGCAAACCAAACACACAGCCAGGTCCTGTTTTCGCGGTGAGAGACACTCACGCAACAAGACAGACGGACCAAGGTGAAAAGCGGTCTCTTCGCTGGACTCACCTTCCACCCAGAGCTGCTCGATGTCTGTCTCGATGGCCGCCACCCGGAGCCCCACAGACAGCGCCCCGAACACCAGCAGGCCGATGAAGAGCACCTTCCCGCAGTGGCTCTGGATGTGGCAGCCAAGAGAGAAGAGCAGGGCCTGGAACCTCGCGCGGATCCACAGCGGCGCTTTCTGACCTACCGCTTTACCCTGGAGGAGAGAGTTGAGGTGTTACCACAGTGTATGGGAATTATGTATGCAGTTTATGTACGGTTAATGGCTCATACGTATATGTAGGTATATATTATATACACACACACACTCAGAGGCCTCTCTCTCACACACACACACACACGCACGCACGCACGCACGCACGCACGCACGCATGCACACACACACACACACACACACACACACACACACACACACACACACATAAATCTATCTATAGTGCGTACATAGAATAGAAAAGGCTGTAAGCCATCATAGCATGAGAGAGGCCAGCCACCACCAGAATCAGAAAAATAACAGAACCTATGTGGATCCTGTCCATGTCGCTGCAGGTCTTCTGAAAGGGGCCTAAAGCTTTGAGTTTTTCAGCCCAAAACTGATCATGAAACGGTAAGATAGCACATTGCTAACCGCCACACTGGGCACAGGACTGCATGTTGATGTGTGTGAAATGTGAATGTGTGTATTGGCAGTACAGCTGAATACCGTTCTCCCCCAGATGGTTCTGTAAGGTCCACCACCTCATGTATTCCAGTAATTTCATGTTTTCTTTTCCTGTTCCTGACTGGGTCTCAATACTACTTGGTCATGACAAATCCTGTATTGAACCGGATTATTGTAATTATAACATGCGTTAGTTCTGGGGAGACTTCTGAAGCATAACTACATTCCATGAACATTGTATGGGGAGTTTAATACTGGATATAAAACCTGCAACTCAGCGACACACTATGGTGTAACTGAGACAATTCTATATTATAGTCAGTCTAGAATACATGCAGTTGTCTTAATGCCCATGTGCAATCTTTATCTCTTGTATGTGACAGTTTGTTTTAAAAGGTTAGATGTGAATAGGTTAATGCCAACCGAAGGATACAATGAATATCCTCGTTTAACTGACTCTAGACTAAAATAATACAACTTTGATGCAATATAGAATAAAATAGAAATAAAAAAAAAATCATAGAAAATAGTCTAAAATCACATTTTCGTACGGTTGAAAAAACTTGAACTAACTCTAAGCTGCCCTTAAATCAGGGAACAACACCAACATGCATTGCATGTATGTAAAGGTAACGGTATTTTAAACGATTCTATCAATATCCTAGCCTATCCTTTATTCTTCTTGCATAGAGCATAGCACTAGTGTTGTGGTTTCGCTCCACGGTGCTGAAAGCAGTCCAAGCGTACGGGCGGTCCAGAGATGCTTCAAACTCAATCAGCGAATTCCTGCATGGGACCCTCCACGTCTCCCCACACAGAGCCCACTGTGGTCCTCGCCCTCGTAACAAAGCCGAATCACGCACGTCAACAACAGTCGGCGATAGCCCCACTTAAAACCTACTCTGTGTTTCTTAAAAAAAAATGAATGAAACAACGTGTGTTCATTCATAAATAAATACATAACAGCACCGCTGTACGGTGAACTGGAGTTATTCCACCACGGAACCAGCTCGGTTGTAAACACTGCGATAGCGCCGTTCTTCCCCCCCTAAAGCGATCTGCTAAAAACCACCCAGTCAACACTTCTCCAGAAACACTTCATTCAGCTCACCGGCTGAATGAAAGCTGCCTTGATATCCCACACTATAGTTTTACAATCATTGCTTCACCTTTGAAATCTGTTTAAGTGCGAACGCAGCGTGGCAATAACTCGGTCTCCGGAGCTGCTCAGGAGGGTTGGCATGCGGCTGAGAACGCGTGTAACTCGGGGGGAAATCTCCAAAGACCCCGGCCCCCGGGACCCCGCGATCCGAGGCCATAGTCCCAGTGAGCGAAGGAAGGCGCGCGGCGAAGCGTCGGCTGAACGGTGCGAGTTTAGAAAAAGTGTCAATAATCCAACATAGAATACGAGCGCATCCAGTACCACCGGGGGAAAGTTAAAAGAAGCGTTTCTAGTCTTCTTTGGAGCCAAACAAGTCTCGAAACTCCATCCCAACATTATGCGCCCAAATCCGTATAGGTCCTTCAGTCTTCATTCGTCCCGATAGCTTATAAAACAAGGTCTCGGGGTAGGAGTAGTAGTAGTAGTAGTAGTTGTTGTAGTTGTAGCCTACGACTGAGCCGTCCGTGTCAAGTCTAACTCCGATCCCGTAGCGGTAACGTATGGAGCAGTTCGCCTCTCGGCAAACCCTGAAAAGGGAGGTTTGATGGAAAAGTGCTCCGGCTCCCATTGGCCAAGGAAGAGGCAAATTACTTTGCAAACATCGCCTATTATTAGCTGCTAAGCAACAGCTCACCAAAGTGGAGAGAGAGGGGGACCACCCAGGCTGCCGCTGCCTGGGCCGGAGGGGAGGGGAGGGAGGAAGGGGTGGAGGAGGGAGAATGGGAGGGGGGGGGGGGGGCGTCGGAGGGAGAGAGGAACTCTTTCAATAAACTCGGCGCACGCACGCACACGTGCGCGCGCGCCCACACACAGCCACACACACACACACACACACACACACACACACACACACACACACACACACACACACACACACGCCCTTGCACGGACGCACGCACGCACTCAGGCGCGGGCACGCGGGCGCGCTCGGACACTTTTTTGCTGCCTGCTTGCTCCGCCGGTTCTCTGCATGTTATTCCCAGTGGCCCGGCTTTAGTTAGTAAAAGAATCTTACATGCCATCTATTGATACAACAGAGGCGCGCAGACACATTTTCACGAGCCAATCATCCAATAGTCTAACCGTGCTGATTTGGATAAGTACAGAGAGGAAATGCATATTAATAAACACACATAAAAGAAATAAGCCAGGTGTGCGAGGAGAATAATAAATGTAATAAATCATATAACACAGCATTCATGCCTGTTGCCTATCGCAATGAATGAGGGGTTTTGTTATAGGCATGTGTTAGTGTGGGTGTGTGCGTGATCGTGCGTGATTGCGTGCATGGGGTCTTTAGCACCAACAGCTGTAGCAGCCTCACCTTTTGTATTCAAAAAAGAGAAATATTTTTGAGAAAAATATAAACTACAGGCCAATGCCTTTCAACGGTCTCCTTACTCTTTAGTACCAGCTATAGAAGCAGCTATGTATTAGCTTTACCCTGAAAAAAAAATCGTATTTTTCAAAAATGTTTAATGTGCGGCATGGCAAAAAAAAAAGCTAAACCACCAAAAGACATTGCAGTAATGTTTTTCCCACAAATATGCCCAATAATAGTACATCACTTGATTATAGGTTACAGGGAGCAACAACAGCTGCAGAAGTTCCATTAGTAGTAAGATAAACATGTTAACAATGAATTACATTTAAAAATATGTTATTATAAGAACTTCACAGGGGAACAATAACTTCCGGAGAAATGTAGTTTCTTAAACGTAAATATATTTGACAATCACAAAAAAATATCGAAATATAGTTGACAAACAAAATAAAAAAATTCTGACATTTGGTTTTTCTTTCCCTCATCCTCTCGGCTTTAAGACGGAAACAACCTCTGGCTCTCCAGCTTGTTTACCAAGCTTTCTGGGTTATTGTAAACACTCCAAGATGACTGCAAAAAATCCCCAAACTGTGGATATAATGTAAAAGGGTGCATCCAAGTTATACTTGACATTATTTGTTAAGGCGCTAGAGTTCTGTGGAACAAAATCGGAGCTCAAATTTTTGTTTCCAGCTTCAAGCCAACAAATTAATCAACTTAGGCTGTTACAAATCATATCCTTCAGTGGAAGAAACTGGGCAAAAAAAATGTTTTCTCATCCTCTGTATAGAATAACCATCACAAAATATAGAGGATAGGGTATACATTTGACAACATGTAAACATGTCGGGTTTAGTGCTATTGAGTGTAAGCATAGAATAGAAAAAAACATACGCATATATTTAACTTAATCGCGTACTACATCTGTATTATTATAAGTAGCCTGCTCTTTTCAATGTGTTGAGAAGAGGATGTTGACTCCAATTTTATTAAACGGTTGAAGGTCTGAGGAGCTCCATAGAGCCTACCAAATGTTTTCTGGACACCTTATCTACTATTGTATCCAGGAACATACAAGGCACTCGTGTGGCCAAAATGGCTACCATTCAATTCTCCTGGTGTGGATTGAGTGTAGCTAGAGGGGACTGGGCCGGGTGGTGCGCTAGAGATAGGGTTGCTATCTCTCTCACTATCAGATACTGGACTAAGGATAGCGTCCTGTTGTCACGGCACATTTTGGCGGGCCTGTTGCCATGGCGGTTGGGGTTAAAGTTATTCGAATTTACAGTGTACTTAAATACTCCTTTTCACAGGTCTTGTTTAAACATCCCCAGCCGACCAAACAACACAAGAAATGACAGACTTTTTTGGGGCAGGTATTGGCGCATTGACGCTTCACGTACAACTGATGCCGATGAGGGGGCCTGTGATTGGATGACAGGTGACCTGTAAGAGTGCCATCCGTTGATCAGAGTAGAGTAGCAGTCAATCCTGCATTAGACAAACTAATTTAGCCCGAATATAAAGGGCGTCCCAGCTATTACCAGTCAGTTGGCAACCATAAGTGGAGGAAAACAGGCAGCAGAGCTAGCTGGTGCAGACGGTCAGGGAAAACAGGCAGCGTAGCTAGCTGGGGACGGTTGGTAGCTGGAAACAGGTAGCGTAGCTAGCTAGCTCAGGCGGGCAGTGTAAGCAAACAGGTAGTGGAGCTAGCTGGGACTGGACTGGGTGGTAGGGGCTCTAGAGAGAAACAGGCAGCAGAGCTAGCTGGGACTGGACTGGGTGGTAGGGGGTAACAGGCAGCAGAGCTAGCTGGGCCTGGGACTGGGTGGTAGGGGGTAACAGGCAGCAGAGCTAGCTGGGCCTGGGACTGGGTGGTAGGGGGTAACAGGCAGCAGAGCTAGCTGGGCCTGGGACTGGGTGGTAGGGGGTAACAGGCAGCAGAGCTAGCTGGGCCTGGGACTGGGTGGTAGGGGCGCTAGAGGGAAACAGCCAGCTGGAAATGGGAGCTAATGCGGAATGTGAGGAATTGGGCTGTGTGGTAGGGGGCCCCTTCAAGCCTAACAAACTCAGGGAGGTCCGAGTCCTGGTCTGGAGGCCTTGGATAAATAAACCATAGGAGATGACCATGCTCTGTCCAGATATCTGCCATCGCAATGGCCTGACACAAACCTCTCCCCATCCCATGTGCCCCCCCCCACCTACTATCCGACCTTTCCCACCCTGTTCTCCCCTCTGGCTTTTCCGCTTGACTTCAGTTCAAATGTAGGCATCCACGCGGTCCACGCTACCAGGCCTTTTGCTGCGTAAACATCCAACACGCTGATTATTTATGCATGCGCCGTGCATCACATCCTTCGTGTATCATACCCAACGCACCCACCGTCTATCCCTGCATGTATCCAGGCAACCAGCTCCACCTTTCAACCCACGTCACCATCCGACCCCACTCCTCCAACCAACACACATATGCATCCATCACCTATCCCTCCATTTATGCCGTCATCCGCCAAACTCCACCCTCCTCCACCCAACCCATCCTTATCTCCACCTTCTATCCCCCATCCCTCCGTCTTCTTCTTCCCTCCATCCAACCGACTCCTCCACCCAATCCATCCATATCTCCACCCTCTATCCCCTATCCCCCCATATCTTCCCATCCACCCCACCCGCCCTCCACCCTCCATCCGTCCTGATGGTGGGAGTGTGAGCGTGTGTTTGCTGTACAGAGACCCACGGACCCATGGACGTGCTCTGGCCTTCAGCTGTGTTACTGCGTCCCGCTGCCCGGGGTTTGGGGAACATAGCGTGTTTATTTATTGTAATGAAAAGGCTATGGGACCGGTCATGACTGCACTCCATCCGTCTCCTGGAGGAACGCTCCGAGTGGGGAAAAGGGAGGAAGGAGAACGGAGGGAGGGGAGAGAAAGGTGAAGAGAGCATCGAGGGCGTTTGTGTGATGTGTATGTGGCTTATTGATGTGTTTATGTATACAAATATGTGCGGTGTGTTTCTGGAGTTTATGCTTGATGGTCAAGGTGAGGGCGGTTTACATAGGTCTTTTTAACATCTCTCTTTCCACAGTAAAATGTATATCCCTGATACACGATTAGACAGAGAATAGAATCCACAAATTGTCTATTTATGATATATTTTAAAGAAATAGATAGTTTTCATACTTTTGCATTTGAAAATACACCATAATATGATATTGTAACAGCCTATGAGATTAATAATAATACCAAAAATGTCAACATTGAGAGTCTAAAAAAAAATGGACAAATCCTATTTATGCCAACAGTCGCAGAAATAAATTGCGAGAATTTCGAAACAGATAATGTAACGTTTCTCCCGTCTGATCACGCTTTAACACTGTCAACCACACACTTTTCAATTCATACGGGATGGCCCTTCAACCCCAAGAGCGCAGGGGAGCGAGAAGAAATATTTTGTAGTTGTATTATTTTTTTAATACAAATTAACATTATTCAACAGCAGCAATAACGACCACCAAACCAGCCCACAAGCCAACCCCCAGGAGCCCATAGGCATGTGTGTTGGCCAGCAACTCTGTCAGTCTTAAAGCACAGGGTGGGGGACGCCACCCACAGTCTCACACAAGATTAATTATGATAATGCATTTCTTTAGCCCTTTGTCACCCTAATGAATGGTTGCCTTTAAGGGGGGAAAAAACACACAAAAACACAGATCGCGGGGAAGAAACACACTTTTCTCTGGGCCTTTGTCTGGGTAGTTGTAACAGTGGTGTTGTTAGATGTATAGCTGGCAGGTGGTAATGCAAACTCAGGACCCCGGCCTTTTTTGCTAGAGAAGCTACGCGTGGAACTGTTTCTTGTGTGTTTAAGACAAAAAAAAACAAAAGGGAATTTGGGTGCGCTTCAGAATAATGTTAATTAAATGTCAACTGCTACTTTATTTAATGATGAATGAGATACCGGTACATTTATTTTAGTTTGTATTGCCAGTAGTTGTGTTGCTGCTTGAATTATACTCACTAATAAGTAGGCTTATGAGGACTACTACTTTACTCATAAGATTACCTGTTGTTTGGTTTTCTAATGGAAAATAAAGACATCCGGCCATCAAATAAAGATTTTCAGTGAATTGTGACGTTGAGAAAACTTTAAAATTATTGTTATTACATGTATTAATCAGTTTCCAACATTGCAACAACTTCATTATTTCTTCCTAATTCATCATAAACTATTTGTGTAATATGTTTCCAATAGAATGTCATCTGTGAAAGAAATATTGTCTGCAAACTGTAAACTGTTGTCATATTCTGCTCACTTCACTTCATCACACTTGTAACTTTAAAAAACTAAACTCAGGCGCAACCCGATTATTGATTGAATATTCCTGTAATTCCTAACACGATAAAACATGTATCCTTCGAGGAATCCCTCAACCATTTATTATGTTCATCTCAGCCGACAACCATCAGGGTAGAAGCAAATCAAGTGATTGCAGATCACGCACATACAATATACGTCTCTAAATATAATGTATAGAGATGATCACCTGTGAAAATGATACATTGCAGTGTTCTATCCGCCATCAGGGTCGGTTTTATTGATTAGCCAGACCAACTAACTAACTGACTAACTTTCCAACTAAATAGTGTCTGAGACAACTATCCAGCTGAAACCGGGGTAATTAGCCTTGGGGGCCTCATAAGTGATAGACAAGGACATTTTAGGTTGTGTGCGTGTGTGTGTGTGTGTGTGTGTGTGTGTGTGTGTGTGTGTGTGTGTGTGTGTGTGTGTGTGTGTGTGTGTGTGTGTGTGTGTGTGTGTGTGTGTGTGTGTGTGTATATGAGACATGTCACTGAGCTTGTTATCCCACACATGGGATCCTGGCCTCCACACAATCTCTTTGTCGGCTCCGTAACATAAGCAACTGTTCCCTGTGTCGAGCTGGTACAAAAAAAAGAATGTTTGTGTGTTCAGAAGTTTGAGCAAGAGATGGAGGAATGGGGTGGGGGGCTTGGGGTGCGTGCGGTGGGGGGTAGTATCTTGAAAGATGGTGTGTGTGTGTGTGTGTGTGTGTGTGTGTGTGTGTGTGTGTGTGTGTGTGTGTGTGTGTGTGTGTGTGTGTGTGTGTGTGTGTGTTTTTGTGTGTGTGTGTGTGTGTGTGTGTGTGTGTGTGTGTTTTTGTGTGTGTGTGTGTGTGTTTTTGTGTGTGTGTGTGTGTGTGTGTGTGTGTGTGTGTGTGTGTGTGTGTGTGTGTGTGTGTGTGAGAAAAAGGAGGGAGGAAATTCATTTGAGTCCGGAGAACACAGAAGACAAATTGAGGAAGTGTTGTGCTAATGTGTTGGGGTCAGCAGCACACACACACAAGTTGTGACTGACTGCATCTTGGGTGGCCCGCTCGCTTGCCTCGCTCACCCACGATCAGCCCTCAAGCCACGAAGCCACCCAGCTACTGGCCCAACCCCCCCCCCCCCCCCCCCCCCCCCCCCCCCCCCCCCCCCCCCCCCCTACCGGCAGCAACAGCAGACTCCACCCCCGCCAGCCTCCCTCCCTCCCCCTCCCTCCCCCACTCTCTCCCTTCACTCTGCATCTTATTATGGTCTTCTCTGTATGTACATATGTATCTTTTCAGACATCCCATTCGTTGGAGTGTCTTCACTCGAATGGATTTATGTCACTTTTTTTTTTTTTTTTAAGGAAACTACAATGTTTTTATTGGTTCAGCAAAATGAAAGTAAGATTTAGCTATTGTCATTTAAAATTATAAATGTCTTTAAAGGTTATACACATACAGAAAAGATTATAAAGATAACATACAACCGCAGTGCATAGTTAGTATTCCCAACACAAATAGTGGGCGTCTGCCTTTCAATTCTCCCTGCATTTTACAACAGCGGTGCAGTCTGCTAACAAGTTTCTTTAAGTTTTAAAGGAGGTCACTTTTTCCCGAATACATCCGTTTTGGAATCCTTGGAAAAGCATGTTGCCGAGGCGATGGTTCAGCACATTTTGGAAGGTTGCAGATAACTCTAAAGGGAATATTATCTGCACGCCACTGGCCTTTATCTTCCTAACAGCCGGGCTCGGATAAGGAGCCATTGTGAAGGAAGTCATCAGCCAAAGAAAATAAAGATATCGTGTTCTTACTATACGTGGGACAAATGTGTTGATTTTAGAACTATTGAGTAAAAACAGCATTCCTTGCATCTTAACATTGAACAAAATGTATTTCTCACGTCATCCTAGATGAAGAAAAGAAGGATGATTGTCTCCATTAAATGTCTCCTCAATTAAGGCTCTGCAACAACACTTTGAATGATAAAGCGTTGTAATGACGTAGAAAAGTCAAAAAGTTGTAAGGACATAGATGGGGGGTCCTTACACAATGTGAATATGACAGAAGAGACACAAATAGTCACAAATAGTCTCACACATTCATGAGGAAAAACGTTTGAAAAGAATGCAAGGGTATTTCACCTACATTTATTTGGTAAACCCATGACGAATCAAAGCAATCCATCGCACCACAATAAAATAATTTGACAGCGTAATGATATGTCTAAGTGGGATAAAGCAGAATAGATGCAACAACGGGGGTGATCAGCCCGAAGGCAGACAGCTCGCCTGATATATGATCTGTGACTTGACATCTGATCTCCAGACCTGCCAAACACACATACACACTCACATATTCATGCCAACAAGGAAGCGAGGGAGGACACATACACACAAAAACACACATGCACACACACAGGGCGGGACGGTGTGCGACTGAGCATTAAGAAGAACAATGGGAAGACTCACAAGACACGCATTCTATAGCAAACACATACACACACGCGCACACAAATGCACGCCAACGCAAGGACGCACGCGGACGCACATGCACACAGAGGCAGGTAGGCATACAAGGCTGCTAGGCCATGTTGGAGTTGTGATGAGGGGACTCGGGGGGTCTTTGTATAAATATACAAACCTTTAACCAAACACGCCCGGCTGCCAGATTTCATCAGGCGGTCAAAGGGTTGAGCCTCTGAGACTGGCCCCTAAAAGGGTTAACAGAACGTGGACAATGAGTTGGGTGGGGATTCTTTAACTTCACTAAAAAGGATGATTCCAAGTCATACATTTTTATAAACTTCAAAAACAAAAACACCTCATGACGTATCTTAGGCTGGCTTGAATTGTTCATCTAGATACTGGCGTTTACTCTTATGTTGTGTCAACGAGTATGAGCACTTAATGGATGTGCACCGTGAATATTTTAGTCTATCCTTAAAATTGTATATGATTTGGATTCAATTTACATTGCAACAAGCCAAGTCAAATGAATCATTACCAGTAACTGTGATTGACGGTATCTTAAATGGCTTAATGTGAAATAGAAAACTTTTGGGGGATTTTTTAACCAAATTTATATTTTGTTGAGTCAAGTTCCGTTCTATGGATCCGGCTTATTTTGGCGTCACCCAATGGTCATTCTGGTTTAAAATAAAACAAATTTTCAAATATATATAGGCCACTAGGCCTCTCACCCAACCCTTAAGCCAAGAAACATTAAAAGTTAAATGAAAAAAATGCATTAAAAAACAATTCCCCAAACCAAGTGATTTAATCATGCTGAGAATGACCATATTAAGATAATACCCATATCTTATTTTATACATTTAGTCAAGTTTAAGTGCTAGGGCAAAACAAAGCCAAGGCAACTCTATGTGAGGGTAATGTTAGACTGGGGTTCTCTTTGTATTATGTATTACCTGTTGGGAACGTAAAAGATAACAATAAAAACATGTCGATCTCACTGACAGAAAAAAAACAAGGGCATTAGAAGCCACTAGAATTCAAAACGGACTGTCATGATCACTCCCCGTCTTCTTTTTCTCTATCCCTTTCTCTCACTCACACACACACACACATAAAATGTGAAAGACACATGCACGTCAAATTCGGGGCCACGGGAGACAAAGGTCTTGATGACTCCTGCAGGACGACAAGACACAATAAAAAGCAGAAGACAGTAAATCACACCTACACACGTACGCACACACACACACACACACACACACACACACACACACACACACACACACACACACACACACACACACACACACACACACACACACAAATACATTCTCTCACACACTTCAAACCTGTAATTTAAGAAATGCTGTGCTGGAGGAATGTAATAAATCTCCTGACAGCACAGAGAGAAGAAAAGAGAAGGAAGAAGAAAAGCACCAGTCGCGAGCCAGTCCTTCTCTGTTGTGTGTGTGTGTGTGTGTGTGTGTGTGTGTGTGTGTGTGTGTGTGTGTGTGTGTGTGTGTGTGTAAGGAGGGTGGGGTGTCGGTGTGTTAACTGATACAGGATCAAGCTGGGTGGTCCATTGGCTAAGCACACACCATTTTTGTGTACAAATAAACTTAACCCCCATACCGACGCGGTCCACCCGCCCACTTCTCCCCCCCCCCCCCCCCCCCCCCCCCCCCCCCCTCCCCCCTATTCTCCTGTGTGCGTCTGTTCACGGATGCACGGTGCGCGCATGTAAGCGTGCGTGCACAATCGACCGTGCCCCTCCCTCCCTCCCTCCCTCCCCCTGGCGTTCTGGCTGCCTGGTGACATGGTATTAGGGAGGGTTAATATGCTCATAAAAGATCAGGCCACAGTGAAGAATCACACTATATTATATACACACATGCACTCTCCTCACAAGGTAAATGCAACATTTAAAACACGGTCAAATTTAACGTTTATTTAAAGTTGTGTTAAGATTATTAAAACGGCAGCAGGGAAGTGAAAACTCTGAAACCAAAGAAAGGAACTCTGAATCTCTTGTGTCGGGTTAAATAGAACTTGCTTTTATTTTATTTTATTTTGACAGGATGTACAAAAAAATAGGCCTATGAAGAGCAGCACGGCTCTGTCGGGAGGGACAAAACGCCGGCTCGTGATTGGTGGGTTGAATTGTTCTCTGGTTTTGGTTCTCCCCCCTCGGTGCGGGTCGGTCTGCGCGCTGGGAGGCGTGACGGCGGCGGCGGCGGCGGCGGCGGCGGCGGCGGCGGCGGCGGCAGCGTCCGGGGCCCACCCTGGGGTGCTAGATCTCCATCAGCTGGTCGCTCCCGACGATCACCTCGTTGGTCCTTTCGGCTGCCGGGGCCGACGGAGAGAGGAGAGGGGCGTCAGACAGAGAGCAGACAGTACAACGTGGCACACGCTTCCAACACATTTGAAAAGTTTATTTGCTTCAAGCAAAAAAAGACACAAATGCGTTGAGGTAGATGTGCGGTGACCGACACGAGGGAGACTACGACAGACCCCCCGTTCCTAAAGATACTACCTGCCCAACGGTCGAGCCCTTAATATGATGGATCAAATCTTACGGATGAAACACCGAACTCTTGCAACTAACCTAACTTCCCCTGATCCGTTCCTCATCCGACCATACCCACCACCAACCAGCACACATCAAATGTTCATAAAAACGTCATGAAATCAGAACCGTCTCTCCGATCCACGTTTTCTCTCGCCTTTAACTTTCTCAATCCCTTTTACCGAGAGGGGAGAAGACTCCTGTTGTATGTACCCTCCCCCCTCCCTTCCTCCCTCCCCCCCACCCACCCAAAGCGGACATGTTGATCCAAGGCAAACCGATGTGGAACGCATTAATGTTCCGTCCGTACAGACG
Source organism: Gadus morhua (assembly GCF_902167405.1). Taxonomy (NCBI): domain Eukaryota; kingdom Metazoa; phylum Chordata; class Actinopteri; order Gadiformes; family Gadidae; genus Gadus; species Gadus morhua. The sequence goes on along the minus strand of NC_044055.1, from coordinate 9,062,514 downwards.
GCTTTTTTTTCGGGGTTGGTGTGAAGGAATCTGCAGCGGAGGAGAAGCGGTCCGTGCCCCCGTGTCGTTTGGAGGGAGAGAAATGGAGCGTGGGACGGAGGGACGGAGGGGGGGAACAGGAAAGGGAGGAGAGGAGAATAAAAAGTAGAGGGAGAGAGAGAGGACAAGAGAGGGGGAATGAAGACATGGTGAGCACTGGTGGGGTCGGGTTGACCCTGTGCGTGCGTGTCCCTGTGTGTGTGTGTGTGTGTGTGTGTGTGTGTGTGTGTGTGTGTGTGTGTGTGTGTGTGTGTGTGTGTGCGTGCGTGTCCCTGTGTGTGTGTGTGTGTGTGTGTGTGTGTGTGTCCGTGTTTGTGATGCGTCCATGTGTCCGTGAGTGCCTGTGTGTATCTGTGTGCGTGCATGTGTCCGTGTGTGTGCGCGCTCGGTGGTCATGAGAAGGCAGCGTGGGGGTGGTTGGGTTTGGAGGGGGAAGGGGAGACGCGGAAAGGCCTGCAGGTGACCAGAAGCGCCGGTGATCAGAGGGGGGGAGGGCAGTCCAAGACTGGTGTGGTCGCCTCATGTGGTTACTCCAGCCTCAGGACATCCTGCCCCAACATCCACCCGAGCACTGCGCCTTGGGTCCTGACCCCCTCCCTGTAGAGTCCTGTATGAGCCTAGGGCAGACACCATCTATAGAGTAGGATGCATCTAGGTTGACCAGATGTCCCGCTTTGTGCGGGACAGTCACGCATTTCCATTACTTTGTACACGTCCCGCAAATCGAGACGTTGTCCCGCATTGTTATAGACAGTCAGACTCGATTTTTGAAATGCGTGTTTTATAATCTGGCATATAGCAAATATCTGTGTGACGAGACAGCAGTGGGCGGGCTATGATCATGTCAATCAACACCCCCCCCCCCCCCCCCCCCGCGCGCTCGGAGGTCTCGCCTAAGGTGTAATTTCACGTAAAACTGGGCCTGCCCACATTGTCCCACACAAACGTAGTCTTTGTCCCACATCTGGTGAATTGGGATCTGGTCACCCTAGATGCATCCTATTTTGAGCGTGATAGAGTGAGGTAGACAGGAAGGTACGGGAGAGAGAGGGGAGGACGTGCTGGACAACGGGCAGGCCTCGAACCCGGGTCGCTGCGACCAGGAGGACTAAGCCCTAGTTTCGCGCGCTCCACCCGGTGAGCCACAGTGGCGTACACCCTGACTGAAAGATCCTTTAGGTTGTAGTCCGGCTGCGATGCAAACACCCTTGTGGAATCTAAAAGGCTTCACTGCGGACCAAAGTGTGAGTCTCAGCGGAAGCGAAGGCCGAACTTGCTGACATCATTGCATATCATATGCACATGTCGGAGGCAAATCCCTCTCGGGTTAACTCTCCAGACGCAAAGTTAGATCAAGTTCAAGGGGAGAAGTGACATAGCGTGACACTATTACGTCAGAATTATATTATTATCACTGGTCCTAGAGTTAAACAAAGCCAAGGTAACTATGAGAGGGCAATGGCAGACGGGAGTTCTCTTTGTATTAAAGATAACAATAAAAACATGTCCATCTCACTGACAGAAAAAAATCTATTCAATGCTAATATAATTATGATTATATAATTATATTATTTATATATATGTGCTGCGGGTCCCCCCAGGGCCACGGACGGGTCATGTGTGCGTCTGCGTGTCTCTAGTATGTGCGTTTCTTGTGTACGGGGCGCTGCACCGTTGCCCTGCCTGTGTATTTGTCGAAGCGCCCAGAGGAGCAGTCTGTATCTTTTAAATATCAACACCTGACAGGCAGAGCCCAGGCGAGTGCACGTGCGGCTGTGTGAGTGTGTGAGTGTGAGTGTGTACGAGTGTGCGAGTGCGTGTGTGTGTGTGTGTGTGTGTGTGTGGCTAGCTGTCAGGGTGGTCTCCCTTCCAACAGCTTGAGGAGTAGTGGGTGTGTAATGCCTTTAGCAGCCTCCGGTCAGCGGGCTAGCAGGGGTGACGAGAGAAGACAGGGGAACGGACATACTGGAGAACACTAGTCACTATTATTGTAGTCGTACACGCGCGCACACGCAAACTACACACACACACAAATACATACTTCCACAAGCACATATATACTACCACAAGCACACACACACACACACACAGACACACACACGTACTATAGACACACACACAGATAAATACTGACACACACACACACACACTTCCACAAGCACATATATACTACCACAAGCAAGCACACACCCACACAGACACACACACATACTACAGACACACACACAGATACATACTGACACACACAAACACACATTCTTCTACACACATGTAAGTGGATCAATATTGCATCGGGATGTTCGTTGCATAACCGCGTTGTTTGCATTGCAACCAATTGCCGTCTGATCCCGCTGAATGCAGGAGTTGTAGAGGGAGAGCCAGACCCCCTGGACGGTGGGACTGACTGACTCCATATTACCTCCACCATATCGTACAATAAAACCCTGAGCACCCAGGGCAAACACCCAGTACGCATTATCGTTTCCCTGGAAAGGCGAGCGGACAAAAGAGAGGAGGCCGTCCAAGATGAATGCTCACGAGTCGGCCTCACGTTCCAAAAGACTCCGAGATAGATTTCGCTTTTGGCCTGCGTTACACCCCCCACCCCTCCTTCTTCTTCCTGTTGATACTTGGACTGCTCTGTTGTTCCCTCAATTAGACTGTGCTCTGGTTGTGCGTGTGTGTGTGTGTGTGTTTGTGCGTGTGCGTGTGTGTGTGTTGCTGTGATGGAGAGGTTACAGAGCAGGGCCAGAACTAGACCACCCGCGATTCAACAGGAGCGGCTTCCAGCCACACATGGGCATACTCACCCCCCACCTCCAGCTCTCTGTCACACACACTTTATAGATGCTCACACGCACACACACACGCACACACACAGACGTACTCTGGAGTGAGATGTGAGGAGAAGCATAGACGGATCCACCTGAAGTTCTGTTGGCAGCACACCTCTGCAGACAACTTGTCACGGGGCCAGACCCAGGCGGACGGACCGACAGGGCTGCTCGCTCTGTACTCGCTCTGTACACACTGCACTAACTCTGTACTGACTCAGTACTAACTGAACTAAACACGCACTAACTCTGTACTTACTCAGTACTAACTGAACTAAACCCGCAATAACTCTGTAGTCTGTACTGACACTGAACTAAACCCGCACTAACTCTGTACTTACTCAGTACTAACTGAACTAAACCCGCAATAACTCTGTAGTCTGTACTGACACTGAACTAAACCAACTAATGTTACTGCACTGAACCTGCACTAAACTACACTTAACTTTGCACTAAACTACACTTAACTTTGAACTTACTGGAAAATAGATCTTTTCCATTCATCATCTACACAGTTTTATGTCAGAAAGCCATTCAGTGTTAGTGCTTCATGATTTAAGTTTAGCTCCTGCTGAACAGATTAAACGGCGCGTGTTTGTGTGTTTCAGCGTGTGTTTTACCTTCCGGCTCTATCCGCTGACCGTTGCCCACCAGACAGTACTTGAGATCCGCTCCACGGCCGACGACGGCGTTACTGCAGATCACACTGCCCTGGATGTTACACCTGGAACACACACACACACACACACACACACACACGTCAACACAACCTTGACTGAACATAGACAAAGCAGTTTTTTTTCATAACGGGAAACAAAAGACACATGTTGTGTGCGTTTGAGTGTTTGTGTGACGAGTGAATCCGCCTCAGACGGACCCGGCTGTTTAAAAAGACAACCCAGAACAGACCTGTCATGCGGTACATGTGCAGGCGGTTGTAGGAAACACCACCGGCAACACACACACACACACAACACACACACACACGCGGCCTGTGTGAACCAGTTATGAGCGCTTGCACCTGGGAGCCCACCACTGTATACACAGCCTTTGGGTCTGTTGGCCGCTGGAGCAGCAGCTGGGGTTCTGGATGCCTTGCTCCAGGGCACGCGGACAGTGGGGACATTCATCGGGGTTCCCCCCGTCCACAGACTCCCATCTGGTCAGCCCGATCCAAAGCGCGAGCCGTTTGGACACGAACGGACTTCCACATCAACCGTCCCTGTTGACAGCCTGATATCGGACCGGCAGGCTGATGCAACGGTAGCAACTCGGGTTTGAGCCCCTGGATATGCCTGTGTGTGCGCGCGCACGTGTGCGTGTGCGTGTGTGTGTGTGTGTGCATATGAGTATGCCCCTATGTGGGTGTATGTATGTCAGTGATACTGTGCACATCTGTAAGGATGCCATTTAGCCACAGTGTGTGCTTACACCAGTTTATCCCTGTCTTTCTGTGTGTGTGTGTGTGTGTGTGTGTGTGTGTGTGTGTGTGTGTGTGTGTGTGTGTGTGTGTGTGTGTGTGTGTGTGTGTGTGTGTGTACATGTGCCTGTGTGTGATCTGTGTGTGATCTGTGTGTGTGTGTGTGTGTATTAGATGGCACCCACCCTGTGTTAGGCTCCCACCTGGGCAGGCTTGGCCCGGGACAGCCAAGCCACAACCATAACATTCTTGGATAGGAGACATAGACAGTCCAGTGTGCCTGGTGTGGGTCAGCCCAGGAGCTAGCGCTGTGTGTGTGTGCGTGTGTGTGTGTGTGTGTGGGTGTGGTTGTGTGTGTTTACTTGTGTGTGTGTGTGTGTGTGTGTGTGTGTGTGTGTGTGTGTGTGTGTGGTTGTATGTGTATGTGTGTGGTTGTGCATGTGTGTGTGTACGTGTGTGTACGCGTGTGTGTCAGAGGAGAACACATGTCTGTCTCGCCGAGGTTGTGACGCACACACACTTGGCCCCCCTCACACACCTCACACACAGGTTTGTATTGGCTTATTCTCTTCAGGTGGTTAGGCTGGGAAGGAGGGGGGGAGAGGGGGGGAGACCGCCAGAGGCAGAGAAGGGGAGAGAGAGAAGGTCTGCCTGTGTGCAACAGAATTATAGAGGGGGAGGCAAGAGAGAGGCCGAGCCGGAGAGAGAGAGAGCGGTAGGTAATGCTGTTAGTTGGTGGAGATTACAAGGGTTAGGAGTTTTCAAACATTGGAAAAAAGGGAGGGGGGGCGAGAGAGAAAGAGAAGGAGCGAGAGAGAGAGCGAGAGAGAGAGAGAGAGAGAGAGAGAGAGAGAGAGAAGGAGCGAGAGAGAGAGAGAGAGACAGACAGAGAGAGAAAGAGAGAGAGAGAGAGAGAGAGAGCGAGAGAGAGAGAGAGAGGAGGAGTGAGAGAGAGAGAGAGAGACAGACAGAGAGAGAAAGAGAGAGAGAGAGAGAGAGAGAGAGAGAGAGCGAGAGAGAGAGAGACCACCAAAGAGGCCTTAGTACTGAAATACCACTAATTACCAACACCAGGGCTCCTGCTTGCCATGACCCCCACCCGCGCACACACAGACCTCCAACCCCCCAATCTCCTCTCTAGGTTGACCCCATCCACCTCGCCCCCCCTCTCTCTCTCCCCCCCCATCCACCTCGCCCCCCCTCTCTCCCCCCCCCCCCCCCTCCAACATGCAGCGCTTTGTCAACAAGACATGGTCAGCCCCAAACAATGAGGGCCAGAAATGCAAGGGGTCTCGTCGACATGGCCGGGCCCACTAATCCTCCTCATACTGCCTCTTTACTTGCCTTCTCTCTCCCTCCTTCTTAAAAAGAAAAGAAAGAATTGGCATTTCTTTTAGTGCTAGCTAGCATGCAACCCCCCGGTGCATGCTAGCTAGCACTAAAAGAAATGGCAATTCTTTCTTTTCTTTTTTTCATCTGTGTGAGGACATAAGAAGGAGGGAGAGAGAAGGCAAGTAAAAAGAGGGCTTCGTGTGTTTCAGAGCGCTGTGGTCCCTCCGTTGGGACATCCCGACGGACGCGAGTGGTGCAAAACGACATGGCTGTTTAATGAAGGTCTTGGATGTTACGTGTGTTATTCACCAGCCGTGTGTTTGTTTGGGGTCAGTCAACTGGCTGGTTACACACCAATAGGTGCATTGTCAACCTGACGTTCTGCGTTTGACCCCGCGTAACACAGGAAACACGACCCCCTCCCCCCCTCCCACCACCTCCACCCCACTCTGATGTCCCGCCTACTTGAACTCATCAAGCACACACACATTACTCACACACACAATTTTTTCGTAGCAATTTAAACGATTTCGAGCGACCCAAAAACGCCAGTCAGTAATGTCTGACGGGACAAATGTCGCAAAACCCAAAAACGGGACCGTTTTTTTTTTTTTTTAACCTTGGAATTCTGTATTACTTGATCGTCGACATAGTGAGCTATGCCATTGTATCTCTGTTACCGAAGTACGACCCCAATTTAGAGAAAAAGGGGTAATGAGATGTTTTGCCATTCTTCCCAAAACACTATGTGAACGAGTGAAAATTGAAAACATAATTAAAAACATTCAATGGATTTCTGCCTCTGTTTATGCTCTGGCCTGCACCTTATAGCAAAAAAAAATAAAATGATTTTCCCGAAACACAACTTTCATGCCCACCTCTGACCTAGGTTATTTCTAGATTGCAAAACACACATTTGTTAACACAAAGGGTTCAATACTTATTTTTAAGAGATCTGTGCAGGTTGTATCTATAAGGTTCCCAGGTGACAACGCGTAAATAAAACGGCCGCTCGTTGTCGTCTTGTGAACATATTCAAAAGAAGACAAAACAAACAATGGTGCGATGTTTGCTGGCTGATGACTAACAAATCCCGCTCATTGACAGGAACTGCCAACATTTTGGAACAAGATAATATTGTGATGGACTGTAACCAAGTGGCCCAGTCATGAATAAAGCAGGCAACCAGGGCTTATTGAGTGGGTAACACCCTCTGATGCAAACTGGTGCAAGTACAAGACGTTCCCACTGTCTGCCATGGGGCATGTTGAGCACCCAGCTCGCGTCTCCAAAACACTAAAGATCTATTGAACTGAGGTTTGTGTTTAGACAAGCTTGGACACTACTGTTGATTTTGAAAATTGTTCAACAATTTCAGTTTAACCCGATGTGTAATTTGACTGATTTCCTGAGATTCGACATTGGGACGTCAAATACGATTCTACAATTATCCTTATAGTTTTAGGACATTTCCTGAAAATCACTTAAAAACCCAATTTTGTCAAGTGAATAAGAAACCAAGGAAGGCTTTTTTAAAGCATGTGCAGCGTCTTAGCTGTTTTTACACCAGGAGCTAGACTGAGATAATAAGAGAATTACAGGAGATTAAAGAAGCTGGCTAAATGGCAACTTGGTTAGCACAAGACGGCTTAGCGGAGAGAGCCATTTAGTGTCACTGCTAGCATCGTCTGCTAGCATTCACACACATCGTCCTTTCCTGGCCCCGAAGTGTGCTACCTAGGTCCCCAGTTTGCTACAATATAGGGGAAACGTGTGTGTGGACATGTGTGTGAACATACATATGTGTGTGTCTCACCCTTCTTCTATGGTGACACCGTGCATGACGATGGAGTTGGTGACTTTAACTTTCTCCTTCACAGTGACAGAGTTGCCGATGGTGGACCTCTTTATGGAGGTCTTCTCTGCTATCTGGCCCCCTGCCCCGATGATGCTGTCCGACCCGATCTAGGGGACACACACACACACACACACAGACACACAGACACACAGTGAGCGGTTGGGTTCATGAAACTAATTAGAAATCAAGTGGCAGCACTTCAAACAACGCAGGATAAATAATGCTTCATAATAAATACCTCTCTGCAAATTAGTGACCACATGTTAACATTATGATTGGATACACTACATTATTCAATGCCATTTAAATATCTCCCGAGATTAACCGCCGGCAAAATTGAAGTGTCTGCTCGGAAAGATATTCTTAATCTGGTGTCGAAATATATAAACACACGAGGACGCCAAAAGCGGGGAACTTGGCCGCCGCAGGGTAGGATGATATCAGGAGACTTTGATGTTCCTGGGAGGCGTGGAGCCGCGTCGAGAACATTGTGCTCACCAGACACCTCTCGGAGACGACGGCAGAAGGGTGGACCGCAGGCTCCTCAAACAGCTTGGGGGCCTGTTGTGGAGAGGAGAGAGGAGAAGGGGGCACGGAGACGTGAGTACATAAATACTCGATAGCGGCGACGGCGGTCGTGGTTGCTTTCACGGAGGAGGCAATCAGAGGAGGAGGACGGAATTCCTCCGGGCCAGACCAACAATACACAAAGAACCAAAACAAATCATGGAGCAAATACGGGGAGGACGGGAAGGACGAACAAAAAAAAGAAAAAGAAAAAGAGGAAAAATAGTGAAGGGCAACAAAGTAACGAAAAAAAACGGGTGAAATAAGAAAAAAAATAAAACAGTACTATAAACACACAGAAATGCACACGCATAACAAAGGACACAAATCCACAAACGCCAGAGGGCCCCAAACAGAGCGTGTGCCTCACCAGCCGGTTGGCTTCTATGTAGGCGGCCAGCGTGTTGACGCGGTAGCACAGGCCCTGCTCCATGATGTGCACGTAGCAGCGTAGCGTCCCGCCGTGGTAGGCGTCGCTCATGTCGCCGCGGTGGTCGTTCCAGCAGGAGTAGGCCTGGGCCAGCTGCAGCAACGGCTCGTCCCGCGACAGAATGTGCAGATCTGGGGAGATAAGAGAGGTTTTTTTTTCCCTTGTATGCGTATACCGGTTGCCATGGCAACAAGGCAGCCCTAAAAGAAGTCTGTGTGTGTGTGTGTGTGTGTGTGTGTGTGTGTGTGTGTGTGTGTGTGTGTGTGTGTGTGTGTGTGTGTGTGTGTGTGTGTGTGTGTGTGTGTGTGTGTGTGTGTGTCTGTGTGTTATTAGAGCTGCTCACTAGAGTGCAATCGATGACGTTAACCTATAAGTTTGTGATTTTTTTTCACCCTTCACTTCGTGCTTATGGAGGTCTGGGGGGGTATTGGAGTGGGGAGGGGTCCGGTGAGTTACCCACCCAGGTTGACCTCTGGGGGGGGGGGGGTGATGGGGGTATGGGGTTGGGGGGATCTGGTGCGTTACCCACCAAGGTTGACGTTGCCGTCTTTTTGTTTCTGGCTCTGTTCGTCTGCCTCGTCTTTAGTCGTTTGGCTGTTGGCGGCTTTGGAGAACTGTTTACGCACCAGGTAGGGCACCAGCTCGCCGCGGATGGACGAGATCGACCTGAGGGGGGTCGAACACAACGCACAACAGTGTAACACTATACGTTTTGAAGTAAAAACAAGTGTAAATGCATGAGCATTATGCCTTCATGGACAGGAGAGGGAAGAGACACAGGAAAGCTGTTTGAGGAAGAGAGAGGGAATGGCATGTCTCAAGCGACCGCAGGTAGGGAATCGAACCCGGGTCGCTGCAGGTCATTCTGCCCTACATGGTTCGCCCATCGCTGGGTTGAGCCAAGAGCTGACCCATCATCAAGCCTTTTTATAACCCAAGAGGAATAAGGTAATATTTATGAAATTGGGACTGCTTTATTTCTATCCAGAATTGCTATGCTAGTCTTTAATTGTGTGTGTGCAGCCGTTAATGGTGTATTATTTCTGTACAACTAGCCTTCATGGAAAGAGAAGGCATCATCTTATGGTTTCCGGGAGTTTCTCATCTACCATGTCATTTCTATTGGTTTAGGAGGCTGCTATGCTGCATCTGAATGCGCGTCTGTTTAGTCCTTTCAAACCCGAACTGAGCTCAGGCGCAAGTATACTTGACATTATTGCGTCAAGTGTACAAGGCATAAAGAAGTAGTCAAAAAACAAGACCTGACATAAAATACAATTTTACACCAAGCAGTGTAACTTTAGCTATATTTAGTTTAATGCATCAATAAAATTACTCCGTAGTCGGCTCCACTGCAGTTTATTGGAGGAAATAACGCTGAATCATGTGTTTTTAGTCTCCCTCCTGGAATTAACTATTTTCCCCCTCTCTCTCTCCCTACTCTAAGTATCTCCCTCTACACCCCCCCATGTACTCTTCTTACTCTCTCTAAGAGATTAAAATTTCCATCTGAATGAGGGTCGAGCAACAACAGTTACCCTTTCCAGGGAAAGTGAGTCAGCTAGATGATGGGAGAGAAAGAGAGAGATGGATGGGTATAAGAAAATACTTCATAAAAAGTAAAAAATGTCAAACAATGCCCTTAATGAAGTCTCAAAAATGTATCAGATTATCAATAGAAACATCTTAGCCCATGGGATTCAAGGTCTAGAAAAGTTGTTTTCTAGACCTTGAGTTGTTTTCAATCTTAAGCTTTGAGTAATACTGGTCCATGTAGAGGTCCTGAATCAAGCTCAATTTAAATGCATTACACATAACACTAGAGTTTAAAAAATTGATTTTAAAGGGCCAACAAATTGGCCAGCATGCTCAGGCAAACAGGAAAAAAATTAATTATCCTTTTATTTTTGCGTACATAAAAAGATTGAGCAACGTCAGGGAGGATCATAGTGAACTTCCCTGTGGACTCCATATCTTCGGTAACTCTGTAGGATCTCTCAAGCCCTCTACATCGGAATCGCAAAACAAGAACAGAGACCCGTGGGAGTACAGCCCCCACGCCTGACCAGAGACTTCCAGTGACGTCAGCCCACCTTGGAGGCTAAAGGCCTAACAACCTGCTTCAGTGGCAAGTAGTAAAACTAATCATCACCTCTCTCCCAAACACCCTCAAACAGGACCTTTTCAGGAGCGGACACGCCCTACACAACCGTTTAACACAGCCACACCGACCCGTACCTACCCCAGTGTGTGTGTGTGTGTGTGTATGTGTGTCTATATGCGTTTTTGTTTGTCAACCTTTTATACCCTATGCTTGTTTGTTTTTGTACATTTCAACATGTATGCCCTTGTGTACCGATGGTTGTTTCTGAGAGCTTATTACAGCATGGGAGCAGAACTTCAGAGTATGGATCATCCCTACTTGTTCTCAGCCAGGAAGTCCACAACCGACTTCTTCAGACAGTAGAGATGGGCGTCCACCAGGCCGGTCTTAATGTGCATCCGGGGATGTCTGGTGATGCACGGAGGGAGGGGGAGGGGGAGGGAGAGGGAGAAAATGTTAAAAATCACAAATGTTAATAAAAATATACTATAGGCAGAAACCCACACGCATCAACAGATATGCGCTGACACATATGCTCTGTAATTACATATTTGCAGAAGAAAAATAAATCCCAATACAATGCGTGTCAGTCTGAAAACAGTCTTTTTGTGTATTTCTTTTGTTTTCGCTTCATTTTATCGCTCACTGTTTCGGGTTTGCTGCACACTTCCTGCCTTCCTCCCCCCCCCCCCCCCCCCCCCTCCCTCCCTCCCCCCTGATGTATTTTACTGCTGCCGTTTAATATAGACCAGGAGCCCGGCATAAAACCCAGGAACAGGACCAAATGACCCATCTGTCTTGTGTCCCCCGTCAGCCTGCCCAGTTCACCTGCGGTGCTAATGCCAAGGCATCGCCAACAAGACTGCTTTATGTGGGCCCTCAGTTCAGGAACACACACACACACACACACTTAAAAATCCAAGACCATGTCAGGTATTTTCTTTTTATGTCCATGTGACATTTATGAAGCGACAGCTAACATAGAGCTTACAACGAGTCCTTCACGGCTTTCCACCCACCTCGCCCTCCTCCACTCTGTGCTGCCACACATGTAAAGACACTAAGCTTCAGTATGAGTACGGATATTTGAGGTTTTGTTTGCATCTAAAAAAAAAAATATCAATACAAAACTGCACAAAGGTATGATCATTTTAGTTCCTATTGCGTTCTTATCACATATATATTTGGACAATTGTTATTGTATAAAGTGTCATCATGTTGAAGTGCTCAACATTCAGTTTTTTCCCAAATCTCTCTCTGGGTGTGGTCCCTATGTGCTTCCCGGTGCAACGGGTCCAACCGTGACATACTGACTTAACTGTGTGTGCACATGTCAGTGTGTGTATATAGACGGCTGAGAAAACAATCTGCCAGGAACACCCATGCGAGTGTGTGACATCATTGTTTGGGGACCACGGGTGCAGGAGACTGTGCTATCTAGCGGGGAACGCTGGGATTGGAGAGGGAGGGAGTGGGGAGAGGGGGGGGGGGGGGGTATGTTTGGTCTGTCTGTGGATCTGTGTAGACGTATACGTAAACAGTGGCGTCGGTGTGTCTCGGTGCATCTCCGTGAGAGTGTGCACAGGTGCAGTACGGAGCAGTAGATTAGGACGGGCGAGGATTGATCTGCACATTTGCAACAAGCACGACCATCCGAGTTTAAATCGCAAATTGGATATCCTTCATTAAAAATGGCCCCAGGGACCCAACTTGTTAATAACTGATACAATACAACTTTGTCGTCAATCAATCATTGTTCAGCCCACAATGTCAATTCAAGTGGTTTGCAATAAGCAGTTCAAAAGGATTACAAGAAGAAACAAATGCTAGCCACACGCCGTTGTTTCCTCATCGATAGCTTTGCGGCAGCAGAGGAAAATGTAAACAAGACTAGCAAGTGAACAACTGAAATGGCAGAAGATGTCTGGACCTGCAGCCCTATCACGTTCCTGTGACAGCGCGGTGGGCTGTGTGGCGGCTGTACACAGTGTATGGATTGATGAGGGAAGAGGGGCTCTGAAGCACAGCCTCAGGCTACAGATAACCTGAACCGCAGAGTTATTAACTTACTCCGAGAACGACTAATGAGGTCCACAGTGGTTGGAGAGAACACAAGCGTGCACACACGCACACAAATGTATTTTAATTACAACTAAGAGCAAACAGCAGACTATGACTCAAACATACCAGGGTGACTGCAAATGCTATCATTAACATAATGGCTTTCACTGCACACACACACAAACAAGGCCGAATTAAGGTGACTTGTTAGCCATGGTATGTCATTACTCCCGACAGTAAAATAGGGGGAAATATTCCCTTTGTTTTTTCGGCCGCTCTAACTAATACTTAACTTGCTAATACGGCTAATTAACAGCGAGTTAATATATCTTTGGCAACCGCAATCCAACTTCTAGATACCGTGCTTTGGTTACACGATGTGGAAAAGCACAAATAAAATCACAAAAACAGTAACGCAACAGAGCCGGAGAGAACGACCCTGAGCCTTTAGTGTCTATTGGATCTCACGTTCGTTACGCCGGTCAACATTAACGGTGTAATCGTTCCACGTGGTCACCGACCGACTCGACTTCCTTTCCCTGGCGCTGCTATTCCCGGGGCAGGCACGCATTGAGTAGGAGTCTGTCCAAATGGACACCGCCTCAAACAACAGACTCACACAACAGACAGACGAAATCAGAAGTACACCGCACAACAACTTATATGGGGCCGGGACTATTTTGGGAGGGGATCGGGAGAAGCAGCAGACAGCGTGAGGATGGTTTTTCGGAGTGGTTTTATGAGTCGTATTCTCTCGCTACGTCGGTGAGCTGGTAGGGGGTTGTTGTTGCCGTCGTTTCATTGGTTCCCCTGACATGCAGGGCATATTTCTGACGTCACGACACCTGGACGGTGAGGAAGTGGCGAGGGAAAGAGGCTGTGTATATAAGAAACCAGCATTTTTATAAATAACCGGGCAGTGAGAGGTATTGTCATTGGCTTAGACATGATATTGATGGAGGGATGGACGATGTCCAAGGTGAATCGGGTAGGCAAAAGGGTAGAATATGAATAGATGTAAATTACCAAAGACAAGACTGAAAAAAACTAATCTACTTTTAAGACCAACAACAGATTAAAAAAGATAACAAACACCAAGAGAAGGCCAAGAGAAGAAAGCAAGCAAAATGAATAATTATATTTGTGAAAATAGAACAGGCTAGGCGCCTTCATAAACGTAATTAAAATTATTATGTATTCAAATGTCCGGTTAGGTATGCACATGTGTGGTCATCACGGGAGCATGAGTCTATACGTAAACACTCTATACATGGATATGAATGGTAAACACTGCACGCTCGTAAGTTCAGAATCCTGACCTTATCAACTAGGAAGTCCTGGGCTGCGGCACCGCTGTGGCTCCATGCATCTAGGAGCAAGCCAGAGGCGGCCTATGGGCTATAAGTCACTGTTAGCGCTGAATGTTTAACTGTGAGCTCAACATGTTGCCATAACACTGTGACAATGTGTGAGCGGGTGTATGCGCCTGAGTGTTTTTCCTCTATTAATTTCCTCCTTGTTTTAGAGTAGGTCTGCACCAGCGATTTCCCTGTGTGAGGCCTAATTCGGCTGTTTGAGTGGCCAGTCCAGTACTTGCTTCCTGATGTTTTAGTGTGTGTGTGTGTGTGTGTGTGTGTGTGTGTGTGTGTGTGTGTGTGTGTGTGTGTGTGTGTGTGTGTGTGTGTGTGTGTATATACGCATTGGTATATGCATGCAGGCCTAGGTAGATGTGTGTGTGTGTGTGTATGTGTGTATGTGTGTGTGTGTGTGTTTGTGTGTGTATGTGTGTGTGTGCCAATGTGAGAACCAGGCGAGCAGCTGCTCTAACCCATTTCTTATTGGCCAGAATTTACAGTGGCTCTGGCTCCATGAAGTATTTACGAGCTCCCAAAACACCTAGCTCTCCCCCACACACGCTCAAACACACGCACACACAAACACACGCTTGGACACACACAAGGTAAGAAACTAACATTACCTCACAACCTCAGACTCAAGCTTGCTTACACATACACACACCAACCATGCCACTACTTTACCAGACAAACACAGACACAGACACACACATATTAGGGATTGTTGTATCAAACTGTTAAACAATACAATCAAGGAACAGAATACAATTAAATATAAAAAAAAAACGGAGAAGCCGTGGAATCATCTATCATACATGATATTTTACTGTGAAACCATATCTTGGTTGATTCAGACCATGGTTGATGAATAAAAGTTAATCTTTCTGTTAACCTGGTCTAATACATGAAAAGTTGTATTCCAACTAACAGACATCTGATATTACTTTGAAACACTGATATGTGTTCTTTAAAGCAACTTATAAAATAAGTAGCGCAACTATATTACGTAGCATTAGGATCCAAGATCCTTTTGTGAATTGTGATCAACCAATCTTTTATCTCTGACAAAGCATTTATTCCGTCCTTGATTAAATCCCAATAACACTTATCTTATACGACGTAGATTATCATCAAATTATTATTTACCACACCACACCTTTATCCTGGGGCTGTTTTAATTTCCTAGGACTGTAACCTTCACAGAGAACCTCTGCTCCTTTTGCGGGGAACAGATCTAATCTGAAGAACTCCTGCGGAGATATCACGGAGCATAGGCGCAGAAGGTCAGAGAAGAACTGGGACCCAACGGGCCCCGGCTAGCAAGCAGAAGAAACCCACCCACCTCAACGCACCAGACATAAGCTCAAAAACAAACCTCTCTCGTGGATACAAGGGGGCGGAAGAGAAAGAGGTGAAAGGAGTTGTTTTTAGAGGCAGTCGGGCCACCTCTGTGTTGGGCTGTGTGGTCTGAGCGTTAAGCCAAAGCAGCAGGTCTTGTATAGACTGGTGGATAATGCATGATACGAGTGAGCAGTGTCCAATCCCACAGAGTGACCCCCTAGGCCCCAACTCAGTGTAAAGCGGGGGCGGGCAAAAACATAAACGAGATTGCCATATTTTTGATTATCAATTTGGGATTTTACTTTTTATTAACTGTTAGTCATAACGATAGGTCTTCCTCAAATGGGAAAAAGCGTAGGTCGTACTTTCGCTGGTTTTTGGTCACAAACCTATACCTTATAACTGATGAATCCTCCAAGCATGTCTTGAGATCAAAAGATTAGAAATCTTAAAGATTAAAGCTTTAGTGGGTAAAATTTATATTTTAGGATGTTTGAACAAAAACAAAAACCTGCTTTCAACCCTACCCAAGTCATTACATATTACTTTGAAAATGTTTGATATTTAGATTTTAAATGTCAAAACTCCACTATACTATTTTCTTATTTCCATACCACCCCAAACGACTTACTTCCTCATGATGGACTTCCTAATCGATAGCCCCTCCTCCAAATCTGCCTCGTTGGCCATAAAAAGCAGTCTCTTGCCCGATTCATCTACCCCCACAAAGTCCCTCTGTTCGGCTGGAAAACAAACAGAAAGGAGGAAAATAAGTTAATTTATTATATACTATTATACTATTATCCATGTATTCAATAGTCCTCGCTTTGATGCAATTGTTTAAATTGTAGTTGTACACATAACTACAAGGCTTGGAACAGCAATCGAAAAATCGTCCTTTGAATCTTAAAAAATATCAAAAAATTAAAAAGGCCTAAAAGTCTGCACCAAAAAAATATTGATGAGTTGTGAGCCGAAAGTATTGAACAGGTGATATCCAAATTTAAAAAAGTGCATCTTTGACTTGGCTGCCACCAGACACACGCCTTTGGATTACAACATTAACTAATCCTGTGATATACCCTATCCTTAAGGCTCAGTTATGGTTCCACGTCAACGCAACGCAATGACCAGGCAGACGCTTCGATGCCGTCGTGAACCTGTTCTGGTTCTGCTTCGGGTCAGGCCCTTGCGGTGAGGCCCTTGCGTTGGACGCAAGCAGGGTCCGCAGGGACGCAATGGGTTTTGTAAACCCCCCTTGCGTTGCGTCGACGTGGAACCATAACAGATTCTTTAGATTACTCTGAGTTACCGGTCTTCTTCTTGCCCTTCTGCCCGGGGACGGTCTCCGTGAACTCGTGGGCCTTGCTCATCATCATGGCCAGGGTGGCGTTGTGTGCCCGGAACAGGTCCACCACCTCGTGCAGCGCTGCGTCCGTGATCAGGTCGCAACTCATCACCAGGATGTCTGTCTGTAGGTCAGCGTAGAGGGGGAGAAATGCATGCAAAACCTTTCATCAGATTGATACCACATACATTTCTTAAAGGTTGGGTATGGAATTCTCTTTTTTGGCCATTTTTGCTAAATTACTTGAAATCCTTATCATAACCCACTTACAGCCACTGAGTTAGAAGTACTGACATGAAAATTAAACAAGTCAATCATCTGTGGAACGGGCAGGGCTCGAAAAACTCCAGCCAATGATTTCCAGACCCACTGAGTGGCATTGGACAGTAAGTACGTCAATCAAACGGTCGTACTGCACTCCCCCTCCCCCGCTCCCCGCGCGACCCCTTCGTGCACGTACTCAAAGCTCGTGACCTGGAGCAAGCTTCTGTTGTTATCCTGCGGTAGCTACTGGAGCTAGCTAACTAGCTAATGGCTCGCTCTCGCGCATCTGTGTTCGCTCGTGCATGATTGCGCGTCCATGTACTTGGAATGTCCTGCCCTGTAGATTGGATTAGATTATTAGCCTACTGTGTAAGGTTAGCTCGTTAGGGCAGAGAACATGCAGGAAAAGATGCACAAGTTGGGAATCAAGCTAGGACACTCTACAGAGCACAGATGAGTTATCGTCTAAAACTGCCTATGCATATACATGCATAGGCAGTCTGCATTTTTCCGGAGCAGTGACAACTATCTTAGCGAGCACAGCTTTTGCTTTGCGTAAATATTTGCACATTAGCACATTCTGAACTCACAAGTATACAAGACTTCACGTACCCCTCTCAGGGCGTAAAGAGCCTGCCTTATGTGGTCCCCAACGACAGAAACAGACCAGTAAAGGGATCTCTTTAACGCACAGAGTTTGGGGGAGAGACACAGAGAAAGACAAAGGTAGCAAGACGTGTTGACAATGAAGAAATTCAGCATGTGAACCTTTGATGATGTGATCTTGTGACGGTGCAGAGACTAAAAAACATGCTTACAAACACACAAACGCTGACCGATACCCACTGGGTGAACTTGACCATTTTGCCTTTTGTCTCAGTTTTTGATTTATGTTGCGATTCTAAATTGCCCACCAATGCCAAGCAATAATCGGAGGAAAAAGAAGATCCTAATAACTATAAGAAAAAGCCCAAAAAAGGAAAAACAAAATAAGGGATTATAAAAAAGGGGGGAAGAGAGGAGCAGGGAGCTGCGGAATGGGAGGTGGGGCCCCTCAACAGCTGGACCTCAGTTACCGGCCCCTAGCCAGGCCCCAAGGCCCGCTCCGGCTGACTGACAATGCTAGCTAGCCCGTGACAGCACACCGTTTCATACTGCACTCTGGGCACGCTGGGCTCTTATAGCGCACACACACACACACACACACACACAGACACAGATCCCCCCCCCCCCCCACACACACACACACACACACACAATATAAACAGAGCCAGACAGAGTATAGGAAAAACACACATGGACAACAGATAACTGGCCAGTATGCCGTTTCGGGAATCCACAGTAGCCATCCCCTCTCTGTAACCAGTTATTAAACTGGACATTTAGGTTAAGGCAGTGCTCCCCGTAGTGGAACAGATCCTATGGATGATGTAGCGTGGAGCATAAGGGTCTTTTGTAAGAAAATTTAAAAAAAAAGGCTCCTCCATCTTTAATTCTTATGACTCGGGTCATGATCGAAAAAGCTGGCGTCAAGTTGTATCCATGAGGGGTAGTTTAGGTTTTTATTAATTCAACCCCCCCCCCCCCCCCCCCCGCCCTTTACGAAGAGACATCGTATCCAACGAGCATCAGCCACCCTTTGTATTTAAACTATGGAACCGGACAAAAGGGAATTCCATGGAGCAGGTTCCACCGAGATAGGGAGCACACGCATGGCGGCCCAGAAATAGAGCCACACTTACATGAGACGCACTAACCGGCTCCCATGGCCGGGTTAAGTTTCGCCGTGTTTACGCACGCCTGTGTCTCCATTTGGTGGTGCAATGACAAGCACTGTCAGCATGCATGCTAATCCTACCATTAGCACCGGTGGCCCCAGTGACATATACAACCGTATATACCCTCCTGGAGAGAGAGAGAGAGAGAGAGAGAGAGAGAGAGAGAGAGAGAGAGAGAGAGAGAGAGAGAGAGAGAGGGACTTGAAAAAGATGTCAACTTTTATTGAAGAGATAGAGGGTGAGACAGGACCAGAGACTAGAAAAAGATAGTAAAAGGCAGCTTTTATTGAAAATGGAGAGAGAGAGAGAGAGAGAGAGAGAGAGAGAGAGAGAGAGGGAGAGGGAGAGGGAGAGAGAGAGAGAGAGAGAGAGAGAGAGAGAGACTCAAGGAAGGAAGTGAAGGAAAAGGTAGACAGGAAGAGAGTTGTAAAAAATAAAAAAGTGGACCAGTCACGGATGAGGTAGAAGAAAAAAAAAGCTACAAGACTGACTGAAGGGATTTAAAATATCCCTCCATTCAATTTCCAAAGCTCAAATAAAAATCTGATTACAAATAACCCCCAAATTAACACATTAACCCATACAAGTAGTTACAAATTGAAAAATAATCCAGTCAGTCATCGCTGGGAATAACAAAAGAAAAAAAGGAACAACATTTGGTAGACATTTCTGAATTCAAGGCCTAGTGGGCAATGCTACACAACATTACAATATGCACACGCACAACTCAACAAGTGTCCTCCACAATCAAGAACATGATAATGAAAGAACCAGACTGTCGCATTGAGCTATTGATGTTGCAACCTCCAACTGAACAGGTTGGAAGATCGACATCCCATCTTGTGTCATGGCGCTACAATTATTAATAAGGGACTATAATGATCGAGCAATGGAATCATCTCCGAGTCCAAGTAATGGCATTTAACGTTCTCCTGGCCAGGTATATGGAGGTCTCCTGGGAGGGTATGGAGGACTCCAGGGCGGGTACGGAGGTGACTGGCTGCCCCGGAGGTAACACAGCTTGGTCTGGCCCATGCTGAGACAGGAAGCCTCCGCTGGAACGACGGAGGAGGTGTCAGCTGGAGCCAAGACTGGCAGTCCTAGACCTTTCGTCTCCCTCCCTCTCCCTAACCCTCTTCTTTCCTGTCGTTACATCTATCTCACTCACACACACATACACAGGTCAACACGTGGGGTGAGAGATAAGGTCTGTGTGCGTCTCTCACACACACACACACACACACACACACACACACACACACACACACACACACACACACACACACACACACACACACACACACACACACACACACACACACACACACTTTTACGGACGATTCCACTTAAACACAAAGTCACAAGCGGGAATTGTGTGAGATTTAGTTGGTACCCCTACATGGCAAGTATAAAACACAACCATTAGGCACACAATCACATGCTGATTATACAGAACACACACACACACACACACACACACACACACACACACACACACACACACACACACACACACACACACACACACACACACACACACACACACACACACACACACACACAACTTAGGCGACAGCAGAGTGGAGTCAGCTGGAGAGATAGAGACACTTTAACCTTTCAACAGTGATGATCGTGGCTCGACCGCTCGGGACCACACATACAGGAACTCACTCACACACACCAAAATGCGCGCACACACACACACACACACTGCAAATCCTAAAGTTTACAATACCACATTCCAATTGTAGATAACACCAGTTGATAATTGCCACTAATGTTGAAAATAAATACATTCTGTGTATAAAATGCTAGTGACCCAAGTTCAAATGAGATGGTCATCAAACTTCACCGTGAGAAGATTTACAAAATTTGGGCGGGCCGACCTAGCAATGAAGATTTGCTGGGAAAATGATAACCAAAGCAAGGTAGAGTCAAACAGCATATAACCAGTTGGATTATAGGGACATCGATCTCCATTTAATTTATTTACCATTGTTGCCAGAATTAACTCTTTTTGAGGCAGCAGACACAACCAAAGCTGACGTTCTTATGTTGCCATTGTTTGCTTTACAAAAACAATCCTAAAAAAGTTTGAATGCCAGAGGAACTGTGCAAACGTTGGCATTTGAACAACAAAACAGAGCGATCACAGAAATGTGGGCCTTTGATCACTGCACTGACCAATGACATCGCTCCCACCCTCCGGATCACCATTAAGAACAACATGTCAAGAGGAGGAGGGCACACTGAGCGTGACATGGGAGATAACGGAAGTGTGCACGTTTATGTTGACGGTGGGGGGGGGGGGTGGTAAACTCTTACTCAACCATGTCTCCTGTGTCCCACAAGAATACAGGCTTTTTTCTCCCTTTCCCGTCTCCCAAACCCCCACAACTCGCCCATGTCACGGTTACCTGGAGGACAGGATCCATGCACAGTTTTCCATTGCAATCTACTATTTTTCCTCGGCCTTCCTGTCCTAAAACCTTTTAACTGTCTGCCCTAGTGAGAAGCTCCGGGATGTTATAATGGAATTCCCGGTTCGTTCAGCAACTCTCAAAAAGGCGCTTATGCACTTCCATAAGGTTGAGCCGAAGAAGCCAGGATGTAATGCGCAGAAAGCTTTACGCAAGCGAGAAAAGCGAATGGAATGTCAATGGAAAAGTGCAAAGCTCACAGAAAAGCCTCTCTTTCAATAGGTTAACCTCAATAAGAAAGAACCGATTCTTAGCTTAAACATCCATCTCAATAAAGACCTCGCCGCTAAAAGTCTGAACAGGACGAAACGTGCCGGTGACAAACTTTCCTTCAGGTAAACCCGTGACTCTGCCTATTCATTTCAATCCCGACTTTAAGTGTTTGGTTTGATAAGCCACGCTAAATCCCCAATACGGGATGCCACATTGTGTGCGGGGATGAGTGTGCGTCAGTGTTGTGTGAGTAGGGATGAGCATGTGTGCGGACGGCACTGGTGCTCCGAATGGACAGCGTGAGTAATTTCTATGCGGGGAATTTGGCCCTCCATTGATAGGGTCCTTCACTCATCGCCTTACAGTGTGTTTGTGTGTGTAACTCTACTCCTCTAATCTAGCCCCCTGATCAGGAGGATTAGGGATTGGACCGTTCTTGGCGGGAGCGTGCCCAGACTCGCCGCACATTTGTCCGTGTGTATGTTTAGGGCTTTCTTACGTTATGGTTTTGTTCATGAGCTTTTATATTTGTACCATACAAACAAAAAAGGAAAAAAGTCAAGCCTGCTTGTCTTGACAGGGGACATCTGGATTTACTTTAAAAGCAACAGGGTGCTAAAATGCCATATTACTATGATGTGCATCTTTAACCACTCACTGTAACCTTCGCAGCCAAGGTCCACACAGCTTCTTATTTCTTATTTATTCTTCGTAAAATGCATCGTGAGTTCCAATAGGCTCAACGACATCTTAACACGCGTAATAATCAGTCGTGTTCACGACCAAAAAACTGTAACACAGAAAAACCAGTAGAATTGTACCGTACACAGTGGTGTCTCACTCAAGGGGGGCTTCCAAGCGGCTAACTACAAAGGTCTCTCCTATACATTGCCAATTCCTTCCATGTCGGGCACCCCCCTAAAAGCCGCAACAGGCCCACGCGTAATAAGTTATAACCAAACATACGCAGGCAACGCACACGCACGCACCGATGCTTGTCCCTGGCATTCGCAGTGACATCCCCTCTTGACAAATGACCATAAGGAACCAATACATTTTGAATGGGAGCGACCTTTTGGTACTGCAGACAGGCAAGACAAATTCATGCAATGGAACCAGACTGTACATGTTCAAGCAGTGCTGTTCTCCTTGTCACATATTGGCCGGCTTCATGCGACAGATGCACTGGAACGGTTACTTTGTACGAGAGATGTAGCATGGAGGTCATTAAATGCCGCTCGCACACGCAAACCATTAAAACGTGGGGATATGGTACTCCAGCATAAGGAAACTTGCTGCGCATGCTTCATATTGACTCAAAAGCCACCACAGTTATTTCAACAATAGCTTTGCGAAAGTGTCAAACATCAACTCCACTTTTCCAAGGGGAGAGAGAGAGCACAGATCTTGGCCAATATGTAAGTGATGTATAAAGTATTATTGCTGATTTCTTTAAACAACATTAGGAGATTGCTGCCATCTATAAGGAAGTGATATTCAGGTTGCAATATGAACACCCTAATCTTTGCCATCATTATCCCCAGGCTTCAAAGCAGCAATATGCAGGGGCCAGGATTTAGGGGATGGGCGCTCAGGGAACAGGTTGTGCTCAGCGGGGCTTTGATGTGCCAGGGCCCCCTTGATTGCCCAGGGCCGTGGTGGTGGTGGGGCTGCTGCTGCTGCACCTGCTGCCCCAGCCTAAGTACCATATGTGTTACTGGATTCCATGGTTAAACAGCTTGTGATTATGGGCCTTAACCATGACCTCCTCTGTTTAGAAGGAAAGGGGGGCAATGCCACTGAGATGTCTGACATGGTGTGGCGTGGGAGAGAAAACGCAAGCACCTTTGGCATGTACCATGTGAGGGAATACACATTAGTTCATTCTGGGTGGGCATCGATAAGTGTTTCTTTCTTTAACTGCTAGGGGTAAGGGTTCCCACGGAATAAACTGTCTTGGCTGCTTGGAACTAGTCATACCCTGGCGTTGGCAGGTTTACCTGATGTTCCAACTAACCAAATTATGGCCGTGGATATCTTTGATTTGCAACTCGGAATAACCACTTTCTCATGCACTGAACACACAAATAAGACCTTGGATGTGTATGTCTGTATGTATGTGTCTTTGCATTCAGGCGTGCGTGCGTGTTTAGATTTTAGGACATCCCAGGCAATGGTAACATGTAACAAATGAAGAGCAGGCTTGCCCTGATGCAGAGTACTCTGTATTGCTTTCTCCAAATTGCCACAACGGGCCTCAAACTCGGCTCCTCTTTCCTCCCACTCGATTATTGGGACGGGAGACCAATTCCTCAAGTCTAACGGTTGTTTGAACACCCTAGTGCATTGTGTTTCTTATTTTGTTACAACTTGAGTTCATTGCAACCCCACTGCAAACGCATAAGAAGGGGGAGAGGAGAGCACACACACCTTGATCTTCTGCTGGATGTGCCGGAGAGCGTCGGCGGTTCCCATGTCGGTGTCCTCCGGGATACACACCACGTCCAGCTTCATCTTCACCTCCAGCTTCATCTTGGGGTCCGTGCTCATCATCTTCTGCACCTCCTTGGTGGTGATCACGATGACCTCTGCAAACACAATCCAACATCGGTGTGTTTCAGAAACCATACAAGGAGACGGGAGCAGTTAGGGTTAGGTTTATTGCTCATGGTCACCTTGTCACTCGATTGAACTAGCAACCATCTGGTTACAGGTCAACACACTCTACGGCCTGAGCCAAGTAGCCAATTTCTCTGGGATCTCTAGGAACTTAAGTGTGGTCCAAAACCACCCTTGCAACGACAACTTAACGCCATAGGTGTCGCCAAAGAGAAGAAAACTGAAATCTTCGGTTTTTATATTGCATTATTTGCCTATAATCCCTAACACTCTGAAACACATAGAATTTAAAAGGGGAAATCGCCACTGGGCTGTAAGGTAGGAGGCCAGTAAAAAATAAGTAAGCCAAAACAGCAGCTGAGAGAAGCAAATTCTCAAAGACAAAGCCAGTCTAATATCTGTAAGACTATTAAAAAAAAAAAAAATAAACACTAAACCTTGAATAAGTAGATGACTGAGTGATCTATGAGTTTACTTTAGTGATCTATGTGCAACTCAGTTTTAAAGTACTTAATATAAAATAAAGTGTACTTTCATAAAGTGTAATCTACAAAACAAAAACTGGGTAAAATTGGCTGGGCCTGTATTTTGTTAATCGCTTGTCTGCAAAAAAAATCTTCCCTCCTGGGCATTATGCTCACTATTGCTGTGTAAGCATAGTTAAATCTAATTGCAAGACTAGGCTATTTAGCTGCATGTAGTAAAATGCTGGCCACACATGGGGGATGTACAACAAAAACCTACTTTTTAGACCTTTTCTGTTGGTTGTTTGCTACCATACAATATCAAAATCCACCAAGTGCCTGAACAAGCGATCATTTTATGGAGCCCCTCGCCCCCTTCATGTTGCGCTTCAAGAGATAAAAAAGGAAATGCACCTCAAAACGTCGCTCATGATGTGTTAACGGATATACTACAAATATATACTGTTGTACTATATACTATATATTCAAAATAAAAAGATTAATAGTGTGGGGGGTAAATGGGTTAGGGGTGACGCGGAGGACTAGATAAATTGTAGTTAAGCCTATTCTTAATTACCTTCTAAATTGTTTCAAGCATTTAGTATGCAAGCATCAACGGATCTAAGAACTCTCAACAGCCTGAATGTAGTAGATAGTACGATGCAAGGGAGCGGTCACCTTCGAAGCCAACCCTCTCCAGCAGGTTCAGTGGGTACCACATGAGAGGCTTGTTGCCCACTGGCAGCATCGGCTTAGGGGTGTTGTACGTCAGATCCATCATACGAGAACCCCCACCAGCTGCCATCAACACAGCTTGGAGCTCCATCGTGTCTCCTGCGGAGGGACATATCGGACATGGAGACTTTGATTAGACAAACAGTGTGTGGTTGTTATTGTTGTTGTTGTTGTTGTTATCTAGCCTACCATGTTGGCAGTTTCTGTTTGGGTTATAACTACGTTCGTCACATTGCCAGTCAAGCTTTTCTACATAATTAAATACATTAAATCATCTTTGATCAAGCCTCGCTGTAACCCTAATAACTGGAATATGTTCAGATGTTTGGTAAATGCTTGGAAGCATCAATAAACAACGTCAATCGCAGAAATGTACAACAATGATAACTGCCTGCGGAATGGCTGTATGTACATGATTGTGATTGAATGTCCACTTACCTTACAGTGAGCCTCGGGGATGACTTCTCAATACAACGATAGCGACCGAGAAACATGCAGTACCTGTCACTTACAGAATAGCACACACTAACTCAATAATAAAGTATATAAACGCTATTATGGAATTGGCGATTATTCTTCAACGCTTTATATAGGAAGGAAAACCAGGTGCAGTCCTTAAAAGTATGGATGCGTAAGTTTATTCTGTATATATTTAAATTCTACATTCGTAAAGTGAGCTAATAGTTAGCATGTATGATGACATCAGTCCGTCTAGTAAAATCCGTCCGTGTGAGAAACTGCAAACACCACAAAGGTTCCACTCGCCGGGCAGTCATCCCAGAATCAGCCCAGCCAGGTAGGATTATTTACTGTATGCAATTTTTTTATCTAGTGTGTCCATTGTATTGCTGCGGCACATACATAAATGATAAATAATAAAAATCAAACAAAATCACAAGAAACACCAGCATAATAACTTGTTTTAACACAGTAGATTGATACTTCTACTCAAGTTTAAGTTTAAATTGCACATTTATTCCAGACAGTGTTAAACATGTAATGCTGATTGCCCCTACATTTCATCTTCTTAGTACTTAGTAGTGTTTAAAAATGCCTGTTTCACAGAGCAGAGACATTACAGCAAATCTAACTTGAAGAATGTGGTCTTGGCTTTGTTTGCTCTGGCCAGGAGATGAGCTTGAATGACTGCTGCTGCTGCTCTCTGGACCCCACAGTAACTGCACACTGAGACAGAAGTCTGGGTGGTGAAGAGATGGGCTACAAAAGAAAACAAGATACAAAGAGGAGATAGGTAAGGAATGGTGATAAAGATTTAAGAAATGAGGGAAATGCATTGGGGGTTGGGGGGGGGGGTTGTCTGTGGATACAAGATCAAACAATTATAATGTTTTTCGCATGGAAAAAAATGTCACCATATGAAAACCAGTGCCTTTCACCACTTTTTATGTTCCCCCCCACACTTATTTTTTCCCAAGGCAGTCTACATTTATAGTGGATTAAGGAAAACATAAGAAATATGTTATGCTAAGTCAGACTGTAAGCAATTTTCACATTTTCTAACACAAATAAACAAACAGAAAAAAACATCTCCTTGAAATTACAACGCACAATTACTGCCTCCCCTAAACCCTTATTATCTGCTCCCAAAATCACACATTGT
>NC_044055.1:8995651-9025651 GCF_902167405.1 Gadus morhua | reverse complement strand
GACCCCTTTCTGAATTTTCAGAAAATAGGGGACCACTTCGTCTAAGCGAAATCCCTCCTACCTGTCGTTACTCAATGCAAAGAAACGCTCTGGGATTGGTGATGGTTGCGCCATACGATGGCTGCAATATAATCAAAGAGGTAATATTTAATTATTAATGACGGTGAAGTAGTGGGTAGGGGTTTCGAATTCAAACTGAAAGGGCTTGGGTTCGAGCCCCAATATATACATCCTGACCTGTTGGCCCTTACTCAAACACAGCTCCTTAGTGACTCATCTGAATCTGTTTGACGAATACAATAAT
The DNA here is from genome assembly GCF_902167405.1 of Gadus morhua. Lineage (NCBI taxonomy): Eukaryota > Metazoa > Chordata > Actinopteri > Gadiformes > Gadidae > Gadus > Gadus morhua. The sequence goes on along the minus strand of NC_044055.1, from coordinate 9,025,347 downwards.
CACCATAGCTGAAGCTTGCCTTTTTTTCACAATCCCAATGTCTTTATCTTCCCAGGGTGGATGTTACGTCCTGCCAATGCGTTGGCAAGGAATGCCCATGATGCTGGTTTGCCCCCAACCGACACCAACAGCTGTCAAAGCTACCCCAACCACTACAGCCCCCGCCGCTACAACCCCCTCCACACCTTCTACAACTCAGACGACACCGAAACCCGCAGCCTTGCCCTTTCAATTCTACCAGTGGAATCCTCTGTTGATGCCTCCCTTCAACAATAATCCCAATGGGCAACCAGTAGTCTATCCTCCACCTTATAGGAACCCCTAGCAGATCAGCCTACTACACTGTTGCATACAGCGGTGCCTGTGAGAAGACACGCCCATGACTACAACGCCCCTTACAGCAATGCCTGCACCAGCTATGAAGTATTGTCCAATGTAAGAGTTTCAGGAGTATCCCCAATATTATGCATCTCAGGGCTATACCCCTATATTCCAATTCCATACTTTCATCAACAGAATGGTCCATCTGCCCTTCAGGTTATCCTTTCCTGCTTTTCCAGGCTAATGCTTTTAAATGAGTCGATCAATAAAATGAATGCAAGCACTCAAATGTTCACTTTATTTGACTATTCAACAAGCTTTGTTGTGTATGGAGAAACTGGCTACTTAACAGATCTGCTCATAAGCTTCCGCACGGTTCATATAATCTTGATGGAAAGGATGAGACACATTTTTATGAAATCATATTTATCAGGATTTGATGGCATGTTCTCCTTAACCGGTCCAACTCCTTAACCAGTAGGCCACGGATGCCCACAGATGAGCACTCCTATTGGCTCTCAAACATTTCTAACAGCCCCAGGGTCTCCCATTTTAGGGTTAGCACTGAGTAGCTTCAGAAGAAACCAGCAGGCCGATACTCATGGCTATAAAGGACCTCAACACAAAATAATATTGGCTACCCTCTAATACTTTAATTTACAATTTTTTTTTGTATTGTACTGCCTATGTAAAGCCCTCTGAATTGCCCTTTTGTTTTAAGGGTTCCATATACATTAAATAAATTAAAGCTTTGCTGTTAAACCTCTAAACACAAATTTGCGACTTAAAAGTATTTTTAATTATTGGGAAAATTAGACTGTCTACATCATGTTAGATTGAGTATGTTATTTGACACCGGGAACATTAGTTCGGGTCTTCAAATAACAGGAACATTTAACAATGTTGCTACCTATCTAAATTTTTTAAGTGAATACACCTGTGGCTATATAATTTGCAGGCTCTGTGATTGGCTGACTACTATGGAATTCCTCACATAATACGGGTGATTCTGTACTTCTTCAGAGCGGTTGAGCTGAGGGTCATCTTCCTTGACTTTTTGGGATTAAGCATGGCTTTCGACGTTAGCAGAGAAACTAGTTGGAAGTGGTTCGCAGCTCTCATTTTGTTGAGTTATTTATGTACATGTCCACACTGTTATGCTTTGGCTATAGCGAAGAAGGTTGGGCCAAGCATTGCAAGCGGTGAGGCAGAGATAGAGGGTGTCCTAGAGGGAAGTATTCTCTTTGGCAGCACCGTGGATCGTGCCGAGTCATTAACGGGGCTTCTTGGCTCTTATCAAGCAGATGATGCAGGTAACTTTTTTGCATTATTGTGATGTTGAAATGCCTTTACACTTTTGGCTCAATGTACTTTTTTGCATGCTTAACAAAAGGAACAGCTGGCCTTTTTTTGGCTAATTCGGGTTGGGGGCAAATGGATACTTCCTTAAAATGTGGTGAGGACCAGATGCAACTCAAAGCCATGGGACCTGGATCCTCTCACTTCATGCTTGACATGGGTATGTTCAATTGGGCCTACGATGTCTGAACTGTCATGTTGTCCATTATAGAAGTTATCGGTGCCTAAACATTTTGTTTCTTTACTTAATTTAGGGGGTGATGCTCCCATGGTGCCGAACCAGGTTAAACCACAATGTGGCTACTCCATGAAATACAACTCTTTGGGTCTTGTGTTGATGGTTCCTTACAACGGCTGTCATATGACGCAAGATGTAAATGGATTCTAGTGAAGTTCGTCATTTCAATTACGTTATAATGATTGGCATTCATGTTCTAATGGTGCCTTTTTTTTTTTTCTAGAATGGATTTTATATACTGCCAATGCAGTGGAAGGGGACCCAAGTCAAACTCTGTTGCCCCATTAGGTCAAGTCCTGAAACTACACTTGCCCATGTTCATCCTACAGCACCACCTACCAAATCTCATGAAGAAGCCACTCCACAGACGGATACGCCAAAGCAGCCTACAGTCCACCAGCAGCAAATCATGGATCATCCTTTGAATCAAAACCCAAACTACCATCAATATCTTAACTGGATTCATATGATGCAGAAGCAAACCATGGCTGTTCCCCCGCAGCAGCCCGTGACTGTTCCCCCGCAGCAGCCCGTGACTGTTCCCCCGCAGCAGCCCGTGACTGTTCCCCCGCAGCAGCCCGTGACTGTTCCCCCGCAGCAGGAGGCTGTTCCGCATATGGCTGTTCCTCCTTGGTATCAGTGGTTGTGGCAGCAGCAGCAACACGTGGCTGTTCCCCCGCAACAGAAGGATGTTCCCCCGCAGCACGTGGCTGTTCCCCCGCAGCAGCAAGTGACCGTTCCCCCGCAGCAGCCCGTGACCGTTCCCCCGCAACAGGAGGCTATGCAGCAGCAGCACGTGGCTGTTCCCCCGCAGCATCAGTGGTGGTGGCAGCAGCACGTGGCTGTTCCCCCGCAGCACGTGACCGTTCCCCCGCAGCAGCACGTGACCGTTCCCCCGCAGCAGCACGTGACCGTTCCCCCGCAGCAGCACGTGACCGTTCCCCCGCAGCAGCACGTGACCGTTCCCCCGCAGCAGCACGTGACCGTTCCCCCGCAGCAGCACGTGACCGTTCCCCCGCAGCAGCCCGTGACTGTTCCCCCGCAGCAGGAGGCTGTTCCGCATATGGCTGTTCCTCCTTGGTATCAGTGGTTGTGGCAGCAGCAGCAACACGTGGCTGTTCCCCCGCAACAGAAGGATGTTCCCCCGCAGCACGTGGCTGTTCCCCCGCAGCAGCAAGTGACCGTTCCCCCGCAGCAGCCCGTGACCGTTCCCCCGCAACAGGAGGCTATGCAGCAGCAGCAGCAGCACGTGGCTGTTCCCCCGCAGCATCAGTGGTGGTGGCTGCAGCACGTGGCCGTTCCCCCGCAGCAGCACGTGACCGTTCCCCCGCAGCAGCACGTGACCGTTCCCCCGCAGCAGCACGTGACCGTTCCCCCGCAGCAGCACGTGACCGTTCCCCCGCAGCAGCACGTGACCGTTCCCCCGCAGCAGCACGTGACCGTTCCCCCGCAGCAGCACGTGACCGTTCCCCCGCAGCAGCACGTGACCGTTCCCCCGCAGCAGCACGTGACCGTTCCCCCGCAGCAGCACGTGACCGTTCCCCCGCAGCAGCACGTGACCGTTCCCCCGCAGCAGCACGTGACCGTTCCCCCGCAACAGGAGGCTGTTCAGCAGCAGCAGCAGCAGCATATGGCTGTTCCTCCTTGGTATCAGTGGTTGTGGCAGCAGCAGTGGTTGTGGCAGCAGCACGTGGCTGTCCCCCCGCAGCACGTGGCTGTCCCCCCGCAGCACGTGGCTGTCCCCCCGCAGCACGTGGCTGTCCCCCCGCAGCACGTGGCTGTCCCCCCGCAGCACGTGGCTGTCCCCCCGCAGCACGTGGCTGTTCCCCCGCAGCACGTGGCTGTTCCCCCGCAGCACGTGGCTGTTCCCCCGCAACACGTGGCTGTTCCACCGTTTCATCAGTGGCGGTGGCAGCAGCAGTACGTGGCTGTTCCCCCGCAGCACCACCACCACGTGGCTGTTCCCCCGCAGCACCACCACCACGTGGCTGTTCCCCCGAAGCAGCACCACCACCACGTGGCTGTTCCCCCGAAGCAGCACCACCACCACGTGGCTGTTCCCCCGAAGCAGCACCACCACCACGTGGCGGATCCCCCGAAGCAGCACCACCACCACGTGGCGGATCCCCCGAAGCAGCACCACCACCACGTGGCGGATCCCCCGAAGCAGCACCACCACCACGTGGCGGATCCCCCGAAGCAGCACCACCACCACCACGTGGCGGATCCCCCGAAGCAGCACCACCACCACCACGTGGCGGATCCCCCGAAGCAGCACCACCACCACCACGTGGCGGATCCCCCGAAGCAGCACCACCACCACCACGTGGCGGATCCCCCGAAGCAGCACCACCACCACCACGTGGCTGATCCCCCGAAGCAGCACCACCACCACCACGTGGCTGATCCCCCGAAGCAGCACCACCACCACCACGTGGCTGATCCCCTGAAGCAGCACCACCACCACCACGTGGCTGATCCCCTGAAGCCAGCTGATGCGTTTGTCAATTACAAAGATCTTCCTTTTGCAGCATCTCTCGTTTACCGACGTCCAGTCGATTCCCCAAAAACAAGGTCTGGAGACTCCCCAGGAGTATATCCCTATGCTGCATCCAACTATTGGGATGCCGCCGATTGGTTATCCTTCTACCTTAAGCAAGGGCAACCTCCTGGACGGCCCTGATCTAAGTAAAGCCTTATTCATAAATTACGTTTTTAAGTCATCCATTTTTAAGAATTTACATTTCTTTACTTTCTTTCAGGGGTTCCCTTTATTGTGACTCAATAAAAAGGATTTTGACTAAAACCGTAGTTGGCAGTTTTCCTATACGTGTAAAGATGAACTGTAATGACAACGCATCGAGCAGCTAATCCTTTATTTAATCTTCAGATTGAAAGTTTTGCCTACATCTGCTTATCTTGACATGATGCAAGGGATACTTGCTTATAAAATCAAAAGCATATTTGACAACATGGTTGCGGTCAAGCCAGCATAATAAAGTACTGCCTATTGTACAAGCCAGGAATCACTTGTATACCGCAAGGACATCAATTGTCTTGCTTGGGCATTGCTCTGAACAACACTGCAAGCCAAATGGGTTTTATGTTATGCCGAGAGCCAGCTCCAGTGAGCATTTCCTTTCTGGGTCAATGCACTGTAAGCCTTAGCTCAATTCTTTAAGGCGGCTTCTGCAGGTGCTTTTGCATTCATAGTTTGCTTTGGTCTCTAAGGCACGATGGTCGCCCATGCCATACAGCGACCATCTCCACATGAACCTGCTTGCTGTTAATGGTGTGCCTTTCCGAGTTAGATGAGACTGTGCACAGAGAAGGCATGAATCAACAATGAGATGACGGAGACTGTAGCTCCCACATTGACTTATCGCACGCATCTCTCTCCTCGGCCCTGATTTCTCCATTCTCCAATTTGTCCCCTCCCACTTCTTCTTTGCTCAGTCATCCTCCCTCTTCATCCCCCTCCCCCCTCTCTCCTCCCGCACCATCCCTCTGGGTAGGGTCCAGCTGCAGCCCCAGAGAACAACACTATGGCGAGACAACAACCACCCAGGCGTGACCGAAGTACTCTGGTGTGACGGAAGTGATTTATTTGATAAACTTTTTTTTACACACCGCTATCAGAAACCAAAGATCAACCATGGACGTAAATGAGACTGTCAATATGCTTAATATATTGAGTAATATTCATGTTAAAGCTGTGCCGTGGTTTATTTACTTTTCGCTAAATTCCAATATAATTATACCGTGCCCTTTTTGAAAAATTAGCTGCACTTCGTTCATAGAAGTAAGAGAGTTAACATGAATATTACTCAATATATTAAGCATATTGACAGTCTCACAAATAAATCACTTCCGTCACACCAGAGTACTTCCGTCGCGCCTGGGTTGTTTTTGTCACGCCTGGGTGTTGTTCCCCCCCGGGGCTGCAGCTGGATACTATCATAGATATATATATCAACTAGATGTCCTACGGCGGCGTCTAGAACGTCACCATAGTCCGCCATCTTACCACAGCAAAGCTTTATGGTGGAATCTGTTGTAGCGGACGTAAGTCAGTGATCTGCACAAACGCTAATACTCTTATCTCGCTGAAATCTATCATAACAGACGGATTTACAAAAACGGTTTGGTTTCTTACAAACGTTATTAACGTGGTTATAATTCTGGATGCATGAACATGTTTAAATTGCAGCTTTGCTCTACGAAAAACGACTTAAAGGCCCACTATGCAACTTCACTATGCAAATTTCTTCACTGTTTTCTTGGTTTTGGCACGCACATTTCTCTATACAGCGCCCCCTACAGCTTCGTAGTAGATATTTTACAACACTGTCGTAACAACTCGTTGACGACCCTTCCCCATGCACTTCTACACGAGCCATGTGCATTTGTTTTCAAAGAAGCCGGCGAATGCGTGGAGCCATGTCCGAAGTAAATGTTCATAAAGTGTAGGCAAGGTTATACATTTTTAAAATGGTGTATTTGTATTGCAATAAACATAAAGCCATCCTTTTTATAGTTGACGGGGAGAATTTATATCCTAGATTATAATTGTTTTATCTTAGGTTGAACAGAACAATCAGTGTGAGAGTGTTGGCCAACATAATAATCTAAATAAACAAGAACCTGGATTCGGGGATTCAGTCTGTATCTGGGGGACGAGACAGACGAACAGCAAAACACCACTGGAAACAAAGGTGTTTATATGGTTGCAACTTGCAACCAAGCAAGCTAGGAACATACAGGGCTCACAACAAAACGGTCGAGAAAACAATTTTTACAGGGCTCACAACAAAATGGTTGAGCAAACACATTTGTACAGAGACTATCAACATCAAGAATACCACGAGGACAAAGTTCACCCAAGGGTACTTTAAATTTCAAAAGCAACACGGCAAAGTCGGAGTCTGATTTGAAGTCTTCTTTTTCTTTCAGTTATACAGTTATACTATTCCTGAAAAGCTTGCCCAACGTTTACTCGTGTCTGGCCTCTCTGTCGGTCAGTCTCCCTTTTCTCTTCTTCTGTTCCTCCGACATTGGGTTTCTCCGTCTCTTTTTAGTCGGCTGATCTATGATGAATGTAACAATCCCTTAGTTACTTGTGTTTATATCGAGCCGGTTCCGTGTTTGGGGGTCTGTGGCGCAAAGCAATTCGTTACTTCGCGAGACCCGAGACTCCCGTGAGAGTGGGCGGCGGGTCGCCGGCCGAAACATATTCATTTTCTCCGCCAAGATGCGCAAGGGGGAGTTGAAACAACGAACAATCGAACAAAAATGAATAATGGAACCATCGCAATGACTCCTAGCCTGTTATATTAAGGTAAATCAAGCCAAAAAAGTTGCATAGTTCCCCTTTCACTCGTGTCTGATCTCTTTTCTGGTCCATTCTTCTTTTGTTCCACCGACAGTCGCCTCTTGGGTCCCTTATCAGTCGATTGATCCATGATGAATGCAACAATTGCCTCGCAACTGGCTGTTTATATCTAGCCGGTGCCATGTTTGGGTTTGTGTCTGTGCCGTAAAGCATTTTCGAAACTACAATCTGACTACATTTTCGAGGATACTTCCGCTGCGTCACATCCGGATTGGCTCGGTCCGAACAAATCAAGTTGCATATGCGCTTTTTCACTGGAGAGGCGACATGGGTAAATGACACACCCACCAATCGACCCAGAAATGGATGCAGAACCATCAGCATAACTCTCAACCTGCATACTTAATGTAATTTTGGCTAAAAAAGTTGCATAGTGGGCCTTTAATCGTGCAGCTTAGATGTGTATCACGGGTAGGCTACTAGCTACCCAGTAATTTTACATCGATGGGAGAGGCAGAATTGCTATTTTCAAAATTCGCCACAAGGGGGTGCAAAAAAACGACGACATTGTCTATCTCCTATTTGGCCAATGGAATGTTCTGAAAACGCGTTTCAGGCTATAACTCCCACACCGAAGCTCCCACAGTCAAAACCTTGATATCCACATGTTGTTCACGGTAGCGTTTTGAATACTTGCTTCGCGTTGTGCCGGCGAAACGCACATTTCTTGTCGCGTTGTGCCGGCGAAATGCACACTTCTTGGACCCCTGCATAACTGCTTGCAGTTCTAGTTGAAGTTGCACATGATTTCCAATCGGGTTTGTTTGTCTTACATTATGAATTCTAAGGATAATCGTTATTTACTTAGTGGAATTATAGACAATACAGGTCCTGTTACACAGGAACAGCAGGCTAGTATGACATAATAGTATTGCTAGATTGTTGTTGACACAAGGCTTTTTAGAATATGTTGGTTAATTAACACAATCATTGAATGGAATTTTGGACACCTTTTTATTGTTTTTAGTGTGGTTAATCTTAAATACTGATTGAAAATGTTGACAATAATTAATATATCTGGATGCATTACTCACTTTTTGAAGTTTTGCCAGAGCGATGAGCATAACGTGGGAAATTGGTAGCATCATGCCTTCAGTGTGCATATTGTAAATAGTTCTCTGCAAACCTATGGTGGCATCATGCCTTCAGTGTGCATATTGTATATCGTTCTCTGCAAACCTATGGTGGCATCATGCCTTCAGTGTGTCTTGAACAGCCACAAAGGTTGCACATTTTATATTCATATTTTATTTTATTTGTCTAAATGCATACTTGACTGTAGATAGATTTGAGTGAAGTTACCAACACAATATATTGCTGAGTTTTAGTAGCCCATATATTGATTTAACATAAATAACATGAATAATGTGCATGTGTGTATTTATTGCACCTATTTGTTCTGTTTAATGTTCTATTCATATGAAAACACATGGTTATAATTACATAAATACATCTCTGTACAGGTTGAGGATTTCAACATGCAGCCTTTCTTGATGTATATTTGTAAAGGGAAATCTTGTACCTATTTTAGAACATTATTCTATTTTTCTTAGAACCTAACAATTATCATAAGTATGTACTGTCATACCTACATCTCTGACGTTTATAAAAAACCTAACCGTTTGAAAATCGGTTGAAAATTGAGCAAGTTATGGTTATTTAAAAGTACATGAATCACTACCAACACAATGTTATTGGTGAGCAGCTTACTGTGGTAAGATGGCCGCCAGTGGTGACGTTCGACTCCATTGGCCAGCACCGCGGACGAGGCATCTAGTTAATATATATACCTATGGATAGATACTATAGATCCCTCTCCATCCCCCCCCCGCCCCATCTCTCCCTCTAGCGCTTTGTCTCGCGCTCCTTCCTGCACCGTGTTCTCTCCACCCACTCTTTCCATCCCCCCACCCATCCCTCTCTCCCCTCTCATTTCCACGCTCTAGCTCGCTCTCCCTCCCCTCTCGCTCTCCCTCCCCTCTCGCTCTCTCACTCTCTGGCTCTCATTCGTGGAGCTGCTGCACGTCGGCCAGTCTCCCGGGTCCGGCTTCACTGCAGTGTGGAGGGGGGCGGGGAGGACAGAAGAGGCAGGGCTCTCCATCTCCGTGTGATGCGCTGAGAAAATGGTGCACCAGGAGAAACGCGTTTACCAGGTGCGTTGACTTGACGCGTTGATGTCTGTGTACATGCCGGTGTCACGTTGACTTGAGATGTACATGGACGTTGAGCTGCTTGTTTTGAGTTGGTTAGTGCTACGCGGTGCGAGGCGCAGGGTGTATCACGAGTAATGGAGGTGCACATGTGAAGTGGGAACGTCGATGGGTGTGTCTGCCTGAATGTATAGCTGGTTGCCTATTGGTAGTTTGTATTTGTAAAATATGAAATAATTGTATCATGGCATGAATGATTGTGAATAAAATCTGCTGTTTTGTTTTACAGAATTAATAATTCTTATTAACCCGTTTTTTTATGTGTAATAGACTGCATTGCCCTTATCTTGATATGAAATGTGTGTGTGTGAGTGAGTGAGTGAGTGAGTGAGTGAGTGAGTGAGTGAGTGAGTGAGTGAGTGAGTGAGTGAGTGAGTGAGTGAGTGAGTGAGTGAGTGAGAGAGAGAGAGAGAGAGAGAGAGAGAGAGAGAGAGAGAGAGAGAGAGAGAGAGAGAGAGAGAGAGAGAGAGGTCAGAAAGACCCCTGACTGTTCCTATAGTGAATGAGTAGGAGGCAGGACATTGATTTGTGGAGCAGGGTTGTCCAGCCAGCTGATTAATGATCGCGCATCACACCACTGTCATGCGTCACAAACTGAAAATATAAACTAATTACACTGAGGTTGGGAAATTAGAGACAATTTAGCAGCTAAATTACAACGGAGAGAAAATATGTGCAAAGAAATGTGGGGGGCAAGCATTGTGTTTGCCTTGGTCGGCCTGTCATTGTCTGGCAATATATTTGCATCATTTTTCAGCAGCCATCATACAGCAGTGTCGCTTTTCCATCTGTCTCTATGGGTAGATGCTGGGGGCGGCTTAGCTCAGGAGCAGTTGTCTTGTAACCGAAAGGTTGCTAGTTCAATCCCCAGCTCCTCCTAGCTGAGTGTTGGTGTGTCCCTGAGCAAGACACTTAACCCTAACTGCTCCTGACGAGCTGGTTGCCTTGCATGGTCGACTCTGCCGTCGGTGTGTCAATGTGTGTATTAACCGATGTAAGTCGCTTTGGATAAAAGCGTCTGCTAAATGCCCTAATTGTAATTGTATAGATGCTCAGACACTCTAATGCTAATTAAAGGGCAATGGTTGGTGTTGGAGTAGCACAACACTTTAAAGGTAAACAAAATGTGCTGGTAGGCATCACATTAGCAACGCACCATCTTGTTTCTCTACCTCTCTAGAATAGAACATAGTTAAATTCTATTTTACGTTGTGCTTTAAGATTATGCATTCATTACTCTTCCAAAAGAGAGTTTGCACACGCTGATTGCCTATCCGGTGCTAGCTGTATCGGCTTGTGTTGCTTTGCTTGTCGGCTCCGACTTTTTTACACCTACGTCATGAAAGTCTTGACTTGCTCTCAAATGGTTGCTTCCACCCTTCATCTTCTGCATCCAATTCCCCAGAGCCTGCTCCTCACTCTCTGCTCTGCAGAGAGGGCTGTTTTCAGAACCCACATTCTCGTGTTTTGAAACCCTTGTTTGTGTTATATTTACCCTGTGACAACTTCTGCATTTTGGCACCACGGAAGAGTACTAGCCAAACTGCAGGGCTATGAAAGATAAACATCATCTCTTCTACACCAAGGACGTTCATTATTGTGGTCTAAGGCTGAATGTGTTCTTTTTAAAAACATTAAAAGAAAAGCTAATGTCTATTCATAAAAAAAAAAGCATTTTCCGGTATTTCTGTGTATTTCTTCATATAAGTCCTGTGTGTAGGTCAAGTTATATTTTTCTTGATGTTTGTATAATGTTGCCATTTATTCCTCTGTCTCTGTCTGACAGGCCCAGCGCAATGAGAGAGAGTGCATCAGGCAGAAACTCGCCCTTGGCAGTTTCTATGACGACGAGCCAGTCATCTACCCCAGCAAAAACGCCCAATCCTCCCGGTAGGCTTGAAGTGTGTGTGTGTGTGTGCAATGATGTAAGCAAGGAATGCTTCTTTTATAGCAGGAAATGAGAATGAGTTATTTCGATATGTTGTTAATGGAGAATTTCACTGGTGGAGACATGAATCTGTATTGAAATGGGTCAAATAGTAGTCGAATAGTAACATCAATTTCAAATGTTGTGCATTCTTGACCGAGAAAAGGCAGACTTTTTAGTGCTTGTGGATTGAAGACGACAACTCCCACAATGCCAATCAGCGTTTGCTCCCTGAGGGACGTATCATATCAGCCAATCAGCGTTCACTCCCTGCAGTCCAGAGAGTCTTTTTTTTTTATGCATTAAAGACTGCGTTTGGTTTTCTGACGTCTCTGGTACTTCCACAACAAGTAAAGACTCGTAGTGGGGGTTATCTCGGCCAGAGTCATGCACACACACCCAACGGGTGACCCGCACAATTGAAATTAAACTGGTGAAAAATAATGTAGGCTAATGTGTCGGACACGGGTGCGGGTCAGGTCGGACGCCTAAACAGCGCGGGTCGGTCGCCGCTGCTGGATATGTTATTCAGGAGCGGAGGAGTCAACTAAAACTGTCCACAGTGGATGATGTGGTTTATTTTCACAGCAATCTAAAGCACCACGCCAAACACCAGATAGTGTAATTCCCCGGCCTTCCATCAAATGTGTCGTAACTTTCGGGTACGGGTCGGGCGTCGGTATCAATTCATAGCGGGTCGGGTGCGGAATATAATTTGCGGGTACGGGCGGACGTGGGTTTGCAAAAAAAGATTATTGTATTGATTGTCGGCCATGGTTGAGAAGGATTTTGGTGAAGAAACGTTGGCTTTGACTCTCTGAAGTGAAGTTGCACCGCGACTTCAGATTGATGTGGAAGGACCAGAGACATTGGAGAACCCAACGCAGTCGTTTATTCATAATATCATCCAGAGGCGCACACAGCTTTTGGCTGCGATATTGTATATTATATTATAGATGTCTATGTATTATATTAGGCTATATCTTTTAGATATAGAGCTTCAGGTCTCCCGCCGGAGCTCCCGGAGTGTTCTAGAATATCTTATAGAGCACGGCCAGAAGCTGTGTGCGAAAGACGATATTATGAATAAATGACTGAGTCTCCGCTAATACATCATTGCTTTTTTAGCGCTAGTGTGATCTACCGGTCCCACGGTAACGTCAAAATCCGTACAATAAATTCATTCAAATTCATTCGTACTCTCTATACCGTTTACACAATACACCCCTGAGTCCCACCCACTGGCATTGATCTGTAATAGGTCTGTAGCATCAGTGGGTCCTACCCCCTATGCGGGTTTGAAAATGAGGAGCGCTTGTAGTTATCTAGAGTCCCCCCCCCCCTTACACTTCCTGCTTTAACTGACACAAAGATCGATATTTTGCGTCATTTAAAGCAGGAAGTGTAGAGGTAGATACGGATCTCTCCCGTCTCAGAGGGAAATTATGGAATGATGCCAGACCATTGAAAAATATGACTGGGTTTCTAACGATACAAAGCTTCATGCAAATGGATGAAGAGGTGTCACTTTAAAGCACTGGGAATTTCTAACGGCATACGTTTCATTCATTACAAAACAATTGCATGCATTTATTTGATAGGCTATAACTTAACATTTTGAAATATATATACATATATATACTCCAAGCCAGTTATTCTCAACGAGTGGGTCGCCAGGACACATTATTTGAGTTGGTCACAGAGTAGAGCATATGCCACACATGCGCGCGTGCACACACAAAACGCATAAAAGTAAAGTCAGTGCTTGTGTTACCAAAAAACGTGTGTTATTGTTGCATATTCTCGAAGAAAGTTGTCCAATCCCGGGTTGCTTTAACTCACTTCATTTATTATAAAGTCGTCGGGTGGCCAGGTGGCCTGTAAACAACCGTCTCAAAGATCAACAGTACCATTATCAATGCAGCGATTCAGAAATAACGGGTTGCACTCGCAACCAAGCAATACTACCAAATAATAAACATAGTCTGGTATGGTTGTTTTAAAATGTGTTATTCAAGTAAATCCGGGATATTGATTATCTTAAATACAGTCGATTCTACTAGAATAGTATAGGTGTTGACTATTCTACATATTACAGCTGGATAGGGTCGGGCCCCTCAGGTAATGTAAGCCTGAATGGCACTTGGCACTTCTGTAGCGCCCACTGCTGTGGTGATCAGCAGATGCAGTAGCCCTCGTGCGCAGGGAATACAACGGCAGCCGGTGACAATTAACACGGTCTCTGCATTTATTCCCGCGACGGGCACTTACTGGATTCTGCCTTTCCACCTCCCAGACATATTCTCCATCCATCCTGTGAAAGGGTCATTAATGCCGGAGTTCTCTGTCAATTCTAACCTGAGGGATTGTAATCATACCAGCGCCCTGGCCACCAACCCATCCGGTGCGATTCAAATCCTGCTGTTATTTGATCTCCTCATGTGACTGTTAGTCCTTGCTCGGCGGTGGTAGTTTGTAGGCTCCGGGTGTGTCTGCATCTGGTTCTGGAACTTTTGCTTCTATTGCAGAAATACAAACTCATGTACAGCAGTTAGTTGTTCAAAAACATATTTCCATGAATTCTAATTTTAATTGTTTTACAGTATCTACTTTGGTTTAATTTCACACTACATCCCTCCTTGCGCATTGCTTCAGCCATGTGCATTGAATGACAACCAAAGCTAACAACACCGTAGTGTAACCAAGTTGCTATAACCAAAAAGATGTAAAACGGAAATAACAATGTTAAAATTTGCATGTTCAATATCACTTCTGTGTTAACCGTATCTCATAATAACAGTTACCTTCATCATACTACCCGATTGTCCTACACTAACTATGTATATTGGATGACCTAATCTTCATTTATTCTACCTATTGCTCGCATTTGATGTTGTCCACACTTTGATTCACTCCTATGTACATCGCATACCACATCAAACGTGAATACGCCTTATTCTCTGCACAACATCCTATTGCGCCACTTTCTGCATACCACATCAAACGTGAATATGCCTTAGCAAAGTGAAGTAAAGTAAAACCCAGTTTTATCTTTACTTATTTTATAGCTATACATGTCCCGGACACGTTCATTACTATTTCCAAAACAGTTTTTTTAGCTACGCAGGTCCCAGACCTAACTATACCATTACATGAACAGTATTTATTATTATAATTATCTAGTTTTTTGTTGGTCAACATCAAATCGATACATTAATTCAACCTTCTGACTCGATTTCTCCCCGTGTGAGCCCGCGAATGACAACTCTCCCGGGGCCTCCCCATGAGCCCCACCGCCACCACTCCCCGTGTGAGCCCGCGATTGTACTCTCCCGGAGCCTCCCATTGAGCTCCACCGTTACCACCTCAGAACTCTGCAGGAACGATTAGTCGATTAACGCGTGGATCGGAGGCTCCTCAAGGAGTGCAACAATCCTACGTCTTGACACCTGGTGCAGTCGACGTGTGGCTTGGGGGCTCCCAGGAAGTGCCACAATCCTACGTCTGACACCTGGTGAATCTTGAGCTAGGTCAATCAAAACCGTCTAAACTAGGTAGAATAAAGAGTCATCCAAACTTACAACAATTATGCACATCTTGGTATTAAATATATGGTGATATTCTATAAACAAAACAAAAACTGAACCTAAAAGAAAAATTCAGAAGTTATCGGTTGAAACAAATGTTATTGTAATTGAACTACAGCAGTTGAGCTAACTCCCGCCTTGTGCACCGGTTAAAACCATGTGCATCATTTATTAATTAAACATATTATTTTAGCAGTTGAACCCTGTGTCTATTTGAACCATCCTGGTTCTCTAATATCATTGTGCATGACACAACCCGTGTCTATTGCACTCCTGTTTTGATACACAAAACGCATGAAAACAGACAGAAGGGCCCAGCAACCTTGAAAAACATAATGTCTGAGTGTTAGGCATTCGTTACTGCATATACTGCTATTTTCTGAAGAGAGAGAGAGAGAGAATATTAAGATCAATGCACACAAACACAGGTTGCAAAGGCTAAATTTACATCCTGGTTCCAACACATGGCTAGGTGTGAGGGTTTGAGGGTTTGAGGGTGCAAGGGGCAATTTAACTAACAATAGAGAGGCGAGTTGCCTTCTCTAAGCAATATGAATAAGGAAGGGTAGGGGAAGAGAACGTTTGCAGGGACAAAGGGTGGAGAGGGGGGGATCTGACGATCGGACTTGGGACAAAGGGTGGGGGGGGGGGGTCTGACTACCGGACCTGGAAGACTGGGACAAAGGGTGGTGGGGGGGGGGGGTTACACGTGTGTAGGGGGCCTGGAGGGTCTTTTACCTTTAATAATTCATCGTCTTTAATAACAAAATACCAACAGACTTGAATGTAAAATGAAACATGCAGTCTAGGGTGGCATTTAGCGGATCGGCAGATAAGATAGTATGCACTCCGAACGTCCGCTATGGTGCTACTGCTTAGGAACACAGATCGTGCCGGCCTCAGCGGAGAAGTGAAAGATAACTCTCGTTAATATACTATTTTGGCCCGATCTATACAGAGACCGATAGTGGAGGGCTTCACCTCTCAACCAGTACCAAGAATGATCGTTAACGACGAGTACTAAAAACAACTCAAGTGTGAAGAAAGGGGGAGGTTGGGCCTTCAGTGTTCCTTGCAACCGTTGATCTACACGTGTTGTTATGCAGCACGACCGGACGGTGGCTAAAACAAACTTACACCTAAATGTTCTTATAACCAATCCTATTTCAGATTAAATCTTTAAGACAAACAGTTCTACTTACCTCAGACGTGCGGGCCTGTTGAAGTTGTTTTAGCGTCGCGCCCGCCGGGATTCTAGGGACTTCCTTCCAAACGTCGCGGGTCACCATCTGTGTTGAGTATTCTCGAAGAAAGTTGTCCAATCCCGGGTTGCTTTAACTCACTTCATTTATTATAAAGTCGTCGGCATGTTTCGGCATGGTAAGTGAAGCTATACGGAGGGAATTCTAGGAATTGGTAGAACACGTGTGAGAGATAATAACTCTGGCTACTACGGGACATGGGCAAAGGCCCATGTCCCCTCGCGGGTGTCGCTGAAAATCTCTGGCCACTATTCACCCCTTGTCCTCAGGTAGAGACCGCCAAGTGGGCGTGGCCTAGTGGGCGTGGCCGGGGTGACGTTATGGCTTCGGCTTCTTCACTTAATTAAAGGTGAAGAGGGAGCAGCCTTCAATAACGTCATGCTCCCCTTGTGGCTATGTGAGGGTAACGCAGCTTATATGTTTGGTCCTACTTCCTAGTGGACAAGTGAGGGAAGCTTAGATTCTTAAAATACGTAACATTATCAACAACATTCCTAATGTGTGCGGCATTGCTTCATTTAATCACAAACAAAGCCAGCCAATACATAACAATGGCCGAAGCACAGGATCTGCGAACTAATTCCCACCTGATGCATACAGTAAAGCACATGTAGCCTACTGGCCGTGAAAGCCCCACGCAGGAGGGGACGTGATATCGTTGCCATTGCTTATTTTCTTTCACTAGTTCACTAGTTCTTTCACAAATATTGCAGCTAAACGGTTTTTAACAGTATAGGTGCATGAAGACATGCTTGGTAACGTCTATTGGTCAATCGTTTTTTATTTTTGGGTTTTGACTCAATGACTAATGGAACATGTGTGTCCTGATGCTGCTACACCAGTTGAGAACCACGGCTGTAGTTTATTGATAATAGACAACGCAATATTGTATTAAGTACACTAGAGGGCAGTATTAAACATTGTTCAGTCAGGGCCATTTCGTGTTTCTCACGGAAGCGGTTGATTGGTTTTTGTAACAACTCCGCCGCATTGGTGGGTGGGGGTGCTGCACTGGGCATTGCGCTGGAGCCGGAAGCGATTATGTTTTCGGAGCGTTTTGTTTGAGAACTGACGTACCTCGCCCGCCGTCTGGGGTGACTGCAGCTGCTCAGTGGAACGCACCCCAAACAAAACAACTGAAAATAAACTAATCTAACAAATCTGTAGGCCTATTTGCCTCTCCAATATATGGAAGGGGGGATCCTTCTCTCTTAAGAAGAGGCTCCTTCTGATCTGATACAAGAGAGACTGTTGATCTGATGGACGAACTTTGAAAGGTTTGAGACCCGAGTTCTGTCTGGGTTAGAGTCCTTGAACCTGGGTTGGAGTCCCAGAATCTTGGTTCGAGTCCCAGAGAAAGGACCAAGTTCCTTTAGGTCGGGTTGGAGTCCCGACGTGGGTAGCAGAGACACTGTTGATCTGATCTTAAATAAACTTTTTCTAAAATGCTTTTTAACTTTGCATTTATTTTCTACCTATTTTACTCATTTTTTGCATATGTTTTCTTTTATTTATCTACTATTTTATTTTATTGTATGACAATGTTTATATGTGAAGCACTTTGAGTCTACCTTGTGTATGAAAAGTGTTCTATACATAAAGTTGCCTTGCCTTGCCTCCTGTCTGGTAATCTAGAGCGGGAGAAAGGGCATAATCATAGTCTCAACTTCATGAATTGCTGCCTTAAAAGTCAATAATTCCCTGTGAAGCCACATTATCGTATTATAGGTCAATGCCCTGCTTTTCACATGTCATGAGAAAGTGTTGAACTGTAAATAGGGAAGGGCGACTAGACACACTCATCTTTCGAATGAAACGGTTGTTAACCACACTTTCTATTAAACTGAACACGATGACATAATTTGCGGCCAAAACAAGGGAACTCCTGAGATGTCCTCATTTACACAAACAACAATTTGCCACGAGAACATGACAAACATCTTTAACTTTTTATAACTAACATATTCTCCCATAATTGATCAGCATGGGTGATAAAGTTATAAATTCTGGCCCTTTGTTATTATTTCCATAAAGGGCATGAGATATTTATTTTTGAAAGTGTCTGGGTTGTGATTTCAGAAACATGGATTCTGAAATCGGAGTAGATCGCTTGATCCAATCTTGTTTTAGATCTGGATCAAACCTACAGAATGTGTTTTTTCAAAACGTTTGAGTAGGATTGGGATTACAAAAATCAGGATGACTCTGAGAATGGTGGATTCAGGAGGATATCCAGAAATAATGTAATCTCGTAAATTTTATTATGTTAGCTATTGGTAATTTATTTGATTTAGGTTCCGACTGTTTAAAAATTGTTATGAATAATAACACTTAACCCTGCATAGACTCTGACTTTACATAGTCAGTAGGCAACATTATGTAAACTGGTCCAATTTGGAGCACTGCTAATCCGGATTTGGTAATCCTGAAAATAAGTATCTGGATCAAGGTGTTCCAATGCACTGTTGCTTTGAAAAACTGGCACAAAAGTAAGATGGTTTACCTGTTCCTGGATAGCAATAGATGTGATACACAAATCCGGATTACTCTGATCCAGATAAAAAAAAAAACGTAGCAACTGGAATCAGGCTACTCTCGTTTGCTCTCTCTCCCTCTGTAAAGTCTGGCATTTGGTTCATATTTCCACCAAAATAAAATACATTTTTTTTACTGTGCTGAATTGGCCCACTGAAACGAATCACGATTCGACAACTCCTAGCATTAGCGTCTACTACGTGTTTGTGTGCTGCTGCTGGTGTGTTTCTTTGCTCTTATCTTACTTCAAGACAGCCAGGTATTAATTCGGACACCGGTTTTATTTATGTGGGTGTATAACAGCTAATATTGGGTTCTTCTTGCATGAATGCAAGAAGAACCCAATATGATTAACAGGGTCCGAGCAAAATTAAAAGTCAAGAACACACTAGTGGAAAATATATATATATATGGCAAATAATTATGAAGGAAAGATGTTGATGAAGTTGTTCCACTTAATGCCTCTGTGCCTCGACTTTCAGGTGAGCTGCAAAGCAATGGCCGAATGCCATGTTCAGCTTGTTCATAATGCTATAATCAGGATTCGAACCCTCAACCTAAGGATCACCTGTACAAGGCATTATCCCATTGAGCCACTGATAAATCTGAACTGCAGCCTCATTCACAAGGGTCAAAATGTCTATTGATAAGCATACAACATCCCGAGACCTCCAAGCACGCATTTCTCAAGTGAATTAAGGGCTTTCTTAAAAGCATATACCTGAAAAATCTTTGAAATTCTGAGGAAATTAAACCTTTTTAGTCAAGGACACTAACGGAAGATATATAAATATGACGTTAATGATGAAGGAAAAATGGTTAACGAAGAAGTTCCCCTAATGCCACACTGTTTCTTGGCAGTCAGATTCTTGGAAACTAATGAGCCGGAATTGCCTGATAATTCTCAGGTGCTGTTCAATGTTGCGTTTCTTAAATGAGTGGCAATGACAGAATGTCCTGTTCAGCGGCCTTACCACCATGGACACGCACAATCTCGTCTGATCTCGGAAGCTAAGCATGGTCGGGCCTGGTTAGTACTTTGATGGGAGACTGCCTGGGAATACCAGGTGCTGCAAGTGGAGTCAGGTGGGGGCCAATAGGTGGCACTTTTCCCTCTGGCCTTAACATCAATCCCGATACCTATAGTGCAGTGACGTGGACACTGTGCTGTGGAAGGCGCTGTCCTTCGGAGGAGACGTAAAACCGAGGTCCTGACTCACTGAGGTCATAAAAGATCTCAGGGCCCTTATCGCGAAGAGTAGGGGTTTCCCCGGTGTCCTGGCCCAACCAGGCTCATTCACTCAGGCCCCGTAGACATCCTCCTGTATAATTGGCTGACTCATTAATTCCCTCACACTCCACCTCAAACTGGTGTGTGGTGAGTGTTCTGGCACAGATTGGCTGCCGTGCATCACCCAAATGGGTGCTACACACTGGTGGTGGTTAGTGAGGTCCCCCCTTCACTGTAAAGCGTCTTTGAGTGTCTAGAAAGCGCAATATAAATTCAAATTTTTCATAATGATCTAATCAGGATTCAAACTCTCAACCTAAGGATCACCAGTACACGGAATTATCATGTTGAGCCACCGACATTCCTGAACAGCATTAAGCCTCATTCAAATGGTGAAAATGTCAGATTGAAGCACACAACATCAAGAAAACTCCAAGCACACATTTCAAAGAGAATTAAGGGCTTTCTTAGTAGTACTCAGTAGTACGGATCTGAAAATTTGCAGTGTTAATGGTATCCACCTAACGAACCGTATGGTAGTTATACAATAACAAAATGGTCGCATAGGCAAAGTGGGTTGAGACTGTGGACGTTTGGCTTTTCTATGAAATTGTGGGAAAAGTAAACATTTTTATAGCAGAAGACCAGGGTGAAAAAGATGCATAATAACAGCCTCGATAATGTTCAAACCTGGATACGGCCCTCCTGGGTGAAAATAATTGAGGCGCAGTCAAACGCATAAAAAAAGCGCAGATGAGCACACACTCCAAGTGGGACTAATGAGATGACACAACCCAACCAGAAAGTAGACCAAAGCCACACACAAAAAAAAGACAGTATCTAGCTCCCATGACAGCACTAGCCGCAGGTCACCGTTGATAACATTTCCATACTGAGATATTGGGGTGGTGTAGGGGGGCCTTACTCTCTGGTGCCTTGCAACGCCCATTTCAGCTGTTTTGAGGAAATGCTGCTGAGCTTGTGGTCCGGTCGATCTGAAAGAAGAACTAAGCCATCAGTCGGATGCTCTGATTGGAGGGATCACTGACATGTGAGCCAGGAGACTAAGGGAGCCCCTTCCGGGTCAGACCCAGCCCTTGGAGTTTCCTAGCCTTTGTTTTGGGTGCCTGTGTTGACATTGCAGTTCTCATCGTTCTGTTGCACTGTGTGAGTTCTTGATCGTTGTGACGGATGACACTGCCCTTCGTTTGATGAGGTCATTGTCGTGGTTTGGAGATTGATAGCGTTGTCTAACCTTTCACACCGCCGCAAAATCGGGGCCGGTTCCGGGCCAGTTCGGAGCTAGGGCCAGGGCTTTGGTTTCACACCGCCAAAGAACCGGCTCCGGCACCTAAAAACCGGTTCAACTCTGGCCCCACTTTAGAGCTGGGCTAGAACTAGAACCGCTTTTACGCCGGGGGCAGGGGGCGGAGTTATCCGTACCTTCATAAACAGGAAGACCAACGAAGACCGGCATTTTTTAAAACACCGAAGTAAACAATGGACGTGAATCCGTGTATGGTTCTTTTTTGTTTTTTCTGATTTTGTTTTAAATCGGAATATTCAAAGAACGAACCATACACGGATTGAATCGAAGACGAAATTGTTGTTGTTGTGTTTGAAACTGGCGCGAGGGTTCTTCTGCGCGCCTATTGTGTGGTGGTTTAACGCGTCAACGCGCCAACGCAGCTAGATGAGTCCATGTCCATGCAAGTGAACGGAGCGTTCCCTCTTCGTCATAACTATCAAACCAAACATCCTTCACATTCACCGAGCGAACATTATGAAAGTAAAATGCACATTTCTCGCTAAAAATGTTTCCATAAACGCATTTGATGGCGTAACTATGTTACTATTTCTCTCCTCACTCCCCCGCCCCCTCCCGTCTGACTGTACGTGTTGCATTGCTGTCATCAGTCTGGTTCCCAAGGAAATCTCCACGTTATCTACCCCTTGATCTAGGGCGGCCCCAACCGCCCTGAAGAAAATCGAGAGAAGGACCTGACTAACTATTTTGGGATATGCAGCAAACATTCTTGATCTCTCCCCCTTGTTTGCGTGTGTTCACCAGGCTACAGGGTGGGCTGAACCTGCAGGTGTGTTTACTCAACGACAGCAGCAGCAGCGACAAGGACAGCGATGCTGAGGACAGCAGGACGGAGACCAGCCTGGATACACCCCTCTCACCACTGGTACTGGGCTGTGCGTCATTGTCTGTTTGGGTCCTGTATGCTGTAATTGCCCTTGTATGGGTGAGCAACGTTTCGTAAGCATCCCCCTGGAGGATGAGTGGGCTTACAAAGCTTGGCTTGTGGAACCGGCTGGATGCCCATGAATCTAGAGAAATGCCCCCAACTTTATCGTGAGTTTGGGGGTAAACATTTGATGATTGCTTAGCAGCGGTAACATTTATACACTTTCACGGCTTTTTCTTCAACGGAAATGCATGGCAGTGGGACTCAGATTTCAAGCAAGGGGCAAAGGGGAATGCGTTGCAGCCAGTAGACGTACACCTGCCTCCCGGGTTTGCTGGTAACCGCAAGGTTGCTAGTACGATCCCTGGCTCCTCCTAGCTGACTGTCGAGGTGTCCCTGAGCAAGGCACCCAACCCTAACTGCTCCCGGCGAGCCGGCTATCGCCTTGCATGGTGGACGCCGCCCTCGGTGTGCGAATGTCTGCATGAAAGGCTGAACGTATATTGTAAAGTGCTTCGGATAGAGGCGCAATACAAACGCAGTCCATTTACCACATTGTACCATTACCATTCTCTCCCTCTAAGTCCCAAATCCTCCCTCGCTGCTCTCTGCCGTCCCCTGCAGAGCAAGCAGAGCTCGTCCCTGTCTGACCGGGACACTGGGGAGGAGGACTCTGACCTGGGCGCCCTGGACGACTGCGGCGGGTTCTGGCAGGTCCAGCGGAGGCTCCAGGAAGAGGCCCAGGTGGCGCTGGCCCTGGCCCGGCCCATGGCCCGCATGCAAGTGGAGGTGGAGAGGCAGATCCAGCAGCACCGGCGCTCGCCTGTGGCTGACTTGGTCGGTCAATATTTGCTCAAATTAGAGCAGACAACCAAGTATGAATGTTCTTGTGAGGATATTTGTGTTCGTTGTGGTCTTGGAAGAATGTGAAGAATGCCCAGACTCACACCCCCTCAAGATAATGAGCTATTTAATATGTACAAGTTAGTACAATAAAGTAAAGTACTGCTTGCAATCAGCAGCCACCTCTCCTGCGCTGTAAGTCTGTGTATAGTATACACATTCACACCCACACATACAACCAGACACACAGACACATTTGTTTTGGTAAATGCTCAGCGAACAATGGTGGTTCTCCTTCATTGGAAAATTCCTGCTACGTTGGAATTTTCCAAGGGTCCAGACATGCATTTGCAGGATATGCGTTGGCTTTGTTGGCAGGAGAGTCGCAGCACACAGAAAGTGCAGAAAGTGTTCATAGACCTCTCCGGTAAAACAAACAAACAAAGGAGAGAGGAAAGAATAAATGTTTTTTTCGTACACACAATTATACTTTTTTTTTTCATCCCTATTCATTTCATAGAAAGTGCTTTGAACATACAGTTTTTCTGCCTTGATGTAAAGGAACCTTCTGGCTTAGATCTATTTGACCGTTGTTAATGTTGGTTTTGTAGAGAATCTATTTTAAACTCTGTCAGGGGGTCAGTTTGCTGAAAGATAATGCACACCCTTGGAACATCATTGATCAGATTCAAGTATTCCACCATGTTGTGGTATACTTGTATTGAATGCCTCTGTTCTTCTTTCTTCCTTTTTTGTGTGTGTTTGCAGCTGCCCCACCTTCCCCATATAAGTGAGGGCTTGATGAAGAGGAACCTCAGGAGAGGAGACATGAGGGACATGAGTCTTGGGCAGCTGCAAGTCATCACAAACGACCTGCACTCCCAGATACAGGGTGACTTCAACACACACACACACACACACACACACACACACACACACACACACACACACACACACACACACACACACACACACACACACACACACACACACACACACACACACACACACACACACACAAACCGGTGGTGTAACAGAATACAATTTCATTACAATTATTGATTAATTCCCTCATGTAATCTTCTGTGGCATCACTTCACACCCAACTTCTTCATTGGTGCTGTTGTCCTTTGATGGGGGGTGGTGGAGGGCAGTCCAATGCCCTGTAACACTGGTGCCTGTTCCTTAGCCTTCAACCAGGAGCTGGTGCAGCTGCTGCTGATCCGGGACGAGCTGCATGTGGAGCAAGATGCCATGCTGGTGGACATAGAAGACCTGACCAGGTCAGTCTGTCTGTGTGCCTTCCTGCCCACTTGCTCTTTCTCGCTCTTTCTATCCCTCTCTCTCACACTCTAGTCTTCCGCTCTCCTCAATCGCCCCCTCTTTCTGCCTGTCCTTCTGCATATCGGTCTGTCTCCCTCTGTCAATCTGTTACGCTGTCTGTGTCTTTGTTTCTGTCTGTCTGTCTGTCTGTCTGTCTGTCTGTCTGTCTGTCTGTCTGTCTGTCTGTCTGTCTGTCTGTCTGTCTGTCTGTCTGTCCCTCCCTCCCTCTGTCCCTCTGTCCCTGCCTCCCTCTGTCTGGGTGTATTATTCTGTTGGTTTGTTGTCTATGAACTGCATGAGCGTCTATAATTCAGTTCGGAGGTCTGTCTATCGGCCAGGTTCATCTCTTGGCCCGTCTGTCTTTCTGTCTGTCTGTATGTGTACCTTTGAGTCTGCTCTGGTAAAGTTGCAGATAAGTCCACATCTTGTGTTCATCGTTGCGTTCTGCTTCCTGGGACAGACACGCCCACACCCAGCAGCGACACATGGCCGAGAGAGCTGCTTCCAAGTAACCCACCACCCATCGTCCAGGCCTGCCCCGCACCAACCCTACCACCACCACCTGCCAACCATCACAACCTCCAACCGCCCCCCACCATCACTACCACCACCACCACCACCACCACGCAGCACACCTGAAGAAAGCCCTTCTGTACTGACTGTGTCTGGAATATAAATGCATCACAGACACACAGCCACGGGCATACTCACATCGCCTACCCCACACGGACGCTGAACCTCACCGAGGAAATGTGACTCATCGTTATGTTATGAGGTAAAAGGGGAGAGGCTGAACCAGAGAATCTATAAAGGGAAGGACTGTTGCATTAGGTAGAATTAGTTGAGTAAGTATTTAAACTCCTCCATACGTTCAACGGGACACAAGTTTGGCTAGGCCAAATCAAAAGATCTAAATCTTTAGTGTCCCCCAGTTGAAATTGTAAAAGGGGCACACAATCAGTACCGTATACATGTAGCAGGTAGCATAAAACGATAAGGAGGGACAAGACAAGAAGCCCCACATACAGTTAGTACTATGATACAATATTGTCCAGAAAGGGCCTATATCATTGCCAGTAGTCAACAGTTTAATCAATTAATTGCATCAGGGATAAAGGAGTTCCTGTTCCTTTATGTAATCCCCCTTGCCCCATCTCGCTGCCTCTTGCCACGGCACTAGTGACAAAAAAAATTTTTCTTAACGGATGAGTCAGAGGAGTCTGATGGAGCTGCTATCAGCCATATTTACTTGCCCCACAATTACAGATGGACATATAATGGAGGTCTCAACATTGTGCATATTTGGCCAGTTTTTAACATTACACAGCGAAAGATGAGATATATATATATATATATATATATATATATATATATATATATATATATATATATAGAGGGAGAGAGAATTCTATAATGATATATATATACACACAAAGACTATGCCTGGTTGTATTGTACTGTTCATTAGTGTTTTCACATTCGTTCTCAGCTTTGTAAAGAAGTTACATGTTGCCTTTTCTATTGTAAAGGATTCCTTGTCAAATGTACTGTTTGACGTTTTTGTGAACAAATCAAATATATAAATGTTTTCAATTCTATCTTCTATGCTGACTACCAGTATCAAGTTTGACTCCACTGAATGTGGTGTTGTGACCCTGAGATTGAGTTGTAGTACAGGCTTAACTAGGACCGAAAGAGAAGTGGTTTGTGTTCCTTTACTGTTTACTACATCAAGTTTCGTTCACACTTGCCACACCTTTTCATGTTACTTTAAGGGGGCAGTCAACCCATCTAAGCTCCGGTTGGGTGGGTGGAACACAGTAATAACAAATGTTGCTAGACTTTCCAACACAAAATGTGCAGGCCTACTGAGATTTAGGCCCCATCTACACAGAGCCGATTTTTGGTGAAACCACATAAGTCTTGTGTGTTCGGCTGACCGTCCAGATGGATCCGGTGCCCGAAAACACACTTTTCGGAAACCAGGTCCCAGGTTTGATTCAAATAAAAACGGACCTATGCGGTTTCGTGTTCATTCACACTACCTCCGTCCTTCAACGGATCTCATTGATTTTGCATTGGGCGCTCGCCAGGGGCGTAGCCACTTGGGGGCCAGGGGGGCCCACATGGGGGCCAGAGGTTGGCCCCCCCGCTGGCCCCCTGTGTATGAAAAAAATAAAATAAAATAAAATCCTGAATGGAAATTGCTAAAATGAAATATATGCACTATTAGTTTGATCTAACTTTGACTTATTATTCTTATTCAAAGTGTTATATTTTGACGTTATGTATAAATATTGCACTTAAAATACCCCCCCCCCCCCCCCCTGCTGCTAGGCAGCCTGGTTTCCATGGATCCGATTTTTGCCTGAGATAGTGAACCAATCACAGAACGGGGAGGGACGGCAAGACGATGACGACGTCTATGCGACACACCCATCGTCTTCTTCCTCATCGAATGTATGTCGCTCTAAATACGTCATGAGCTACGTACAGACTCATATGATAGACATTCGTAGCGGCCAATAAACGGCTCCGGGCAATCGTAAACCATGCCTCAAATACAAGAAAATGTATGTGTGGTTCCCAGACCTCATCTCAATGAAGGTCTTTTCTCAGGGCAGTAATTGGGTTATAAATTCTTACTTATTTACTTACTTACTTACTCATTTACTTATGGCCCTCGCTAAAATAGTGAGGTCCAGAAAATGACCGCATAGCTGGCTGCAGGCATGATCTCAGTGGCCATAGTTCATATCCATATTCTCTTTTGAGACATACCTTTAGACGGCTTTACTTCATCATTAAGTTATTAAAGTTGACATATTATACCACCAGGTATGAGTGTGATTAGCCATTACAAGCTGTTTTGAAAATCTGCCTCTTCTGAAATCTGAAATTTCAACCTAGATGTATGATGGATAGATGAGCAACGTTTGCTACAGTCCAGTGCGGCTGGTTAACTGATCGATCCAGCACACATCTAGGCGGACACGCCCACCTGTGACGTCAGAAGAGGCAGATTTTCCGGCTTCTAATGGCGAATCACACTCACACCTGGTGGTATGTCATGGGACCTTTAAGAAATTAAAGTTATAATTTGATTACACTTTTAGCCACAGACTATAGTCGGCCATTCACTTCCCGCCATTCATTGAACACATTATAATTTGTTTCCACTGCTGGGTGCAAATATCGATGTTAATAGCACAATGAAGGTTTGCCTCCTCACCTTAGAGGGTAAGAGGGTCCCACAGACGTGGAGGCCCCCGCAGTGTGTGCCTTGTGCCCCCCCCCCATGCCACTGCCATCATGTTAGAGTACCCCTTCAAAGTGAAATTCGGGCGAAAATTTAACCCAGGGTCTTTTTTGGCATGAAGATCCATAAAATAAGCCCTCCAGACCCTTTTTTTCGTTGATAATCGAGTACAGGGCTTGCCTGCGAATCGAAAAAAAGTGTCTGGAGGCTTATTTTATCGGTCTTCATGCCGAAAAAGAACCTGGGTTCAGTTTTTGCCAGAATTGCCCTTTAATTTAGCCTGAAACCAACAAACCGGCATGTTGGTTGGGGACAGAGAGTTTGTGGTCGCTCTTCCGCTTCATTAAGGCCCAGCACACCATTTTCAGTCATGTTGTCTAAAGCTTATGATGACATAGGCCCAGTGGTGAGGTTGTGGTTG
The DNA here is from genome assembly GCF_902167405.1 of Gadus morhua. Classification (NCBI taxonomy): domain Eukaryota; kingdom Metazoa; phylum Chordata; class Actinopteri; order Gadiformes; family Gadidae; genus Gadus; species Gadus morhua. The sequence continues at coordinate 8,997,244 of NC_044055.1, read as the reverse complement.
CAGACCGCTGCGATGAGTTTAAAGGTGGATATTCAAGTGATATTTGACTGACATTCACTTTTGCCCCTGCAGTTTCTTAGTCAGTTTCACCAAGTGTCGGCACTAGAGGAGCTCGCTCTTAACCACAGTGGTTTCACTAAAATGACCACAAATGGATCACTCTTTGAAGGCCTCAAAGATAATAAAATATGTTGTAGCATGTAACACACCTGTGTATTGCTAATGTGTGCTTCATTTATTTTAAATACACATTTAATTAGAATATCATTTAAGATTAATAAATTTCTTTCATGTTTCAGTGATGACTAGTCAATACCAGATATTATTAATACATTGGACAATCAGAAATAGCTCTTTTCATTGGATTTTAGATGTTCTATTTTATACCAATATTTGAATGGGAATTTCCAGAAGCAGCCTGATCCAGAGTGTCTCTCTGTCGAGTAGGCCTATCCGTCGAATCAGTCAACTTAAAACTGCCCCCCCCCGTCAACAATCCCAACAATTCTGCGCATGGCTGGTAGGGGGAATTCGGGGGGGGGGGGGGCATCACCAGTACCTCTTCTATGCAGGGCCCCTCCAGCACACAGTTCTATTCGCTACGCATAGGCCTACACATCGTCAGAAACAAGCCCTTTCACCTCTGCATGCTCGGGTTGCGTGTCCAATGACAGATTGAAAGCCAATTGTTGTTCAATACCTAAAAAGTGTTAATAAAATGTGCTTAAATTAATTAAGCAGCCAATAAAATAAGCCTATATATTATTGTGCCTTTCTATAAAGTGTCCGATCTTTATTCGATAACATCTTTTGGGCATATGGCACACGAGCCTATAGAATTTCTAATTGTGACTAGAACATAGGCTATTATCCAAGACTATATTGGCGATTATATTAGCGATTGTTACAATATGCATCAGAAGTGTCAAAAAAGTATACGTAGCCTACAGGTTTTATTTGTCATGTATTAGTGGAGCAAAAAATAGTGTCCTCATATACCGATATTTGTGGTATCCAATGATAGGCCTAAATTAAAAACCATTTGTTATACTCACATCATGTATTCGGCCTACCTATTATGTGAGTCAGTGCATGCTAAATGTCAAGTCATTAAAATAATACGTTTTCTAATCTTTCTTATCTGCTTGGGGAAAGCATACAGTTTCAAATACACTCCACGTGTATCACACAATGGAAGTTATTGAAGCCCTGCGGGTTGTTCACTTGCGGTGGTTACAGGTTTCAAAGCGTAGACCAATGATGACGTAGGGGGAAGCCTCAGCCTACTGGTATAAATACTCAAGGATCACAGCCTAGAGTCAACAAATTCAGGATTCACTATCAGTCGCTCTTGAGCACCTCATCTCACACAGACGTATAAGATGGCAGCCCTTAAACTATGTAAGTAGATCTAAAAGTGGCTGAAACATTGTTCATCTTCATAATAGTGGTGTCATTATGTTCTGCTTTTAACAAATTGTTGCCTTTCTGTCTTTTTTGTATAACCAGACTTGTCTCAGAACATGCTTATTCTGGCTTTTACCTGTCTGTTCTGGCTGGTGTCCTCCGTGCCAGTCACAAAAAAAGTGGATG
>NC_044055.1:8968151-8990651 GCF_902167405.1 Gadus morhua | reverse complement strand
GTACATTGAGAAATACGTTTTGAAAGGTTGAATATTCAGTTTTAAAAACTTGTAAAGGTGTACGTTTACGACATTGCAACGTATTTTTTCAGAACTGACTTTTCAGCACTGACTTTTCAGAGATTTGACCACACAGGCGCAAGCTTTAAGTCACGTGAATATTGGCAGTGTTCTGACGCCACTCGTTTTGAAACTCCTGACAGTCGAATCTGAAAAAAAAAAAACATTCCTGGGGGCGGGACCATTTAGCTCTAAACCTATTGGTTGCTCTCGGCTGACGTACATTCCAATCACATGTGCCATTCACCGGGCTGTGCGTGATTGACAGTGCTCTGGCGATGACACGAATAACAAGCGACTTTCGCGGTTGATTTTGATTTCCATTTTCTGGAACCATGGCTGTTTCCCAAAGTGAAGGCTGCAGCCTTGCTAGGACGCGTCCTTGCTAGTCGCGTCCAATGGAGATGAGACTCTAGCTGTGTTCGAAATCGTTCCCTATCATGGATGTAGTGCACTAAATAGGGTGCACGCCATTTTGTAGGGTGTTCGAATTCTCAGTGGTCCACTATATAGGGCACTATACAGGTATAGTGGACTTAAAATAGGGTACATACGATGTTCCCTACATGTTACTCCCGTATACCACAATGCAATGCGGTTGTATTTTTCCAGGGGAGAAGAAGAAGCTGAATAACCGCGAAAACGAATACATTTAATGATGGAGTCTCCGGCTTGTGTTTAGAAATGTCAACAATTTATTTGGGATTTAACATTCAAAATTAATTTTAAAAAACTGTAATGAAATGTAACATTCAACATCAATACAACCTCCAGCCCGGTTTGTTTAGATGATGTCGGCGCATCACGTCACACAAATACCAGGCGCATTTACTGACGCAAATGACGTTTAGAAATGTTGGGCGTAGTGTCCGAATTCTCGTTCCCTATTCCCTATATAGTGCACTATATCATGTACACTATATAGGGAATAGGGAACGTGTGTATAGGGAACGTGTATTTCGAACACAGCTTCTGGTTCCAGAAAATGGAAATCAAAATCAACCGCGAAAGTCGCTTGTTATTCGTGTCATCGGCAGAGCACTGTCAATCACGCACAGCCCGGTGAACGGCACATGTGATTGGAATGTACGTCAGCCGAGAGCAATCAATAGGTTTAGAGCTAAATGGTCCCGCCCCCAAGGAACGTTTTTTTTTTTTTCAGATTCGACTGTCAGGAGTTTCAAGACGAGTGGCGTCAGAACACTGCCAATATTCACGTGACTCAAAGCTTGCGCCTGTGTGGTCAAATCTCTGAAAAGTCAGTGCTGAAAAGTCAGTTCTGAAAAAATACGTTGCAATGTCGTAAACGTACACCTTTACAAGTTTTTAAAACTATATATTCAACCTTTCAAAACGTATTTCTCAATGTATGAACACCTGTTTGCAGAATCCCATTTACAAGGCTTCAAAACCGGGCAACAATGAATTACACTGTTAGAACAGTGCCAGATTTGAAACTCTGCAAATCCGCTGGTGAAATTGTTTGAACTTTGAAAATGTGTTGGTGAAAATGATGAAGAAGATAAAATAGAACACAAAATCATCTATACAGATGTTTGAATTTTAGTTTTATTTTTTTTCAGGTTATGATCTCTTTTTTCAGTGTTGCAAAACCTTTTTTACAAGGTGTTGAGTTTTCAAACCCAGACTTACAAGCCTTTGAAACTTTTTTTTTCAGGTTTGAATTATGGCAGGAATCTGACTCCATAGTTCTGGGAGATAGGAGAGACGACTTATACTGGTACGTTTTGAAGCCAGTGTGGTAAAAAAAGACCCACCGTGGAAATACCCTTGGAGGCAATAGGAAGTGACGTAATTCCCGCCCATACGCTGATTGGCTGATACGTTTGCCACTTTGCATATTGACTTTTGGAAAACGTTTTGGATTCCGTTTTGGAAAACGTTTTGGATTCCGTTTTGCCAAATCTTTTGCAAAGCGTTCGTTTTGCGGATTGAAATGTCATTTGAATGTCGCAACACCCGGAGCGGGGCGAAGTGGATTGCAATCACGGGGACGCTATAGCTTTTCAATTCTGAATAAAGGAACTCAAAGAATTTGACAAAATGTTATTCTATTTTTATTGTTATAACTTTTGCAATTTTAATTGAGGATTGCATTGTCACTTTGCATATTAAAATACACTTTGAATAACGTGTTTACAAATTATATTATAAAATTGCATAATGAATTGTCAATTGCATAATGTAATGACATATTGAATTGCAAATTGCAAATTGCATTGCCATTTGAATTTTTGCTACATATATACTTCCATAGGACCTGGCCCAGATAGAACACAATAGATCTAGCCTACATGTTGGCCACTTTAGGTTGCACAAATCTAGAATAGAGCATGTCAAAACAGACGTTAGGGGAGACGAACGAAGTGTTTATTTATAGCCTATCACATTGAAAAAAATGAAGCAGTGTCAAGGGTACGTGCAAGTGTGTCTCCCTCTTTTGGCAGGGAGACACACTAAACTTGGGAGAGAAAGGGCGGGACCGTTAGTTAGGACCAATGAGCGTTGGTAGCCTACCACCCACACTTTCGGGTTGACATTATGATGGGGAAACATCACTTTCTTTTCACTTAAGTTAAGGGTGGACTTAGGTAGGAGACCAGACGTCCCGGTTTTACCGAGGCAGTCCCGATTTTGAGTTGCGTGTCCCGAGTCCAATGTCTACTTTTGTCCTTGATTACATATAGGCCCTAGCCAAAGTGGTCTTATTATAGCCCGATCTCACTAAAAATCACATAGAAACATATTAAAGCATCCAGCATATGATTTCAACAATGTGCAGAGGCGCCGCATCCCATTAGGCATACCAGGCAACTGCCTGGGGCCCCCACACTACCTAGAATCGCCCCTGACAATGTGTGAGATACGCAACAGGGGTGGTCGCACAGTGGAATGCTTATGGAAAACCAGCGGACGAGCGCTGGGCGGAGATGTTCGCGCATTTCAGAAGCAGAGAGATTCTGTACAAAAATATATGTCTAATTCGTCAGTTTGCCGTGTTTCTGCATGGCACTAATCCCGTTGAGCTGATCTTTCCATAACAAACAATACTTGGACTGACGAGAGACCGTTGACTCAATTGGTGCAAATTCACTCCTCAAACAAAAATGTGTAGGCAAACAAAGTGTGCTTGTCTCTGTGCTCTATGAGTTTGATGTCCCTCTCTCTCTCTCTCTCTCTCTCTCTCTCTCTCTCTCTCTCTCTCTCTCTCTCTCTCTCTCTCTCTCTCTCTCTCTCCCACACAACACTCATTCAATGTCTTTTCATATTTTCTCTTAAATGTGTATGTAGGCCTACCAAAAATATATGATTTTCTTTCCCCATTAGCTTTGTTGTGAGCAGCCCTATAGGACAGTGATCATGATTTGCCTCAATATCAGAATAACACCCATAGGACAAATAGCAATGGTTGGTCATGGTAGCTCATTATTTGGTAGTGGCCATCCCCAAAATGCCCCAGAATACAGGAAATCACACCTACCAAAACAAAATTGTTAGAGGGAGGACCCCCAGACCCTCCGTTCCTGACTGCGCCCCACCCACAAATTTAATCACCAGCAGCCACCACTGGCGCTGCTAATCACTCTTTAAGTCGCAGGTGGCAGAATGTGGTGTGTGACGTGATGATTGGACCGTGTTGGGCCTACCGGAAATCCACTCATTTGATTCACGTGTGTTGTTTAACTTCACCAGGTCGGTCACACAACGCGTCCTCTAACGTTAGATTTGCAACTTGGACAGGCATGGACTTTCAGCTTAATTCTCTATCGTGGCTCGTAGGCCTATCCCTTCTCATTTCTGCACTCACGGAAAGCCAGTTTGCTATGCGATACGGCTCTAGTAAGAAAAGCTCTCCACTTCCGAGACGCTTTGAATTAAATAAAATCCCGCCAAAATTGAGACCAACCCCAGTTGCGCCACCTAAAACAGAAACGGTGACGCGCCCTTCTTCCGTCTATCACGGGATCGCCGTGAAGTGCCACGCCGACTCCATGGAGGTGGTGGTGCGGGCTGATCTCTTTAACACGGGCCTCTTCCTAGAAGCCCAGCACTTACACTTGGGCTCCAATGATTGCACAGCATTTCCATCCGCAGAGGCAGAGCTCACCGTCCATTTCAACCTGATGGAATGCGGCATGAAGCTGTCGGTAAGTGATGGAAGTAGGCTTAGCCTATTTATTTCTCAGGAGTTTCCAGTAGTCAGAAAACTGAGCTCAAGTTCATTCTTATTTAATCATGTACGATTTAAAAAATGAATGGTCAATTATAATCCACGTCTTCCAAATCGTCCTAACGATTTTCTTCTCCGCCAGTCCACGGATGACTCTCTAATCTATTCCAACCTATTGATCTACTCTCCTGAAGCCTCTCTGGACGGGTTGCTTCGCCTGGAAGGGGTGACCATCCCTGTGGAATGCCACTATAATAAGTGAGTCGTATCCCAAATGGACCCGGCTAATCGCAGAATGTTAACGACGTTGCTGCATGACAAATGGCCACGCCCACTACTTTGTTACCTTTCAGGAGGTATTCTGTGGATGGTTCGGCGGTGCATCCCAGCTGGATTCCGTTTGGCTCTGCAGCAACAGCTGAGGACCAAATGGAGTTCAAGCTGACACTTATGACTGGTATTCTACCACTCCGTTTTGGTTTGAGTGTCGATTTTGTTAACATTTTCTTTTTCTTTATTCTTTCACACTCCCATCCTTTGAAGAAAACTAAATCTAGAGGAGATTCATAACATTACTAGCACATTTGTGGTCTGGTAAACTATACCACACAAGGTGGATTTAATGACAACACAATTAAATTAAAATTAAATGATACTGGTTGAATTATCACTCAAATCCCTCTTCAGTTCTACAACTGGGCCTTGAGTTTTGAAGCGGTCCACAATATGACTATGCATGATGACCTAATGATGTGGTTCCCATTTCAGACGATTGGCAGCTTGAGAGGGGATCCCTGACGTACTTCCTGGGCGACCCCGTTCATGTGGAGGCGTCCGTTATCCTCAGCGACCACATGCCCCTGCGGATTTATGTCGAGCACTGTGTCGCCACGGTGACCCCAGACGCAGATGCGGCCTTGCGATACGACTTCATAGAACACCATGGGTGAGTCCCGGGCGTGGGGCCCCGATGATTCGGTTTGCGATGCTATTGCTCAATGCGTTTATTGTTGTTATTCTTTACCACCTCCACCCTTCTCGATTTCACGGCATCACTCCCACGTGTCTGTGTGTGTGATGCGGTCCTTTGAAACTCCTGTATGGTTTTATTACTCCAACGGTCCTCTTCCTTTTGCTCTCCCACCAGATGCCTTTCTGACGCCTACCTGACCGGCTCTGGCTCCCGCTATCTGCCCCGAGTCCAGGAGGACAAGCTGCGATTCAAGCTGGACGCGTTCATGTTCCACCAGGACTTCAGCAATCTGGTCTGTCTCTGACCCCCCCCCCCCACGTTTTCTTGTTCCAATGCAGTGGCTCGAACCGAGTCATGAGATGCAGAAGGAACCAAAGTAGACACTTTGGCCGTCGACATTGAGTTCTCTCCCGTTTTTTTAATTTTTAAGACAAAGGGAATGGAGGGCGGGCGGTGACCTCCTTCTCCTTTTTAATGCCTCACCTCTCTGCTGGAACTTGTCACTGTCTCCCACAGATCTACATCAGTTGTCAGCTGAAGGCTGTTCCTGCTACGACAGCGGTCAGCACTGAGAACCGGGCCTGCTCCTTCATCCACAACAGGTTGCACATTCACCCAGCTTAAACTAGTCGAGTGGTGAACCTATTGATGGGTCTAATTCATTTTTTTTATTATATATATAAGAGCTATGATTTGATTGTCATAAGCTGGAAGTGCCATAGGCTCCATTAACTATTTATGAGTGAAAGGCTCTGTTCCGACACGACTGTGCTCTGTATGATAGAGACACAGACGGACCGCTCTCGGTTAATTTGTGATCATTGGGCCAATCTCTTCCGTGATTGGTTTAGCATAACTATCTTGTCTGTCAATCGCAGCTACGTGAATGCAACATCTCTCTGTGGCAGTGCAATGTAGAGGGAGAGAGCCAAGGTTTTTTTTGATTGGGTTGCTGTGTATTCTGTGTTAGTTATTTTTTGCATGTGACACAGACGAAGTTCTCATTCGAATGCTCCTCAGGTGGCAGTCAGTGGATGGGCACCACAAGGCCTGCGACAGCTGTGATGTCGACCGGCAGTTTCTAGCCGCTTCCGCAGAGCAGAGTCCTTCCCTGTCACCAACGAGACCCCTGGAACCTGTGGTCAGGCTGCCCGCGGCCCGCCAAGCCGAGGAACCTCACACCGAAGCCAAACAGGCTCCCGCAAACTACTTCCGTTTCCGCCCCCCCAGCCACCTGAGGGCGTCTGCACCGATGAAGAGAGCCAACTCGGGTAGCGTTGAGTAGAGACGACAAAGCAACATACTGAAATGTTCAACCATTTTAAAATATTAAATGACACATTGTACCCCCGAGGTGTGTGTGCGGTAAGCCGTTACAAGTCGTTAAGAAAGTCAGCCTCTTCTGACATCACAAGTGGGCGTGTCCACCTAGCTGTAGGATGGATAGATGAGCAACGTTTAATACAGTCCACTGGGTAGGCTGGTAGACTGATCTATCCAGCACTCATCTAGGTGAACACGCCCACCTGTGATGTCAGAAGAGGCTGATTTTCTAAACGGCTTGTAAACACATTCACACCTGGTGGTTTGATATGTCACCTTTTAAACATTGTGTGTGTGTGTGTGTGTGTGTGTGTGTCCCCTCATCCTCCTTTTTATTTTTATTTTGCCAGAGTGGACCAAGACCACGTCCTCTGGGCCCTTGGTCATACTACCCTCCATCGTCCCCACAAAGCCAGCACACTCTGCTGCCTCTCTCCGGCCAATAACATCTCGATAGCCTGCAAAGACACAGTCTGGACATTGGGGGAAAAATAGGTCAACAGTGCCTTCAAATCCAGGAGCAGATGAATATATAAACCAACCACAAGCATGTTCACTGAACATTTACCAAAACTGATATAAGTAATAATGGGACTCCACTGGGCAAAATCCAACCGCATAAACCATCATCTTAAAATTATGTTTATTTTAGTTTTTAAGTAATTTTATTAATTAATTCGCTTGAAGGACTAACTTTGGCCAATAATCCTTTTATCACAGACGGCGGTAGTAGTTTTGGTTATTAAATGTTCAGTTTGACAGATAATTTTGTGCATGCCCATTTCTTTCAACACGCAGACAATCAGTTGAATTTGTGCACTTTGCACGGGTCGATGTGTTCAGTATTTTTTTGTCATGTGAGATTGATGAGCTACTCATCCTACTGACTACTCATCCCATGCCATATTCATCTTTTTATATGGCAGATGCAATTTGTTATGTCATGCTCCCACCCAATGCAATTCTTATTTGCCAGACAAGTTTGAATGTGAACTCGTTGTCTGGGACCAGATTGATTAGTGTGGATGTAGATCGTCATAGTATTCATGCTCCTGATGATCATTGAATGGTCCTTGCTGTTTATCTGAAACATCATGTAGGCTTTACCTAATTGATGTACAATACACAAAAATATGATTCTGATCTTTGGTGTTGAAACGGAAGTTCTTTGGATTCCCTTATGCTGCAATGTGATTGAGGCAAGTCATGTGGCCAGGGTTCATTTTGATGCTATAAGTGGCACTTAAGTGGAGCTAATCAGTTTATGGGAGTGAATGGCATTAGGGGGAACTCTTCCGTTTACGGGAATGAATGTCTTTTGTGGGTTGCTGGACGATAAAATGGCTGCTAAAAACATTAAGGCTTATTCAGAAAAGGAAAAATGTTACTGTCAGTTATTATGATGCTTGTTGGCTAATACATGATGCTTCATTCATTTTCTCGGTTCCCTCATTTAGTCATACTTTTCTACCACTGGTTAGAATTGTGCCAAACTACAGAATCGACAGTGCTTTTGGCTTTATATCATGCTTTCGCATGCAGATGTTGGGTAAAAGCATAACCTACACCTCGATTAAGCAAGGGCTTAGTTTTGCTAATTATGTCGTCATCTTCACTAAATTTTTCACGCACCCCTCTCACGAGTATTGTATATTTTTGTTTGTGTTTCACACATAAGCTTTGCTCTGTGACGCTTGTTTGCGTCTGTCTCAAATTATGTAGCTTGGGTGGGAAAGAGACATTATGGAACCAATGCTTCCATTAAGTACTTAATGGGCCACACGCACAGAGGAGAGTGGACCAGGGGGACCGGAGACTGGTGCCTCGTTTTACCGGCATCTTGATTATGGCTCTATGTTCGGTATCCAAGATATTAAGAGGCCTGAGTAAGCGGTCTCGCATGGATGAATATTTGATGAGCGTATATGCTCGGACTCTTTTCCGCTGTAGATAATAGGCCTATCACTGGGTTCCAACCAAAGGCACCACCGCCTGTGCGTTACAGGCTGGTTTTTACTACAAAACAATGGCGGGGATCACACAACAGCGAATACCAGCATTTTGGACAGTTTTATTTATATTATTGAACACTGTTTATTCCATCAGAAGATGTGGACCGGATATTTGTTCGGACGACCAGATCTGCTGCCCGCCCGGGCAGGGTAACGTAACGTGTTGCAAGCCAATAGTCGACCCGACTTACTACAACATCGCCATGATTACGCGCAAACTCTCTGGGATTCTTCTTTTGTTGCTTCTGTTCGCCATGGGCTATTCGATCCAGAGGTTGATCTGCTCCAAAACCAGGAGGCGGATTCACGACACGGAGCATCTTGCCGCGTCCCAGAGCCCCAGCGGCCACCCGACGCCCACCGTGTCGCGGGAGCCGCTAATCGTGGCCCCAGGCAGCAGTAGTGAGTCCGACGCAGCCCCACCGGCATCGTTGCCCACCTACGAAGAATGCATTTGCAAACGACTTCCGACGTATGAGGAGTCTCTGCTGGAGAGCAGCCTTGTGAGTCATGTGGAGACCACACACCAGGTAGTACGAGGCCGGAGACCGCATAGACATGAAGAAACAACTCGTGTCATTGTGCTTATCTTTATTGCACCCGCGAATACAACTTCCAGTTTGTAGTCATGTGTTGTATGATGAGTGTTAATTTCCATTATTTCCCGTTTTGAAAATGACCACATTTGAAATGGGTAATGGGTCCAATCTGTAAATAGCAGAAACAAAGCAAAGCCTCATTTCAGGCGCGCGTTGCCTGAATGGCGGCGTATGGATTTTACGCACGTTGTTTGAGCTAAATTAAGAAATTGATTTTAAAATATTTTACTCAGGGCTCTCATTGTGCTTAATTGTTTATCCAATCGGCAGTTCAAATAAAACAGATCCTCTGGCATACTATAGGCCTCAAGTCAGCCTACCGATGCCGGGTGGACTTTGCGCGGATATAGTGCACCGTGTCTTTGATATTCTCTTTGATTTTCACAGGATCCGAGGGCAGCTTGAGCAGCTGAGCCACGCGTCTGAAGCCCTCCTCAAGCCCGAAGCCCGTCGCGGCCGAACAAGGCTGGATGAACCAATCCCGATCGGAACACATCTTCGAGAAGTTGAAACGCTCCGTTAACTCCGTGACAGTCTGCGCGCCGGATACGTCTTGTTTGTTGGCGAGTACCACCACCGGGATGCCGGTCAGATGCTCGCTCTTCAGCGTGTGCTCTAGCTCTCGGCGGGCCTCCGCAAGCCGGTCCAGGTCGGAGCTGTCCACGACGAACACGACCGCCGCCGCGTCCTGGTGGTAACTCGCCCAGTGTTGGCGCATGTTCCTCTGGCCGCCGACGTCCCACACCGTCAACGTTATGTTTTTCTTGCCTCTTTTCTCCTCCAACATTTCGACATTAAACCCTATGGTGGGTTCTGTGGCGACGCGCTTTTTCTGTTTGTATTTGTAAAGCAGGCTCGATTTGCCCGCATTGTCCAGACCCAGAATGAGAACACGCACCTCCGGTTGAGACACCCGTTGTCCCATCGTCAATAACGAAATAAAAGTCAATCTGAAGAACCGCAAGGTAATAGCCGTGACGACCGTGTGAAGTAATTCCGTGTGACTTCACGCTGTTTACTCAGTGCGTTTCCCATAGTTACTCGATAAGCCTGTTAAACAGAGACCATAAACCTTGCTCTGGGCCTATAACTGATTAATGTCCAGAAGCAAAGGATCGTATTGTGAAGGGATATGTGATAAACTTCCTACTCTCCTCCTCTGTGATGCCGGAAAGGCCTGTCAATCATTATCGTGGTTGCAAAGTCCCAGGTGGATTATTGCATAATGTGTGCGTGGGCTGTGTGTATGGGGGGGGGGGGGGGGGGGGGCTCTATGCTCAGACATACAATTCAGTTAATGACATTGGTTCTTATATCGCCACTACTTTGAGGATTTTTTTTATATGAATCCATGTTTCTAGAGGTGACTAGATGTATTAGTAGTGGCTATTTATCATCGTAAAAATTAGAAGCCTTTTGTCACGCCTCTGCATGTATTCCCGTTTCAGCACAAGAATGTCTAAATCGAAACCATGTTACCAGCTTGTTATGACGAAGTGCTATTGCGTCTCCTTTCCGCAAGGGGGAGCTCTCGTTTTGCATAAATGATTAAGGCGCATCATAGACGGACCATGACATGGGGTAAACCCTGATCATTACCATGCAATATTTAATTTGCACACAACGTCATCACGTTTAACTATCAAATCAATGAAATTGAATTAAAAAATCACCCATAAGGTTAGATAAATTGAAAGACATATCATTGTATTAGCATTAAAAAAAGTTTTAAATAGTGGGCCTATTGAAGACGAACTAGCGGTTTGAGTTCACCATTAGGCCCTCCAATAAATAAATAAATGCATGTATGAATAATATTATTATATAACTGAAATTCTTTCCATTAATCCATGTAATAATCGCTGGGATCGTTGGTCCTGGGCTGAACCACATCACCCAGGGCCAGGACAGGGACTAAAGGTCCCAAAAAAAAACTTGTTTTCGTCTCCTTTCAGAGCGCACAAACAGCCCGTTGGGGTAGCTTGTCACTTCTTGAACCCTTCGTGTCCAGTTCGTTTCGAGTCTCATCGGTGGAAGACCCAAAAGACGTTTCGCCGTCCACTCGGAGACCACCTCGGTCATCGTCGGGCGCTTTTCCCATTAGAGCCCGCCAAGGAGAGGTGGACGAGGTCCACATCTCGACGCCGTGCACGTGGATCCTCGTACCTACTCGTATCCTTCCAGCTTTTACATTTGCTTCAGGCATAGTACCTCCGACGTCGAGAGTAAATAAATAAGACCTTGCAGTAAAAGGCTCACTTCAAATGTCAATATCTGTTCCATCTCTCCTTTGGTTTGACCCACACGCCACCAGTCGGGTTATCCACCACATACACCAGGCCGCTGGTGTTAGTAGAGTGTCTGTGCTGCCACGGGGAGTGCTTTCTTCTGCCCTCCCGATCTTGAATGTCCCAAGGCCTACCCCTCATCTGAAGAGTGCAAGAAAATAAGCAGTGTGTCTTGAAATCGTGGGTATCTTCATTTAAATAAACCCGCTGCTCGTCTATAGAGCCGAGGCTTTGGATCAACATTCGCTCCTCCATAGATGACTTCGATCCGTGCTGTCCCATTGTGGTTTATTGTATATCCCGCTACGTGGATGCTTCTTGCGTTTTGTGAGCTCCGGCTCTTGCCGCTCTTAAATACCCTGGACTGGGTTCAAGCTTTCCGGTAAACCGATGTCAAATGACGTTCAGTTAAATTACTGGACGGTGAGTCGCCTTGCAGTGGTCTACAGTGACACCACAGTGGCTAGCCAGCACACATAACTATTTGTAGCGTTGGCCTGCTTCCCATAAACACGCAAACGACGTCATACTAGTTCCCCCCTCAGTGTGAGGCCACCTTATATAGTGATTATTTCCAGTACAGTAAACCAATTGGGTTGACACATCAGATCATAATGTGTTTTTCCATGAACTGTGTTTGGCTAGGGTTCTTCTGTTCAACTTTAAAAGCATTCCATATTGTATTTCTACACAGCAGCTGTGGATGTCAGTTCATGTCAACACACTCGAATTTCAAAACAACCCAGCAAAATAAAATTTATTGGCAGACTGTCACGCAGATGAATAAAACGTTCACAATGAACATTTTACGATTTCAATACTGAGATCTCACATACATAATCTTCATAAATTGTGTGTTGGGCGGATTTTAAGATTTAAATAAGGCATTAAGGTAGCTTATTAAAGAATAATAAGAAAAATAGGCTTATCATTTCTCTCAATACAACTAATGCAAACAAAAATAACACTTGATAACAAAAAGTAGGATTCAAATCAGTAGTAAATCAATTACAATCAAATATGATCGCATATAAAAAGAAAAGTGTGTTTTTTTCCCCCGTCATATTGCTTCTTAAGCGGCATGGCATTACAAGCAGATAACATTCACGTCACGGCTGCATTATACACGTGTCGTTTTTTTTTCTCTTTATAACAGCTGCATCAAGTCACAGCCGTTCACACCACCTCATGCCCTGATATGGACGGCATGCATCCGTTTAATGTGGGATGGTTAAGCCCAATCGCGACTGCATACTTAGGGAGGGGGGGGGGGGAGTTTGGGTCTAAATCAGGGCACACATACGTTACACACGACATCCCCTTTCTATTGCGTCTACGTGGGCTGATATGCAAGGAGTAGTCATTCCGCATGAAAATAAATCTTGAAAGTGCAGCGTGTGTGTGTGTGTGTGTGTGTGTGTGTGTGTGTGTGTGTGTGTGTGTGTGTTTGTTCTAAGGTAAAGCGGTAGCATACATGTACCCCAATGTCCAGTAAACAGTAGATCGATCACAGTCTCACGTGCTGGTTTCGAGAAATCACCTCGGATCGGGTGCGACGATATCTTTTTGAGATTCAGTGTATTTGATCCTTCAAGATGCAATTTTTTTTATATACAGATTTTTTTTTTTTTTTAAATAGGGTTTAATACCAGAGCATTCAGGGCGCCGGTGGCGGCGACCCATCCTCCCCCCCTGGTGGTGTTGTCCATGCCCCAGGTGTAGTAGGAGTGGGCCAAGGCTAGCCAGAACCACAGCGCAGGCTCACTCGCCGCTCTTAGCCCCGCCCTTGCCGCCGCCGCCACTCTTGAACCTCACCACCATGACGGTGATGTTGTCGGGGCAGCCGCGGTAGAAGGACTGCAGGACGATGCTCTTGGCGCCGTAGTGCGGCTCGTCCAGCCGCTCGCGCACAAAGCGCACCGCCTCCTCGTTGCTGAAGGCGTCCCAGAGGCCGTCCGAAGCCAGGATCATGAACTCGGGCTGCAGCTTGTCCAGGTCAAAGGTCACGATGTCGGGGTCGGGGATGACTACGTTGAGGTTCTTCAGCGGGTAGTCGCCCAGCGAGCGGGACATGGCCAGGATACCCTGGACCCTCCAGGAGCCGTTGAAACTGATGAAGCCCCCTGGGGAGGAGAGGAGCACAGGGGAAGTTAACTTTGTTGTTCAGCTGAGGCGTCATGGTTTTTGATCAGGAAAACATTATAGGGTTATATACCATGAGCAATGGATGTTTCATTAAAAATACAACAAACTAGTATCATTACTTAATGATTGATTCAAAACAAATATATAACCTTGTAGTCACCCACAACGGTAAGCTGTCTAGATATTGATGCAATTCCAATAAAGACCAGCAGATGGCGACAGGTGGACTTCAACCCGATGCCCATTGCTTTCGATTGCTTCATTTTAATGAACCAACTCACCTGCACGCTTGATTCTTTTACGCTCTTTCAGCTGGTATGGTTTGTGGTCATGTGACAAAGCAACGGCGTTGCCGTCCTTGTCACACAAAACACCACGCGAATCTCCAACATTAGCCACCGTTAGTTCTCTGTCTGATAGCAGTGCTACCAAACATGTGGTGCCTGAGGGAAGAGGGAAGGAGTGATGAAGTAAGGCGTGTGCGTGTGTGCGAAATGTGTTGCATGAAATGACCTAGTGGTTGATTGCATTAAGCATCCTAGAACGCCATATGACTTTAATGTGAAGATCTGTGTCGTCAAGAACACAAAATGTAATTGTAGTGTTATTGAACGAAATGTGATTCTTTGGCAATTCAGAAACTGTCAATGGTAACAAATATATACATGGTTATGAAAACAAGCTATTTCCAGATGTTATGCTTGTACAGTATTTGTTTTACTCTGTACTCAAATAAATCAAACATTAAGCTACAGTTAGAATTGTGAATTTACTAAATTAGAAATACGGTTAAAAAGTGTATGTATATCCAATGAGAGTCAGAGATCGGCATATTTGATAGGGAATATAATGTTAAACTTTTTCGGTTAGTCTCAAATAAATAGATGAGCGGATGGGAGCTGTAGAAATAGAAGTAGAAATTATGGTCACAGAAACAATCTCACAACATTTTACGGAATTACAAGTGCTAACTTTATCTCACAGAAAATCCCCCCCGGCCAAAACGCATCACTAACAAAACACCAGTGCATAGCACCGACGCGATTTGGCCTCCTTACACCCCCATGTCATCACCGCCGTGTCCGAGTATGTATGCACCTCCAATCATCCCCGGCTCCTGACCTGCTTCATCGTGATTGGCTGAGAGTTTGTCCAGCATGTCACGATCGACTGCCATGATTCGCTGTTCCAAGATACTGGCGTAAGACTGTGAGCTCTCTTTCCGCTCGCGCTCAAATGCCTGCAGCTGCTGCCTCAGGGCCTCAGGCAGATGGGCCTTCACATAGTCAGCCGCTGCCTGGTGGGGGGGAACATAGAGGTTAGTGCACCTGAGGAGATAGAGAGAGAAGGGAGGAGAGAGACAGTCAAGGGGGGGGGAAAGAGCAAGATAGACCCAGGGGCACACGGTTGAAAAAAAGGGCATGCTTTTTTGCCGAGTACGCAGTAGTTCCAGGTGAGAAATTAGTCTTTTGTATATACGTGTAGTTTCATTTAAATAGTTATTCTAAAATGAGCTGCAGGTTATAATAAGAGATTCAGGTGGCACTCTGGTTGGACTTGGTTGTTTCCATGGTTTAGATCAGCAGGGCCTGCATTATTATTTAAAGTTAAAGGACTGGTCAGTAACATTTTATACCTTATCAAAATGAGGATCTTCAACTGGTTTGCAGCGCTATAAAGGTTGCAGTTAACCTGTAAACCCAGGACATACAGTGCCAAATGCAAGATTCTAACCGACCAGTTTTGCAATGAAACTACAAACTGGGAAATGACGTTCCAGCATTGGTTCCCGAGGTTAGAGGATATCTTCTTTACAAGGCGTCTGCTCTTTTTATCTCAAGTGCCTCCAGATGACCCCAATAGAAGTTGAAATTAATGGAGCATTCCATCATCTGTGACTTTGCCTGTAGTGGAGGTTGAAGCAGGTGTTCAGTTGAATTATTGAACCACCCATTGCTTACCCCTCTTCCTCACTTATACTTCTGCATACTGACTTATACTTTAGGGCCTCCGTCCACAGTGAAATGAAGAACCGGCTCCAAGCCTTATCCAAGATACAGCAGTGGCAGGCATTAACGTATATTATGTCATTTAAATGTTACATAATACCTAGGCCTACCTCATATACCACAATATCTTATGGTCATGTATTCATTTCCAAATACATCTTTACATGATCATATATTGCAACTGTAGGTTTATATTTAATTTTATTTTGTAAAACAAATGATTGCCTCATTTAAAAATATATATATGTGGAAATTACAGGATACTAATTATAACCGAAAAGTATAGCTGGACCTATAAGCAGTAGTTATGGGAGAAGTTGTACCATAATGTCCTATAAATATGAATCACTGTAAGGCAATGACAGAAAGGATATTATTTTGAAGGGCACACAATGTGCCATGTTCTGGAGGACTGGCAGATCTCACACTGGGAGGGTAAATATTTGATTTGGGAAAGGGTGCAGACTGTGAGCAAGCAGTCATGAAGCAAACACACACACATACGCGCGCGCACACACACACACACACGTATAACACCTGTTGGTTCTACTATCATTTAGGATCACAATACACAAATGGCACTTACATCCGACATGTAATAGGTAATATAAATCGAAATCAGTCATTTCAAACCTGAATAACTCGTCATCTATTTGTTTAGAATCAGCCCGGTTCAGAAAAGACCCAATCACATCCCACACCCGATGTCGATAAAACTATGAACACTGAGGTGCCCTAAGGTGCTTAACCAGATTAAAGAGGGAAAGCAGATGTTTCTGTGGTAGGTTGGGCGTTTCCACTACTGATGGAACCACTTGGGGGCGTTGTGGGTGACAGATGGAGCCTGTAACACGTGGTGCATAGACAGCCATGAGAATTCACTGACCCTTAACTAGGGGAGGGAAAGAAAGGAAGACAAAAGCCTTCTTCGCACCCACGTGTCCTACTACACACACAATGCAGTGTGTGTGTGTGTGTGTGTGTGTGTGTGTGTGTGTGTGTGTGTGTGTGTGTGTGTGTTCCACCAAGTCCCCAACACCGGCCCCAGAACAAGGTACATCTTAACAATGGGAAGGGTACACAACAACTAATGCTTGTTCAAGATGTGGAAAGTTAAACAGGATTTGGTAGAGGTGTAATAGGGTACTACAGTACATCATTTCCTTCCGTCCCTGGTAATATGAGGAATACGATTATTTAAGAATAACAACACATTATTTCCCTGTGTGGCCCACATAGTAAAATGTGGAGTTAAACCATGGACCTATTAGTTAAACATGTGCAGCAGGAAAAGACAATAAACCGACGCATTCGTTTTAGTGGGAGAAATTTGGTTAGTCTTGAGCACATCTAAATGACAAATATGGGCCTATGTAGCATACTTTCCACTCACCTCTCCACCGTGACCGTCAAAGATCCCAAATATGGACGGGTGGGATTTGTTAGTGATGTCCGTGAGCACCTCGAAGCGGTCCTCCATGTGATCCCGCCGCCCCTGGATGGAGTACACCGCCACGTTGTTGTTCTTGAACTCCCATGTTTTGGAGAACTCGGCATCCAACACACTTAGGCCGCCCAGCCGGTCGTTCATCATCATCTCCGCCACTTTCCCCTTGACCATCTTCACAGCGTCGCGGCTCGACTTGACGATGGTCTTCACCTCGTCGGTGTGGAAGAAATAGCTCCATAAGGCCAGGCTTATACACAACAGGAACAATGTCTCTGGCCTGAGCAGAAAATAACGCATGATCCGACCAAGAAGAGACAACAACGTCATTGTGTCTCCTATCATCACACGCAACCAAACTGCGGTCTGTCTCTTCTTCACGTGCAATTCACTCCATCCGATCGAAGGGGGGGATTTTTTTTGTGTCAAAATGTCTGACACGAGAGATGCGGGTGAACGTGCAATCCGGCCCGATCGAGTGCGTAGTCTACCCGCCCCAGACGGCCGATGGTCGGTCAGCAGTGCAATGAAAGCCAGGCAGAGGCGGACCAGGCCGTTCTCATTGATTTGAGCCGCTGCTCAGCAAGACGCTACGCGAAGATCTCCGGCAAACAGCTGCATGCGGATTCGCTAAAACATTAAGCGCGGTCCTTTGTAGCGGAAAAACTCACCTGGAGGTTAGATAAACATTTGAAGGGAGACATCGAGGCTATTTTTGGACGTATTATGAAGTCCCCCGTTGTTTCGCTGACCCAGTTTCTTCTCCGGGTTATCGTGTCTATATAATTCCTGTCCCCTCTCTCCGTTTGCCATAACCGTAACATTTTCCACACTCCCCCATACTAGCGTTTGTCTGTGTCGCTGCTGGCGAAGGGCGCAGATGCAGGGAACCCATACACTGTCACGCATCGGAACCAATAGCAGAAGAGAATGGTCGATTCACTTAATATTGCCATAACATATTATGTTCATCAGTCGGTAATTTAATTAAATGTAAATGGGCATTTAGATACTTGAAACATATCAATAATTTAAAAGACTATACAATATGCTTCCAAAATACAATCATGAACACTCAGATACAGAAATTTAAATTAAATTTCAATTATATTAACCTACAATATTCGTTTTATTATAAAGTGGAGGCCCATTCTGCATGGATGTTAATGTCATTAATATAATTAACAGGCTTATTTATTAAAGGTAGATAGATAGCTAGCAGAACTATAATTATAGACAGCAGGCTATAACTCATGATCTTTCATTTCATTGTTTCCAATCAACAAGATGCTTTCTACACAGCTTAGTGCTTGTAGGTTCAACTCTAAAGCATGGGAACTTTGTTTGCCCCCGATCCCAGTTCTCCAGATAAACCTTTCAAAGCTTCAAAAATAAGCTTTGTCTCACCATACCATATTGAACCAAACCTTGTTTACAAAATGTTTATAAATCTCGTGATTGATATTACTATTCATAACATTATCCACAAAATCGCAGTCTTGACCCATCCAATGTCGTGTGTGATCAACGCATAGGGGGGCTGAATCGGATCCCACCTAGGGATAGAGGTCAGAGGTCGACATCCTAGACGCACTGCTTTGTGGGACATGTGAAGTTCAGCGGTGCGGTGTTCCTGTGAGCTGTGTTTGGTTTACGAGTGGAGCCTTTGGGCTTCCTAGATCAAGGAGGAGAATGGTGAGATCAATGTTGTTATGGCCCGTTTTGGGACATGGATCCTGGTCTCGGTGGGTTTGCCCTGAGTCAGTTCTTCTTTAAAGCAGCGCCAATTAGCATAGTAGCCACAAGGTACTCAACACAGTTCAATGTAACACCTATACTGTATGGGGTGTCATTGCAGATTATGTGTGTGTGTGTGTGTGTGTGTGTGTGTGTGTGTGTGTGTGTGTGTGTGTGTGTGTGTGTGTGTGTGTGTGTGTGTGTGTGTGTTGTCTTGTGTGTGTTGGTGTGTGTGTGGGTGTGTGTGTGAGAGTGTGTGTGTGTGTGTGTCTGTTTGAGTGTGTGTGTTGGTGTTTGAGTTTGTGTGTGTGTTGGTCTGTTTGTGTGTGTGTGTGTGTTGGTGTTTGAGTTTGCGTGTGTGTTGGTCTGTTTGTGTGTGTGTGTGTGTGTGTGTCATGGTGTGTGTTGGTGTGTGCGTGCGTGTGTGTGTGTGTGTGTGTGTGTGTGGGTATGTGTTTGTGTGTGTGTGTATGTGTGTGTGTATGTGTATGTGTGTGTGTGTGTGTGTGTGTGTGTGTGTGTGTGTGTGTGTGTGTGTGTGTGTGTATTGTATGCAGTCCTGAGACTTTCAGTTCCATGTCCCTCAGGAGTCATGCAATATGTTCCTACAAACCCACCCACCCTGTCTAAACCCTTGATGATTGTAATCCCTCGTGTTCTCGTTGGCTCGAGAGTAAAGCGGTCGCAGCACAAGCCGGGCACTATAAAGGAAGGCGTGCACAGCACCAACCACCAAAGCATGGACTGAGTCTGCCAGTCATCTTCTCAGCAAGGTAAGGTTCTCCGGACCATTCTGCTCGGGACTCGACATCACGGCAATGTTGTCTCCGCGATGGGAGTCAACTTTATCCTTATCGTGGAAACAAATACGTATCTGGTCGAGAGCAATCCGAGATCCTTCCTCAAAATATCAACACGATCGATTGATGCCGAAGTAATGTTAACATGTCTGTTGATTCCAGCCCTTCTGCTTTGTACGTGTCTCTCTTATTTCCTACCGGGGCAGGTCTTCATCACCACACACGTAAACCCGAAGGCATGGCACGTCTTCAGCCGGCGTTCCTCTGGTCCGCCGCCCTGCTGGTGCTGCTGGCCCTGCAGGCCGCCGGCGCCAGGACCACGGCCCGCTCGCCCAAACCTCAGAACACCAAGAAGCCCCCCCGGGCGGGCTCCGGCACCGGAGGAGGAGGAGGAGGAGGAGGGAGGGTCCGGAGGACCACCACCGTCCCCCCGATGTCCTCCAGCAGCATGGCGACCGACGAGACCACAGAGTCCATGACGGACACCTACTCCCTGTCTCCCACCGACAGCACCACCTTCTCCGAAGACGCCTACCCCACGGATTTCATTCTGGACGCGGTGGTGCCCCCGGGGGTCCGCCCCGATAACTTCACCATAGACCTCAGCCAGTGCTTCTACAACGTCTGTGAATGCTGCCCCCCCAACAAGAAATCCCTCGGGCCGCCAGGTGATATACGTCACATAGGAGAACGTTTACCAGGGCGGGAGACATCAAACGAGGGCCTAGACGTCCTTTCGGGTAGAATTGAAAAAGTGTAAAGGCTCATTTAGTTGTTCGTTAACGCCTTGCTCTCCTCTGTCTTCCTACCAGGTGTACCTGGGATGCCCGGAGCTAATGGACTTAATGGAGACCCAGGTACACGCGGGTTTCCCATGCAGGCTTGCTTCCTTTTGCTTGGAGTGAATGTAACGTATGCATTGTTTAGCATTTTAGTCGTATAGTAGAGGACTTTATTCATCCGCGATTTACAGTGACTTCAGACACATGTCGTTAAGGAGCCGGTCGGGGTGAGGAGTATCGCTTTAATGAAGCTTGGAGTTAGACGTTTGATGGAACCTAGAACCTTTCAGCTTGGAGGCGAACATAGCCACTACTACATTATAATGTATTTATTTTCAATATGACAATGAAGGGTCTTCTGAATTCTACATAACACAGGTCAAGCTGGTCTTCCCGGGCCTATCGGACCTCCCGGGGTCCCGGGATTGATGGGGAAACAGGGTGATAAAGGTAGGCGTCTGGCAGCAGCCGCTCCATGGTATCGCAGTAATAATGCACTGGCAATGGCTGCTTATGGTTAGAAGAGCCTGAAGCTTTCTCAATGAAAGGGCGGCTGAAGAGATCTCTACTCCCCACAGGTGACCCGGGTCTCAGAGGAGAGAAAGGGGAGCCCGGTTTGAAGGGCGAGCTGGGTCTCAAAGGAGAGGCTGGACCCAAGGGCAGTCCGGGGATCGACGGCCCCGCCGGCCCCCCAGGGGTCGCGGGGTTGAAGGGTCTGAAAGGGGACAAGGGCGAGTGCCCTCTGCCCCCAGCCGGACCCCCTGGCGAGAGGGGTGAGCCGGGTCTGAACGGCACCGACGGCCTACCAGGGAAGAAGGGAGAGCCCGGAGCCAAGGGAGACCGAGGGAACCTAGGTCCCCCGGGGGGGAGAGGCATGCCGGGGCCCAAGGGAGACCGCGGCAACAAGGGCGCGCGCGGCGTTCGAGGCCCTAAAGGGGCCCATGGAGAAGATGCGCCCCTGATCCGCTCGGCCTTCAGCGTGGGCCTGTACCCCAGCAAGTCCTTCCCCCCGCCGGGCCTGCCCGTCAAGTTCGACAAGGTGTTCTACAACGAGGAGGGTCACTGGGACCCGTCCGCCAGCAAGTTCAACGCCACCCACCCGGGCCTGTACGTGTTCGCCTATCACCTCACTGTGCGGAACCGGCCCCTCAGGGCCGCCCTGGTGGTCAACGGCGTGCGGAAGGTGCGGACGCGCGACTCCCTGTACGGCCAGGACATCGACCAGGCCTCCAACCTGGTGCTGCTGCAGCTGGTCCCCGGCGACCAGGTGTGGCTGGAGACGCTGAGGGACTGGAACGGGGTGTACTCCAGCAGCGAGGACGACAGCACCTTCTCCGGCTTCCTGCTCTACCCGGGCGCCGCACTCCTCTGACCGGGGATCTCCGCCCGACCGCCCGGCCTGCGACCCACCGTCTGAACTCTGCCTTCCACCCTGCTTTAGAAGAGGGGCTCCCTCTTTAGCCCGTTTTGCACTACTCGGTTCAGTCTTAATCAATGCTATATGCTGTCAAACGCCACTGCTAGTCATGTGCCAGCTTGCTGCTTTCACAGCTCATCTTAATCAATGCTTCGCTTGCCCTTAACACGGGTGAGTTTAACACCCTGTACGCAACAACTGTTGCTAACAATGTATTCTGTATTCTAACAATGCAATAAAATTGGGTCTTCAATCATCATTTTTAAAGTCTTCGTCTGTGTTTATAAAACGAGAGGGACTTCTGTAGCCGCAAGCATTCAATTCAAACCACTCAGAAATGATCAAGTCACCGTCGATGACTATGTGAAATTTGATGAACAATATTTTCATTTCTGTACCACTAGAGGGCACAGGAAGCTCAGGATTTACATAGAAGAGCCGCAGTGTGAGATTTTAGACCTGGTACTGTTTACTGTAGTTGAAGGGGGTTGCAACTATATTTAATGAACGAAAGAAAAAAAATATAGAAAGAAAGGTAAACAGCATAAAACATAAAGAAACGTACTCCCTAGCCTACTAACTAACTAGACAACCTTCAAGAAATAATAGGTTATTGGGAGTACATTTCAAATTGGTGTTGCTATAATTGTTCAACTGTAGGCCTATATGTGCAACAATAAGCTAAACTGACATATATTATATGTTGGAGGGAGGAA
>NC_044055.1:8945651-8963151 GCF_902167405.1 Gadus morhua | reverse complement strand
AGTCCTGGGGGCCGCCGGCGGTGAATCCTGGTCCTCGGTGAAGCTCTCGGGGCTGCCCTCCCCGTCCCCGTCGGGCAGGCTCCCGCAGCTGGAGCCGGGCGACATGGTGTCCAGGAGGTCCTCCCGGCTCAGGCCCCCCACCGTGCCATCCGGGCCCTGCATGGGGCACCCGTCGCGGGGCCCCACCATTAGCCCCGTGTCGCCGTCGCCCGGGTTCCGCCCTCCGTCCTGGTCCTCCAGCAGGTTGGACAGGAAGCTGATGTACTTCATGGCCAGCCGCAGGATCTCGTTCTTGCTGAGCTTCTTGTCCGGCGGGTGCGTGGGGATGAGCTTGCGGAGCTCGGCGAACGCCCCGTTGACGTTCTGCTGGCGCCAGCGCTCGCGGCTGTTGGTGAAGATGCGGCGCACGATCTTGGGCTGGCCGGCTGGAGGGAGGAGAGGGGACAGAGGGGGTTTCGGGGGACGCACGATGAGTTACGGGGAGCAAGGAGAGACGAGGGAGAGAGGAAGGAGAGAGGAAGGAGAGAGGAAGGAGAAAGGAAGGAGAGAGCAAGGAGAGACGAGGGAGAGATGAAGGGGAGAGGATGGAGAGAGGAAGGAGAGAGGAAGGAGAGAGCAAGGAGAGAGGAAGGAGAGAGGAAGGAAGTAGGAAGGAGAGGGAGGAAGGAGAGGGAAGTGGGGATTGAAAAGTAGGCTTTCGAGGGATGGAGGAGTGGATGGAGGAGTGGATTGAGGAGGGGATCGGGGGTACAGAGAGGTGGGAGACGATCGGTGAGTTAAAGGGAGGGAGGAGAGGATGAGGAGAGAGGAAGGAGGGGAAGGAAGAGGAGGGAAGAGGGGATAGACATGTCGGCTTTCGAGGAAAAGAGGAAGAAATGGAAGAGGAGAGGTTACAGGGGGTTGGGAGACAGAAAGGAGAGAGGAAGGAGAGAGAAGGAGAGAGTATGGAGATAGGAAGGAGATAGGAAGGAGATAGGAAGGAGAGAGTAAGTAGATAGGAAGGAGAGAGGTAGGAGAGAGGAAGGAGAGGGATGAAGAGGAGGGAAGAGGGGATAGACATGTAGGCTTTCGAGGAGAAGAGGAGGAGATAGAGCAGGAAATCAGGGAGAGGGAGGCAGTGGGGGAGGATGAGGAAGGGGAGAAGGAGTAGGAGGAGAAGAGGAGGAGGAAGAGGAGGAGAGGAAAGGAGAGGAAAGGAGGACAAACAAGCTGGTGGAAACATTAAATGAAATGCCATTGATGCACATGGAGATGGAACTGAAAACTTTGATTTGGATGAAAGAATGTGAAAAATGAAAAAAGAGCCTCAGAGGCTTCAGAAACAAGATGGCGCTACGTGACAAAATTGCTCTCGATATGATTTCAAAACGTAGTTACATTAATTATATTTACTCTATGGTGCCTTTACACCATGGAGTTAATAGTTTATCATGAACACGGTGTCGTATCGGCCTTATCCGGTGAATGTCGGCTATAATAACTAATTTTTTTGCCGAATACTGCCAAATACATCGATATGGAATTATGTGTTGTTGTTTCTAGGGTTTGAAATACATTTATTCGATTTCAATAGTCAATTTTTTTCTTATTTTCTCACCAAATTCTGAAATATATCGGCATCGGACCAACCACCAAAATTAAGGAATAAGACATGACGATTCCTCGAATACGGTGTTATAACGTCACGTGATCTTATAAACAACGCAAAACGCAGGCGCAGGTAACGTTCAAACCCAACCGCCCTCCTCCCGCTCCCCATCCACGCTGTGTTCCTGTCTATCGTGCTGCCCTTGGAACACACCCAGACTATCTTAATCCCCCAGCCCATGCTGCAGTAGAAACCCTGGCATGGGGACTGGAGGGCTGCAGCCCACCCCCACTCCCCCCCCCCCCTCCCAGCCTTCCACCCCCAGCCTCCATCCCCCGGTGTGACAGGGAGTGGGCAGTGGATGTATTATAAATGTTTTACCTACAGACCTCAGCTCTAGCCTGAAAAAAAAAATCGGCAATCCTTGCTGACACACGGGTGAACGCCTGTAATCCCACATCAAAACCGCAGGCGTTCCACCCTGCAGGGCTGCATTACGTTCACATCCAGCGTGTGGTTGTTTCCTTTTAAGTATAATTCCAGTGACAGTGGGTGAGAAGGGGAACGGGCTGACGGCGGCGTGAGCGAGGGGTGCATGCTGATTGGATGGGAGTCGTGTTGACGGCGATTGAGGATGAGGAGGAGGAGGGTTGGAATGGAGCGGAGAGGAGGAAGAGGACACAGCAGAGGTGCGCCTTACCATACTTATAAAGATCTAAAATGCGCCTACCCTCGTCGATCTCAACATCGTAAGGCGCTGGTCTGCGCTTTACCCTGTTGCTGGGGTACATGCCGTACTGGTCAGACTCCCCTCCGAGACTGAAGACAGGGGAGAACCGGGACGAACAACACACACACACACACACACATGGGTTAGGTTAACGCCTGGACAGGCCACAGACATATGGATGCCCAGACACACACATATGGACCCGCACGCACACACACACACACACACACACACACACACACACACACACACACACACACACACACACACACACACACACACACACACACACACATACACACAGTATTTTCTGGCAAAAACACTTATCAAAAAGGAATTATGCATTATCAATCAGTAAAATGATTTAGAATCAATGTGCATGCGCTCGCGCTCACACATACACACACACACACGCACACACACACACAGACACACACGTACACATTTACAAACACACACACTCACACAAACATGTATTTTCTGTCAGAAACTCTATCAAAAATAGATAATTCATAATCAATGTGAAAAATGATTTGGAATCAATGTGCATGCATGCACCCGCGCTCACACACACAAACACACACACACACACACACACACACACACACACAAGCATGCATGCACGCTCACACACAAACACGCACACACACACACACACACACACACACACACACACACACACACACACACACACACACACACACACACACACACACACACACACACACACACACACACACACACACAAACACACACAGTCTTTTCTGGCAGAAACTCTCAAAAAGGAATAAAGGAATACTGCATTATCAATGTGTAAAATTACTTGGAATCAATGTGTATTCATGCGCTCGCATTCACACACACCAGCATCAAATTGCACATTAGACATACGCATTATAACACACACACACACACACACACACACACACACACACACACACACACACACACACACACACACACACACACACACACACACACACACACACACACACACACACACACACACACACACACACACACACACATTGACATGCACTTCGAAAAGCAGCCGATGCTACAATAACCAAGTTGCATGATTAATCTTCATTAAATTATTCACTTTTTTCAAACTTCCATTGTGAAAACGATAACTAATAACAATGAACGATTAAAAAAATAGACAAAACATGTCTATACATGTTCATAATTACCTGTTGATGGCGGCGAGAGGTTGCGCCAGGTTGTAGAGCATCGCTCGCGCCGGCAGTGGGAACGCGTTGGGGCTCAGCTGCACCATTCGAGCGTCGTCTCGTCGCGGTAGCGGAAACTGCACGGGAGGTCTGCGAAGTTCCGTGCTCGGCACCAAATGGCTCTCCGTCCTCTGCTCTAGCGCTTTTATAGCGTCTCTCCTCGAGAGCTCGATCACTGGCACTTCCCTTTTCAGGTCAAGGGCGTCGTGAGAGGCAGTTTCCTTGGCAACGCCGTTGATGATGATGATGGTCCCGTTGCTCGAGTTCTGCAGAGGGACGTCATCATCTGTCTCCTTAACCCCCTCTCCGGTGAAGTCCCCCGCCTCCCTCGAGTCTTCGTCAGCTTTGCATCCATTGAGTCTGGTGATGGAGTCCTCCTTCTCTCGAGGACTGGACGCCACGTCGGGACTCCCGGGACAAAGCTCTTGCTTCCGTTTTTCCATCATTTTCATCACCACGCGCACAAACCCACGAGCCCTAGATCCTGAAATAGGTCCGACAATTACGCCTTATGTTCGGATGGAAAAAAAGACAAACCGTTCCTGAACCCTATGATATCTTTTCTCGATTCCTCTACTCAAAATAGGCCTTAATAAAAAACACAGCAACGGATTGCCCACAACGAGGCCCACCAGAAATGATTCGTTAATCAATTTGACCAATGACCATCTAATTACCTAGGAATGGATGCTTTGTTCCCCTCATAAGCCCCGCATGCAACGGATCTTGTAATAATTAGGCCTAGGCCTATATTGTGGTTTTCAACGAACGAAACGATGTCAACATCATGTAATGTCAGGTCCCGGGATGTGGAATGCCTCTCTCCTCTCGGACCGTTTGCAGGTTGCAGATTGCGGTGCAGCCTGTTTCTTCAGCGAAGGCGGTTTGGGTGTTCCCTTAAGTTCAACCGATTTGGAAAAGATAAGGTTTAGGGACCCCCCACGCCCCCCCTTTAAGATTAACAGAATGCCACACGTTTATAATGTTAAGTGGCCGAGCTTATATTGTCTTGCCTACTTTATGTTAAGGAATATACAATATGATTACGTTTAATAGGCTATTCGAGTATTACCGATGACCTATAATAATGGAATCTATTGAATTGTTTGGGCTGAAAATGTTAATGTACACATAACGACCGTTAATGTGTGTAAAGTGAACTTGGCCCTGGACTGGCTGTAGGCTACTGGAATATACTCTCTCGATGGGAGCGTTATTGTTCCTCTGCAGCAACATTTACTAAATGATGGATATTGGCAACAATAATGTGACATTGATTTAATACTGTTTATTAACGATCATTTACGTTCTCTGTCGAGATATAATATCATCCGTTAGCTTACTCCTATTGGCAC
This sequence comes from Gadus morhua, assembly GCF_902167405.1. NCBI lineage: Eukaryota > Metazoa > Chordata > Actinopteri > Gadiformes > Gadidae > Gadus > Gadus morhua. The sequence goes on along the minus strand of NC_044055.1, from coordinate 8,958,246 downwards.
TACAGTGGTGGTAAAAGCTGATATAATAAAGCTATGGATGCATTGAAGGTTCTTATCTGCGGTCCATTGTTGCAAATACAGGATAAATATTTTAGGTTTTATTTTTGGTCGAGGCCTGGTTGTGATGGGGTTTCAGAGAACATCAAAAGGTATGCTAATCATAGCCTATGTAATCGGTGTCCTATAAACACACATTTAGATCTAATTCGTTGTTATTACAGCCTGATATCTCCATCATATTACAAGACAATATAATATTTAAACAGACTTGAGGAAACCCTCCAGCGCATTTTAATGCAGGACATTTTACAACAGGCCTGTGGCCCGTTATTTATCCTCAGAGTGAAATCCGTCCTATCGGACAATAACAGAACGAAAACAAAAATCCCACACAACGCGAATTAAATGTACGCATATTCACACCAAAATAAAATCCCTCCCCCGGCGCTAAAAAATAAGAGAAATACGCGTTTCGCCCTTACCGTTCCTGCCGTGTTGTTGACGTTACTGTGTAAGTGGAGCCATTTTGTGAGTGGGTCATCCATATCTGAGCTTTCCCCCCCCTCCGTGCCAGTGGTGGAACAGTGTGGAACAGTGTGTATGTGTGTGTGTGTGTGTGTGTGTGTGTGTGTGTGTGTGTGTGTATATATCTGCGTGTGTGTGTGTGTGGAGCTGGAAGTCACTCTGAGTTATTCCTCGCTGCATCAGTATGGGGAGCGGAACACAGGCCGCAATGTGGCCGGGCCAGATAAGAGTCGCGGCAGCGGCCTCTTCGTCCCGATAAGCCCCCCTAAACCCATTATTTATGAAATGATTCATTATTATTTGGCTGTCGTATGGGCTATACGGGCTTGTGGAGGGCAACGCATAAAAAAAACGATAGGGAGGCAAACAGCAGCAGCAGCAGGCCCGTAACGGTGCGAGGTGCAGCTTGAGTTATATGGTGGAGGTGCTTTTTAATTTTTTGATGAAAGAAAGCAATAGCAAAAGGTTAATCTTTTTCGGCCTGTTATTTTTTCTTCATTTTTTTTTTTTTTTTTAACTAAAAGCTCTTAGCCTGTTCCACCATAGACAATGATGATAAAGGGCCGGTCATTATTTGAATACTATAAGGCTTCAATAGAATATGTAGCAGTCTATTGAAAGGTATTAGGCACATAGGTCAACGACAGCGAACATAACACGGATCTAATTATTGCCCTGTGGCATCAATGCACAGTGTGTAATTACAATACCTATTGTTATTATAATAGTCGCAGCTAATGGCTGATAAAAATCTGGCAGGTTTTCAAATTTATATTTTTAAAATCTGACCTATAGAGCGGAGATGGCAAAATACTGAAAAAGAAAAAAAAAAGATACATTGGCTTGTTGTGCTTGTATGGCTGGAGTCGATATGAGGTTGGGACTGGGCCCACTAATCCCCAGGGTCCGCAATGGGAGACATGGTTTAGACAGATAAATGCGTATCGGCCCAGCAGCATCAGATAAAGCGCTGGGAAGATCAACGGTGAGTCGCTATCACAGAACACTCAGGATCAGGCGGAACGGCCGCAGGTACCGGGGTCTCATCACGGATGGAAATCAGTCCGCTTTTTGTGGGCTAAAGGGCCGTTTAAAATATATAGCCTACATTTAACTAGAAGATCCGTTGAGACCACACAAGTGTCTTCAGATTACCTAATAGCCATTCAGGTTGTCAAACGAATAAAAGATAGATATAGATAGGTCTAGGCTACTGTAAATATATATATATATATATATATATATATATATATATATATATATATAGATGCATTTATATTTACATTCAATGTACACAGATATATATAGAAAGCTAGGTAGATAGATAGATAGATAGATAGATCGATAGATAGATAGATAGATAGATAGATAGATAGATAGATAGATAGACAGACAGACAGACAGACAGACAGACAGACAGACAGACAGACAGACATACATACATACATACATACATACATACATACATACATACATACATACATACATACATACATACATACATACATACATACATACATACATACATACATACATACATACATACATACATACATACATACATGCATACATACATATATACAGACAGATAGATATATAGCTTATGATCCATCTTTAGGCCTTTACATTTGGAACTACAACATGGGCTATTTCTACTTTGATGAGGAAAACCCTGGAACCTCACGACGGTTCCTCCCAGCTCACGACCACATGCCTCTCAGACGGCTACACTCACGACTCACGAGCCGCTCTCTGCATCCTGTGTGGTAACAAGGGAAATCGAAACCAACAACCGTGCCAAGATTTGGAGGAGTAGATTTTCGGTTGAAGTGGTTTCTTGACCACTTTTACAAATTATCTATCTGAGCGTGACACTTTCTGTTTTTTTTTTCTTTTCTTTGTGCAAATAAATGGCTGTTTTATGAAATTATTATATTATTTTTTTTGAAGAATATCAAACATTCTCTTTTAGATACATTGGTTATTAGTAAATGGTAAATGTACACATCAAGCATTTTATATGTATAAACTATGGGCTAGATGCCAAGGTCTATTAGCCAACGTCAAATGGGTTGTCGTTATGTATGTGTTTGTGTGTGTGTCTATATGTGTGTGTGTGTGTGTGTGTGTGTGTGTGTGTGTGTGCGCGCGTATGTGTGTGCGTGTGTCTGTGCCATGTGGACAGTATAGTGTGCTACTGTGTTTTTTTCTGTTTTCTTTTATTTATTTATTCAGGAATCATATGATCAGTGGCATCGTGCAAATAACATGTTTTTTCATCATCTTTGCTTAAACAATTATTTATTATGAACAACAATGTAATTGTGCATTGTAACCACGTGATTGCAACAACAAAAGTACACAAACAGATGGGTGCTGTAAGTTCCAATACATAGCATATTTTCTGGATTGTGCATCAGAACATTATTAAACATATAAAAATTATCATATGGATCGAACCATTATGGAAGCTGAATTTGCAAACGTCCAACATTGCGTATTGCAACATAGACTTTGGATTATCCTGTATCAGTGGATGTAACACGCACACAAAAGTCATGTTAGACTTTCATTCTCTTTTCACAGGTCCTGCTTCCTGTCACATCGTTGAGAGGGGCTTGGTGTAGTGGTGAGGTGGGCCAAAAGATTTTGCTTCTGATCCCCATCGTACACAGCCTGCCTGTAGTGGACATCATTGAGCAAGAGGCCTAAACAGTACCTTATCTCAATGCACTGTATGTGTCTACTAAAATAACTGTTATAATGACTAAGGATGGCTTTTCATTGATTTCAATGCTAAATATTGCAATTAAACCCATTTTAATTTTCCCACAGAGAAAGGGCACTCAGTTGAGAAGTCACTCAGTTGCAAACTTTCCATGGCTTCTGTGACAAACGTTAGAATCCCACTCTATTATAATAAAACCCATAGAATCTAAATAAACCACACTGACTCATGGACAGAGGCCTGTCCAGACTTGTTTTAATAGGGGTCCAGGAGTGGCCCACAATAACACAGGGAGGGAGGGGGGTCCCGACCACAACACTGTAGCTCTGTAGAGCAGTGTGGAAAACCTATCCAAACAACTGTATTGGTTTTCCTGCGCTACAGCGCTTCTGTTATTGTATCGTGCAATAGTCCAATCCGTTCGCCGCAGCGGGTTCATTATCCAAGATTCAACGGTTCCTGCGCCTGGACTCTGATTGACGGGTTAAGATCCAATCAACGACCACCGTTAGAAGGGGGGCGCACCGGGGGGAGGGGGGTGCGAGGCGTGTGCCACCCCAGCCTCTTGTCCCCCCCCCCCTACCCCCCCTGTGGACCCTTCCCCGCCCCTGTCACCCCTCATAACGTCACCGGCCGGTGACGCTGCGAGCGCCCGGCGCTGTGGTCCTCCCCCTTCCCGCCCTACGGGGCGTGTCCCGCGGTGGGCTTGGGTTTGAGGGGCGGGCCGCCGCGGCGGCAGGGCATGACGCGCAGGCAGGCGGTGCTCTCGCCGCGGGTCATGAGGCGGGTCACCTGGTCCAGGGTCAGCCCCGCCACCGGCTCGCCGTTCACCTGCAGGATCTCGTCGCCCACGCCCAGGAGCCCTGCGTAGGGCCCGTCCACGCCCGCCACGCTGCTGCCCACCTTCTCGATGTACACGCCTGCAGGGGGGGGGAGAGGGTATTTGAGTGTGTGGGGTGCGTTGGGGGGGGGTGGATGTGTGTGTGTTTGTGTGGGGGTGTTGTGGGTGTGTGTGTGTGGGTGTGTGTGTGCGTGCGTGTGTGTGGGTGTGTTTGTTTGTGTGTTAGGGTGGGTTTTGGGGGGAGGGGGGTGGGTATTGGTATGTGTGTGTGTGTGTGTGTTGGTGTGTGGGTGTGTGTGTGTGTGTGCGTGCGTGCGTCCGTGGGTGTGTGTGTGTGTGTGTGTGTGTGAATAGGGGAGTGGATGAAGGAAGTAGGCCGGGATTTTAGGGGTGGAAAAACAAAAGAAGATGAGAAAAGAGGCTCGATGCCAATGCTGTTATTTCCTGTACATGTTTTTTTTTATTTCGCCATCATGCTTATGGAGTCAAGCCACGGCAATCTGGTGACTCAAACACTTTATTGGTTTAACCTCGTCGTTGTGACTATAAGATTGTATAACCTGATGGTTTTTGGTATATGTGGTTTTACATGTCTTTTGTATTTGGCTGTACGCTGACTGTGATGGTGCCCAGTCATACTACAGCACACATACTAGCGCAGATTAAAAATACACTACAGCAATAAATATTATCAGCGGCAATAAACCGAAAAAATTCAAGAGCCTACCTGTGTTTGCTCTGCCCTTGCCTCTGGAGATGAGGAAGCCGAAGGGCTCGTTGGGGGGTCTGGTAAGCTCCAGCAGGAGGGTCCCGTCGGGGGAGGCCTGGGCCACCTTACCGACGGGACGCACCGTCCTGGAGGTGACCGGCACCTCCTCCACGCTCAGACCCCGACGCAGCTCCACCTGCGGGCTCGCAGGACTGTCGGATAAGAAGGAATGCAGTTAGGAACATTTATTTAATTGGTTTAATTTGGTTTATGACTGTGTAATGGAAGACACATGTTCTACCTGGGTGCCAGGCCGTATGGTATCTGCACTTCTGCCAGTGTAGTCGACCGTTCAGTTCTTTTCTCGAGACTCTGCACGGAGGAGGCCTTACGCAGCTGGGCCAATGGCAACACCTAGTGGCGGGACATTGGTATTACATCCACCCACATGCTTAACCTATGCGATGTGAATAGTGTAATAATCCGTAAATATTCATTCAGCATTTAGCATTAGGCAGCCCACCCCAGGTCATGATAACATTTATACGAGAGGAATCATTATTTATATAAATAAGCATTTTAAAAGGGATACATTTATTAAATAGAGTATAGCATATATAATAATACTTTTTTCAAAAGTAACTAGAAAGTTGACTTAAAAAAAGTATATATTTGTACACGATATGTTTGTGATTGTAGTTTCTTAATATTGCATGCATTTACGATTCAAATCATATTTTTAAATGTATTATAAATTAATCTAAATATTTCTTTAGTCTATAATCAAATATGTTAAGGCAACATTCAACCAAGACAACAGCACAACTCCAATGCAAATCAACTGACACTATGACACACACAGACACACACACACACACACACACACACACACACACACACACACACACACACACACACACACACACACACACACACACACACACACACACACACACACACACACACACACACACATCCCCCCCACCGTGGAGTGCAGGCTCTGCAGCGAGGGGGTCCTTTGGAGGCGGCCGGGGGCCGGGAGTCGGCGCGTGGGGCTTGGGGAGGGGGAGCCTGGGGCCCCGCGGGGGTCCGCCGGCAGGCTGAGCTGCTCCATGCTGCTGGAGCGCCGGCCCTTCACCAGCTTGCCCACGCTGTTCAGCCCGATGGAGGAGAAGAAGCGCCGCAGGGACAGCTTGGACCGGCCGTCTCGCTCCGCCGCCACTTTGCTACAAACACGCAGGATTGTGGTGTGTTGCAAACTAGCACGGGTGCGAAAACACTCAAACACTGCATCTGGTTTGTCCAATGTAATTGCTGTGTCCACATCGAATAAACAATAATAATATATAATAAATAATAAGAAATAATTGAGTTTTATTTCGATTGATTTACATTTGATCCGTTGACGTGGCTAGGTAGATGGAGACACGTGCACACTACGGCTGTTTTAATCGCAAGGATCTGATAGATATCTAATACCCGGAGTTCACCAGCAGAGGGCAGCATTTAATCAAAATGACTAATAACTTCAAGAGGAAATGTCTGAAACCTCTTACAACTAAGCAATTAGCGTTAGGCAGCAGCCCACCCCAGGTAACGACACAATTGATATGAGAGAAAAATATGCATTATTTATGTAAATAAGGATTTTAAAGGGGATACATTTATAACGTGCGCATCTGGGCCAATGGCAACACCTAGTGGCGGAACGTTGGTGGTCACTGGTTTGCTTTGAGTGTGAGGATTAAAGATTTGGGGAAAGAGAATAGCAGGAAAGCGTTTAGCATGGGTCAAGACAGCGTCCTATTGGTTCAGGCTCACCGTGGCGACGGCGTGTCCACGAACGCATCCCATTGGGCCTCGGCCTTCAGATGCTCCGCCCTCAGCAGCTCCGCCCGGAGGTCCTCTGCCCGCGATAGGGCCATGCAACGGGGGCTGGGACGGCCCTCGCACCCGGGGTCTCCGCCCTGGGACATACCTGCAGAGGGACAGAGAGAGAGAGAGAGAGAGAGAGAGAGAGAGAGAGAGAGAGAGAGAGAGAGAGAGAGAGAGAGAGAGAGAGAGAGAGAGAGGGAGAGAGATAGAGAGAAAAAGAGAGGTATCAACGACATGCCAGGCAATTAAAAGTTTTAAAAGATTGTACTTTTCTATTTATTCTTTATTTCTCTATGTTACAGACTATTGACACGGATTAGTTCAATATTTTTTTCCTTCTCTCTTTTTATTATGGACTATTAACTCTTCTGGCTTTACTGAACTGATTACAGGATTCTTTAAATCCCGAACCCAGCCCTGAGCAGAGGAAATCATTTTTCTGCTACTTCACCATTGTTGGGATTAAATTGGAAAACTTTGATCCCATGGGCTGCATTTTTTTTTTCTAATAATACATATAAGACTGAGAGGTAACAAGCTTTTGCAGAGTGGATTCAAATCTATAGTCGGATCTGGTCTAGAGGGTACAAAACGTTAGCAGTGGATTAAATAGCGTCCAGCAGTGAATCTGCAAAAAAACAACACATAAAAATGGAGATCTGTATTTCGCTGAGCTCCAGACTATATAGAACCCAAGCTGAACTTCAGCTCGTTTGCTTACTGCTGTATCATTTCCTTTGCAGGACAGTTCAGCGCCCTTCCACCATGCCAGGCTACAATAGTATTATGTTACTTCTTTCAGTTTTACTATGCTAATGCTATGGCCAATTTGTGGTCATTGAGAGGTTGTGTTCATTCTTGTACCCATTTCTTCTATGTTTGTGTTGATGCCTGCTGTCTTTGTTGTTGCATGTCTGTAAATTGCTGAGCGTTTTTTGTCTTGTAATGTACTTTTAGGACCTAGGATTCCTCTCAAGGGGTTTATCCTACGCAAATAAAATTTCTGAAAAAAATAAATAAATAACCACATGCCGGACAACATGTTATCCATATCGACTCATGGTCTCACTCATCAACACACCTGGACCATCCGGAGTAACGTCCCAGAGGTCAGCAGGCGGCAGGTCGGGGCCGATCCTGGCTGAGGAGTACTTAAGGCTGGAGGGTCTTATGCAGGGCACCAGGCTCCCTGCGCCGGGGCCCCCCTGCGGCGGAGGGCCCTCCCTCCTGGCCTCCGCCGTCTCCAGGGGGTCTGCGCTCTGGGGGCCGCAGCCCTCGGCCCCCGCCTGACTCGCTGCCCCCTGGGACTGCGCTGCGGCCAGGCCGCGGTTCTTCGAGCTCGACTTCAGCGCAGACTTGATGGGCAAGGGGGGCCCCTGTGGCTCGCCGGGGCCCCCGGGTGCCTCGCAGACACGGAGCTCCAGATCCACGGGGCTCCCGGGCGCGAAGGACACCGCCCTGCGCGCCAGGGTCCGGTTCCTGGGGTTGGAGTTGCGTCGGTGCACCCACGAGGCGCCGTAGGGGCCGTTGCCGGCCTCCAGGCGGCTCTGGCCCTTGAGGCTCCGCCTCCTCAGCTTGCCGAAGCCCGAGCTGCTCCAGCCGCCGTCGCCCTCCTTGTTCTCCCCCAAAATGAACGCCCCGGCGAAGGTGACCGTCAGCGGCTGCTTGGGACGGGCGCTGGCTTCCTGTTTGCCCGGGGGCCCCGCCCGAGAGACCCCTTTGCCCCGCGGTTCCTCAGCTGGGACGACGGGGCTCTGTTGTGGTTCTGGTTCTGGTTCTGGCGGCGGCGGCGGCGGCGACGGCGGCGGAGGCCACAGAGTGTCCGAGGCCCCGGCTGGATGCTCTCTAACCGTGGAGCCGCACGCCTCGCATTTCTTCACCACCACGATGATCTCCTTGATCACGGTGGTGGTGGTGGTGGTGGTCACCCCGCCGGCGGCGCTGGTGATGGACACCTCCTCCTGCCTCCACTGAGACGCCGGCGTGGAGGCGCTCCGGTGGCCCCGCCCCCTGTCCGGGCTGCTCCCGGCGGAATCGGCGCTGTTTGCCGCCGCCTTGCCCGCCTTCGACCTGTGGTTGCCCGAGCGGCCGCGCTCCCGCACGCGGTCCAGGTAGCGGGACTGGGCGTCCCTCTGGGACTCGTCCTCGAAGCGCACCCGCGTGGGGGAGGAGCCGTTGCGTCGGGGGCGGGCCCCTTGCTCGGCCAGGCAGGAGACCTGGGGCTCCTCCTGGATGAGGAGCGAGACCGGTGCGGGCGGCGTGGAGGGCGCCTCCTCTCTGGCTTGGATGACTCGCTGCTGCTGCTGCTGCTGTGGCTGTTGTTGTCGCTGCGGCTTCTGAGTTGGTGGATTGGCTGGGAGTTCTAGCTGCTTCCTGTTTCAAAATAAAAGTTTGAGGATGATTAAGCAAAATGCAATCAATAATAAAGAAATAAATTCAAAATATATCCAAAATATAAACGACTAATCTCTTTATGTCCTAAATACCGCCTGCCTCTACCACAATAGAGAGAGTTGAACATAAATGGGATCATATCATAGCAATGAAACAAACCTTGTCTAAAAATGTCTGCTGTGTATTTGTAATACAATTGCAAAGTCATTGGAAACCTCCAAAGGAGAACTATACTTTTTTCTTTGTCTTTTCTTTCTGACATTTTCATTTTTTCCAAGTCCCTCAAACTTTCACCAAAAAAATCGGCTTTGTGTGGAGGGGGCCTAAATTACACTTAAAAAAGACCAGCGGTGTTAAAGTCACAACATTACGTCAAAACGTCAGCTGTGCGTGTGCAGACTCACGCGCTGCCTCTCTGATCGGAGTGGGCCCTCCTGGGGGGTCGATCACCCTTGGTGTGGTTACAGCGCGCCTTCAGACGGGCTCTCTCCAGGAGAACCTTGGCCTGCTCATGCCTCGGGCTCAGGGGAAGATCATCAGGGAGCATGAAGAGCAGGCTGGAGACATGTATGAGAGAGAGAGAGAGAGAGAGAGAGAGAGAGAGAGAGAGAGAGAGAGAGAGAGAGAGAGAGAGAGAGAGAGAGAGAGAGAGAGAGAGAGAGAGAGAGAGAGAGAAAGAGAGAGAGAAAGAGAGAGAGAGATGAAACAGGACTAGTCAGACCTTGGACAACATGCACATCATCATTGTACAACAGCGTCACTACCATTATAATCATGTTATTCAACTCATTCATTGGACGCATGCCCCTTTGGGAAGGACTGGGCAGAGGGCATTGAGCTGCCTTTTCCTAAGCCATCTTACGTAAGGTCACGCAGGACGACCGGGCCACGGCATTGGCACCGAGGGGCAGATGAGGAATGTCATTCACTCATTCATCGTCCATCTGTCCATCCTTAACGGCAACCGTAGGCTAAGCCCCGCTGTGTTGTGCGTCGCTGGGTGTACTCATCTTTATCCCCTTGGCCCAGTGATAAAGATAGCATGATACCAGCCATATGGATTATCTTCGTCATGGACTGCATGCAGTTCAGTCTCTCCTGTGCGGTCAGGAGCAGGACAGTGTAATCACCTTCCCGTGGATTGAGGTTTGTTAATGGCGGCATGGCGGTGAATCATGGGATGTTGTGTCACACTGCGGCCATGCAGTGTCTGATGACGTCTATTCCTATTGCCTTTGTGGCTATAGGAGTGTGATTCCCAAGAGATAAAAGGCCATTTCTCAGAACAGTTTAAGTGACAGAATTATCTAGTAATTAGTATGATAGTTATGTTGATTGAAAATGGATATTTATTGATAACCCATGCCAATTACCACGTTATTACTCCATACACCACACGTGTTGACTTTCTAGTGGGAGTTTTCCAGGGCAAACAAGACAACACCGTCTAACACACACCGTCTACTTGCATTCCAGGCAACCAGTATTGGTTGTGACAGTCTGTGAATAGCAATGTGTTGCTTGCTTACCTCGAGTTGGGCTCGATATCCTGGGTGAGAGCTGTGGAATCAGAATCGTTTTCCAAGGACTCATACGCGCCTGAAAGGTAACACAGATCATCTTTCGTTATTCATTTTCACTTTTTTTTTATGATCGGATGTGATGGAATTTTCTTGTTGGGAACAAATGATTCATTCTCAACCAAAGCATATATCTTCATGCAAGCATTTTCGTTTTTAACTGAACAGATTTTCAGGGATTATGATGGCTTTGTACCAGTAACTACTCATACCTCCATGCAACACCAAACAAGACAGACACATTTTGATCATACATGTTCGAACAAGTATCCAAATGATAATGTTTTCATAGGATGAGGAGGATTTCCATAAACCCCAATGACCTCATGATGGCTCAATAAGTGATCCCACCGGGGTGGTTATGCAACCAATAGCACAAGAACAGATGCAGATTCCCCACAGCCATAGAGACGTTCAGCCTATCTGATCATAGGAGCGATTTGTCATCCTTTATCCTGATCCATGGCGCTAGCACTCTGTCAAACACAAACACACACACACCTACACTCACTTAGGCACATATACACACACACACACACACACACACACACACACACACACACACACACACACACACACACACACACACACACACACACACACACACACACACACACACACACCCACACACACACACACACACACACACACACACACACAAAAGCAGTCCCATATAGGTATGTGCAGTGTCAATGATTGATTGGATTTCTCTTAATCTACGCTCAACCAATTCATAGGTAAACACACACACCACACACACATACAAAAGCAGAGATACTCTGCTCTCCCTATGTGGGAGGGCTATTAATAGCGAGCTGCATCATGCACATCTGCTCGACCTGACATCTGTTCAGCACAGAGAATCAGTCAGGTTATATGCTCACGGGTTGCCCACTGACAGACACACACACACACACACACACACACACACACACACACACACACACACACACACACACACACACACACACACACACACACACACACACACACAAACACACACACAAACACACACACACACACGTGATTGGTGGAGACATGAGGTAAGTTGACAGAGATACTCTACGTTAGGCACCAATCAAACCCTCTTTTGTGTTTAAGATCGATGTGGTGTGAGTTTGTGTGCCAGTATATTTTCAGCACCATGGAGAGCAAAGTGTGCGGGCTGCCAGCCACGCCACCGGAGAGTGGCATAAGCCTAGTGGTTCGATCTCAACAATCCCCATAAGCCAAAGTTAAACTAAACAAGGTGACTTGTTTGGTATAAGCAGTGATTGGTCTGACAGATACAGACAGACAGGCAGCCAGTCAGAGAGACAGACAGACAGACTGACAGACAGACAGACAGACAGACAGACAGACAGACAGACAGACAGACAGACAGACAGACAGACAGACAGACAGACAGACAGACAAATAGATACAGACGAGCAGAGACGAATACAGGCATAGACAGGCAGACATTTACTGACTGAGACAGATACAGACAGACAGACAGACAGACAGACAGACAGACAGACAGACAGACAGACAGACAGACATTTACTGACCGAGACAGACAGACAGACAGACAGACAGACAGACAGACAGACAGACAGACAGACAGACATTTACTGACCGAGACAGACAGACAGACAGACAGACAGACAGACATTTAATGACCGAGACAGACAGACAGACAGACAGACAGACAGACAGACAGACAGACAGACAGACCTCACCTTTGCCCTCTGCCTCTGAGTGTCCACCACTCTCTCGCCCGCCCTGCTCTCTCTCCTCCCTGCTGCTCCGCCGCCGTCTGACCTTTGACCTCCCGCCGGCCCGGGGCTTGGCCTCGCTCTGCGACGACGACGACAGCGACGAGACGCTGTCCAGGCTGCTGGTCCTCACACGGCCCCCCGCGACCACCTGCTTCTGCTCCAACTGGTCCCAGTAGCACTCCA